>NC_139059.1:7811626-8146900 GCF_965140915.1 Aythya marila | reverse complement strand
GGAGAATCTGACTGTGATATGTGGAAGGTCTTTTAATGCACTACTACATTTTGACGATTAAACTAGAGTTTTTTTTAATTTAAATTTGATTGTGTATGCAACTCTTTAGCCTTCAGTGAAATATACTGGCTCTTGTTCTTACACCAGAGAAGAAATGATTTCCTTGAAAAAAAAAATCTAGTTGTTTGCTGAGCTGAGGAGTCCTTAGCTTGCTGTTGAAGGCAAAATTTCTTTTAAGCTATTTCTTCAAGGATGCTTTGAATTCAAGTGCTGACATCAGGATTTTTCGCAATGCTTTATTGGGTGTAATGGGAAACACTTCAGACTATTGGTATTAAGTTTGAGCTCTCAAACTCTTCCGTATCTTGGGCATAATAAAATTTCCAAAGTAATTTTTAATGAATATTTAACCTGTTCTTACATTAAAGCTTTTTTCCCCTTCTGTAAAAAGAAAGAGGCTGTACTACATATGCAACTAGGAGAAAATGGTAGTTGAAAAATAACAACAGTGAACTAAGAGGAGAAGAATGTTTATAAAAGAAAGTCAGCTGAACAGGATGCTTTCCGAGACAATTCATATTAGTGGTAGTACATATGATTTATTTCTTACGCCAGGGCAGTGAGTTATCACTTGAACTTGTTCAGAGTGTGATCGCTAAATGAACATGCCTCTTCTGTTGCTTCTGTTACATTACTGTTTTTAAAAACATGCAGTAATCTATTCCTGTTGGTAATCTGTCCAAACTGTTAATGTTTCTTCCGAAGTATGTAGAGGAGTGTCACTGTGAGCCAATTTTTTTTCAAGAATATAAACAGTATCTGATAGCTTGACATTTTTTGTTACTATTTTCCTTTGGTTGAATCGTGATTGCATAATTTGATCAAATATTTCTGGAAGGAGTGTTCACGTCAACTTCTGTGATTGCTAAAGTGGAAGTATTATATTGCATAGTCTCAGCAGCAAAGTGCTGTGATGTTATTTTAACTGTTCCAGCAGCTCGACTTAAATGAGGAACAAATGCTGGCGTGTACCAAGCCTGAATTTAAGGCACCCAGCAAATGACTTTAACAGTATGTTTGATTTTCTGTTGCTATCATTTATTTGCCCCCAAGCCTTTCAGAGAATGTCTCTTCAAATAGAGGTTTAAACTCACCCCGAGATGCTCAGCTGTTAGGCTTTTTCTTCCTCCTACAGAGGAAACCTTTGCTCAGTGTGGCATCAGTGTTCGTTATGCCGAGTTGTCTAACAAAGGTCACTGTTTCTGGCTTGACTTGTGTTGTGTGGGATGTTATCTTGGTCTTAAAATTTTTAAAAGTACGCAGCAACTTACCTGCAAAATCCTTCCTCCTTACCTGAGAGTTCCTGCAGCTGGAGAGGTAGTTCAGTTGATGCAGTAGCTGGAAATGAGTATCACCAGTGCTAGCAAAGCCCCTGTGGACCTTGAAGACTTCCTGGATGATGCATCTTCCAGTTCTATGGATTGGAACCAATGAAGTCAAACTAATACCCGGTTTTCAGCTAGAGAAGCAAGCATGAAATTGTTGCTTTCCCCAGACAACCAAGGGAATGCCACTTTCGGAATGGGTCATTTACACTACAAGCTTCCTATTTGCCCACTTTTCCCATCCTGGGCTTCAAAGAAGTGCTTGAAGGAGAGTAAAGTGCAATCAGCATTCCTTTCACACAGCTCTAGTGTGTTTTGAGAGAGCTTTGTGAAGCTCTGTGGAGGGTGAGTGCCGCTATATTAAGACAAAAACTGGTTTTGATTCCACTTTGACCTGAACCGAGACTGACAAGTGTTTCGCAGAAAATTATGATATAAAGACTTAAAAATAGATGCAGTAGAAATTTTTTCTTTTTAAGTTGATGCTGAAAATGGTTTCTCTTTATGCTCTTCCACTGAAATCCAAAAATGAGCTTATTGAACCGTAACGCATCCCTGACGATGTACTTCAAGGCACAAACCTTGTCTATCAAGTCTGAAACAGAACTTGTGAAGCGCTGTTGTAGGGAGTGAGTTGGGAGATTTGTTGCTGCATGCTTTGTGCCTTCCTTTAATATTGAAGCAAGCTACATAAAACCTAATGTAAGCTTGAAGGCAATTAATTTTTACTGATGAGTTGTGTGGTTTCAGATAGTATCTAACTTGCTTTGAAAACAGTAAGGGCTGGATGCAAATATTTTAAGTTATCTCCTGAACTTGGTAAGAGGCTGGAATTACAATCTAGGAGTTATCACACTGTAGTCTGGTATGCCTAATGCAGGTGATATGCCTTCACTGAGTGGCTGCACTTTGTGACGTGATGGATTTGGGGCAGTTCTGTGGTATATCTGTCATAACTTATTGAAAATTGCGTGTATACATACATTTATAGAAAGAGAAACTTGTCCAGATGTTTATCAGACTGAATAGAATCTCAGCTTATTTTTCCTCCTGCTCATATTGAAATTTACTAATGCTGAAAGTAGTTGAAATGTGGAGAAATGACTGTTTACTGAGACTCTGGTCAAGTTACCACAGTTAAAAAATATTGGGGGGAAAAAACTAAGAAGCTGCTTTTATAAAACTCTTAAAGACGAGATGCAATTTTTAATGCTAGCTTTAAGAACTTTGCATTTAAAGTAATATGGTGACTTAGCCGAATAAATAGTTCTTCATGTTAGAAGGCAGCTAAGAATTTGAATCTTGAAGCCTTTTTAACTGTGTGTGAGTCTAAAATTATCTTTAAAGACTCACAGCTTGTTTTCAGTCTGATGTGCATTAGATAATTCCCTTTGAGTTTAATTTCCAAAATAATTTTAGATAACGAATAATCAGCTATTATGGCATTCCAAAGGTGGAGCATATGCAAGTGGCAAAAAAAAAAGTAAGATTTTGAAAACAATACATCAAATGTCCTGAGACCAGAGGGTTTTTTTGGGAGCCTCTGGAAGCTCTGGAAAATCTATTATGGCTAATCTAGAAGCTGTCTTATTTGCAGCCATGGATTACTTGCTTTTGGAAGTAAGCGTGAATAGTACCATGGCTAAACACAGCAAACGTGCTTTAAACCTGTCCTGTTATGTTAGTCAATTTAAAGTGTGTTTTAAGAACTTATAGCTCTGTGAAAACTGAGATTTTTCAGATCTCTCTGTTACAGGAGATGGACTTTCAAAGGTAGTTTGCTGTCTTTTTGAATATCTGAAATAACATTTCCACCCCGTTAAAGTGCCTGGTATCTGTCAGCCTCCACTGGAGCCAGTGAGGAGAAGCCTGTAGGTAAACTGGTCATCGATGTCAGGAGCTTGTTGTGGAAATACCTTTAAATTTTATTTTAAAATAAGCAGTGCAAGATTTATTGATGTTTTTGAGGCTGAAACCTTTTCCCCCTCCGAGCTGCATGTTTTCATTAAAATCCTGTAAAAAATTGATCACTTTTTTCCTTTGTTCTACTAGAATAGCTGAAGTAGCTAAAGCATGAATCTATCTTAAGTGTAACATGTGGTGCCCTTTTGCTTATTGGGTAATATTAATGGTTTAAATTTGCTGCTTTGAGACAACAGGCTGACTGGATTTCTTTGGTTATACAGGACTGAAAAAAGCACTACATTTAAGATAAATCTCCATGAGTTAAAGTATCTCTAAATTACAGGAAAGTAATAAGATTCTAGATGGCATAAATACACTTCAATGATAGAGTGCATCAGAAAAAAAATTGTCTGTTTTCAGATTGACAAAGCAAAGTATAATCCCTTGATCTGGATTGTAATGAGATTCCTGATCAGGCACCACATCATTTTAAAGCTTATTATTTTAAAATGGCATTAAAAAATAACTATATATCAAGCGAAGTGCCACACCTGCTCATAAATTCCTAGTTTTTTTCTTAATTTTAGTCTTTTTCTTGGAAAAATGCGTTCTGCTTACGTGAAGAGGGGAGGGGCTGACAGGCCCATGAGAAAAAGGAAGCTAGGAAGAAAGCCATTCTCAAGTACTTCTGAAAACACTAAGTAAGCTTTAAAAATATAGAGAAGTATTTTATTTCCCCGTTGCGTTCTTGATGATTCGTCTTCGATGCTTGAAGCCTGGGGAAGGGAACAAGCTCGGTGCCCTCTACTGAAAAGGCTCAGCTGTTTTCCCTCCCATTGTTTGATTCCCGGGCTCTCATCTACTTTGCTTCCTGTCTTTGTTAAAAATTCAGGCTTATTTACTGTTGGAAACACATTACAAAAAGAGCTGTGGAACAGCACCTTGTATGGATTTTCTTGTTTTGGAATAAGTGTCTGCAGCTTAACTGCTGTTTTATGTCATTGTTGATGGTCTCTTGTGTTAGCACGCGCTGCAAGAACAAATGAATTTTTGGCCACTTGTTTGGAATGAGCTGTAGTTAACAAACATAGGAGTTAAGCAAAGCGCTGGGGAGAAATATTGACTTGAGCAGCCTGCTTACTGTGCACTTTGCATATTATTTCATGGCATGCTTAGATATTTCCATGGCTAGCTGTTTCCTGTTTTTGTGGGCAAACACATGACCTGCCTGTAGTTGATGGCTGCAGTTCTTTTTTTCACCAAATGCTTTTAGTCAGTTTTTTGACAAGTCTTTTACGCTTTAAAAGCTAAAACACCACTTCTGTTAAGCTCTGAAAGGTGTCAATGGAAGAAAAAATATGTATGAAAACGGGTCCTGTTGCTTTGTTCTGAAAGCACTCCAAGTATTTCACCCTTTGCAGGTTTTTTTATCACCGAGACGGGAGTGAAATGCTGCTCTAGGATCTGTTAAGCAACCAACTGAAATCTTGAGTCAAAAATATCCGTTGGGAACCTGGCAGAAAGGAAGTGGTTAACGCGTTCTGCAGAGTCCTAGACACCCATGGTATTACAGTTATGATCTGGAAAACGTCGAGCTTCGTGCTCGTAATTTAATGTGTGGTTAGCCATTAAGAAACACACGTAAAAGCTTTTGAAACCCTGTGGGACAGAGATATTGTATATTGCTTTTTCTTGTTGATTCTAAAAACACGTCCAATGAGGAACCTGGGGTTATTTAGAGATCAAAGGCTTCAGCTTCAGACGTAGCATGAGATGTTTCCGTATGGTGTGGCCAGTTACGTGCGCCTCCAGCTTGAATAATCTGTGCTTCCTCTTCCTGGGGAGCTCTTACTGCTGTGAACTGAAGGAGCTGCAGACAGAAGATGGGAGCTCAGATGCTTCTAAGAAACAAGTTCAGGATGAAAGAGGGCATAGGAGAGCCTGAAGTTTTGGAGACAACCCCAGATGACTTTCCCCAACTCATATTTGATCTGAGTCCAGATCTTGGAACACAGAATTTAGGGATATTCGTTGTGATTCTTTGTAAACAAGATGTTTTTGCTTTGCACTTGCTTTGAATTCATTAAGTTTCAGGAAGGAGATGTGATCTTTAAACTCTTCTGTTCTGAATATAGAATGAACCTTCTGAGAATTTGCAAGGAAATCTGTTAATTAGCTCAAGTTAAAATTAATTACAGGTTAGTCTTAAATGGTCTGTATTCTCCCCCAGTGAACTCATCTTCAAGTTTTTCATGTAGCTTAAAATTACTGTGTATATATTTTAAATGAAGAATTAGACTGTCAAGCTGAATTGCTAGCTCTTTTTATCTCATTTTTGTATGTAGTTGAGACAGGTAAGGTTAGCAGCTCAGGTAAAATGTTAAGCAGGGCCTATTACAGGTAATTTAATCCTTCTGCTTTCTCAGTCTATTTGCATGCCACTTGTTTCTGTTGTAATGTCAGTGATGTTTGAGATGAGTCATGTCAATAACTCAGTGGTAGAAGAGATGGTGGCAGCGTCAGTGCAAAGCCTGTCTTGGAAGGGCTGTCTGGCATCACCTGGGCTCTGCTGCAGTGTGGAGCAATGTTGCCAAAAGGCAAGCAAGCACAAGCCATTGAAAGCTGAGATCAGGTCCTGAGCTTGTGGCTTCTCTCTGTGTCACTTTTGGTCAAGTTATACTGATTTCAGCCCAGTTTGTAGAGGTTTTCAGCCCGTGCTTCATGGGTTCTCTTTTTTAAGGGCCAGAGGAAGCTAACAAAATGTGTGGCTTCCCAGTACAGCTCAGTGTACCCTGTGTTCTTGTTGCTGTCTTACAAAGACACTGCAGTTCGTTGGCAAGCCAGTTCAGGGAGGTAGGTTGGTCAAAAGCCATCCTGGGGGGGGGGGGACCAAATAAATGTTGACTGCCTGCTTGCCTCAGCTGCCTCACTTCAGGCTGATGAGCACCCCTGTGGGAGCAGGTGCTCATCCCCTCCTGCACTGCTGGTGAGATGATGGCAGCTGGCCACAAGAAAGAAAGAGCAGGAGCGAGTCAGCACGGCGTTTGTCAGCGCATGTTGCACTGCAGGAGCCCCTGGTTCCACGGGGAATAATTAGGGCTCTGTGGTTGGAGAAACGCAGAAACTGACTGCTGTAACAGTAAATGGGAGGGCATTAGAAACTGGATTCAGCACTCCTGGGGCCTGCTGCTATTGAGCAGCGCAGGGTATTTGCACATTGTGCTTAACAGCTTGCAAATATCGATTTTTGTGAGTTGGTGTAAATGGGAATCTGCCCTTATCTTAGGAAAATAAAATGAAGGTGTTATTTTGTATGATCTAATGCGCAAGCTTGCAGTCTCACTGGGTTGTCTTCTGTGTTTTGTATTCATGACTTGAACATTGTGTCTTGGATTCCTCTTGGGTTGGGCTTTATGGTAACTAGGTGTGGAGTGTGTGAATCAGTAAACATGAAAATAAAAATATCAGTCTGTTGGCTCCTAACAGCTCTACTTCTGAGGATAGCACAGGAATTGTGGGAGAGGGCAAAGGGAAGCTACCTTCTTGCATTAAAATGAATGTTTCAGCTGGCTTAATTACTTCTTAATTATATACGTTTGGCTTCTCTAAAATTAGCATTTCAAGACTTTGTCATGATCAGACTTATAAAGATAGCCCCCCAGATCTATTTTTTAAATTTCCTGTTGGATAATTACAACAGTGTTCTGATTCTGACATTGTTTGGAGTCTCAGCATTCGAGTACAGGAGTTTTCTTGGAGTACATGCAGATCGTTCTGTGTAACCGTTTGAAATATATATTGCAAAATTCTCTTAACATCTTGGCCTCTCTAACCAGTAACTTTGTCTTGCCTGCTGCTGCTGGAATATTAGATTGCTTTGAGCCTAATAGATATCATTTTGTGAAAATGAGTATTTCTGTGGTGATGGTGAGGATGGTAACGTGTCATTTATATTTGTTTATGCCACAGCAGAAAGGGAACAATTAGTTTCCTGATGAGAGCACTTCCTTCCTTGGGTATATTGTGTGTTTTCAGTTAGTGCAAAATGCGGGTGCCATAACCATTAGTCCAGTTTGGGAACAGCAGTCAGCGGAATCCGTTCCAGAGGACATTTTGTTGGCTATTTCATTCAGCGTGTAAATTGTACTTCTTAATTTGCAAAACTCTCTCTTTGCTGCGCAATTCATTGGCCTGTGGATAAATTCTTCATTACTGAACTCATGGCTCTATGAAATTACTTATTTCTATTGAAGTGTTTCATGGTCTGCGTGGTGCAGCTACTGATGCCGTAATGAACAGGATTTAATGCAATTTCACTCGAGCTTGGTTGTTGTGTTGACTGAACTGATTCCTGCTTTTGTTTGCCTGCCTTTCCTCCCTGTAAAGGAGGGTAAAGAACAAAGAAGCGATTGTTTATATCTAGGGTTTTAAGAACCTTTTAGAAAAGAAACAAAGGAATCTCGACTGTTTTTTATGTTAATTGACTTGTCTTTTGAAGCTAGTGATATTCTTCTCTTTATTTTAGCGGTTAGCAGACCTGGGGCATACAAGCTGCACCTCCTTTACCTGCCAGTGCGTTGCTATTACCTGGTCGTCGGTATCTTGGTGATCTGTTTGGATGTGGGGAAAAGAATTGCATGCTGTCTCTTAATGAGCACCACGGTTCTGAGTTGTACCGGGAGGCCCAGCTAGCTAGTGTGCTGTGTGGTTGGCAGTGGCCAGTGGCTCTCCCCCTTCAGGGGAGGAAATACGAGCGAGCTGATGGTGGTAATGCACCTCTCTGATGCTCTTTCAATCCGTGGTGGTGTGTCTGGACAGCCCTTCTGGTCCAGAGTGCACCCGTGGTGTGTGATAGCACCGTATGTGGTTGGCTTCCCGGGCCTGCCCAATTCCTTTCTGGAACTAAGCGAGCTCCCTGACATGACACCCTGCAGCAGGAGCCTGTGCTTCATGACACATCCTGTCAAGAGAGATATCCTTTATCCAGAGCCTGGCTCGGTTTCACACCACCTGCTCCCTGTATTGGAAGAGACAGTGCAACCCTCTCACATTCTTCATGCTGCTTGCTCAGTTATAGATCCGTGTGTTGCCTCCCTCAGCCCTGCAATTCTTCTTTTCCATGCTGGTGAGTCCTCGGCTCTTTAATAGTTTGATTCCCTAGGTGGAACTGCTCTTGTTCTGTGCTGTTGATCTTCTGCCATCACCTTCAAACCTTTTTGAGCTGTCTGCTACATCAGACACGTATGTAAGGCTAAGATCTATATTTTATTCAATTTTATTTAACTTCCTAGCTTGAGCTATTTTTTTCCAGGCCCCAGACCCTATCTTGTGCACTTGGCTGACATTACCTTGACAGCAGTGAATACTCAAGATGCAATTGATGCACTTGATAGACTACAGCTGCGTTTTACCTGGCAGCGGATATTTTGCTGGCCCACAGGCCAGACCCAGACATTTGAGCCACACAACTTATCTTGAATTCTACCTTCTTGGCAAAGATTTCCTTCCTGTGCTGGTTGTGCTCCTGGTAGAGTGAAATCACTGGTGCAGTAGTTAGAGACCGCTTGCCTCTGGGCCAAATTAAAACCTGGTGGGTGCAGTCTGAGACAATGAAGTCAAACCTGTTCGGCTGAGCCTTCCTGGGGCGGCAGGGAAGGGGGGTGTTGATCTGCATGGAGATCAGGAGACTTTGTTCTTTGTGCAGTACAAGCCTTTAACCTTTCAGCTAATGCTTTAATGAGGAATTCTGAGCTTATCCTGTAACGATGTTGTAGTCATCCTTTCCTCCCCCACTATTAAATTATATTTTGTCTATGCAGCAATAATTTTATTTAAGAAAAACACATTCCAGATGTTCAACGTATTTTAATAGGACTGCTTGTTGAAAGTGTTTGTGATTTTTTTTAAGACCAAAAAAGCGTCGAATACCAATTTTAGCTTTTATAAAGGCAAGACTTAAGCATGGAACAATCAGCAAGGAATATTTGACAGATCCAAAAATAGATCCTCAATGGACACAGTAGAATTGCAGCAGAATTTTAAAGCAGAACTGACTGCAGAGGATCCAGGCCTGCAGGATGATGTTAACTGGGAAGGAATGGAGAAACTAAATACCAAGATCTGCTCTCAGTGTATCAGCGTGGCAGAACCCCGCGCGCTTCTGAGATGCCTGTTGGCAAGGCTGAACATAGTTGTCGTTGTTCAGCTGCTGTAAGATGTGTAATGATTATTTGCAAGCAAGAGTAAGACAAGCTTTTAATGGTTTACAGTCCTTCAGTATGCGTCTCTTAATCTCAAAGAGATGTTTCTGTGTTGTTTAAGGGTTTATATATTGCCATTGTTGCAGAGAAAGGGGAAGTGCTTGAGAATAGCTCACATTCCCCAGTAATCACATGTTGGTCGCCGAGCATTTAAGCTTTCGCTGGCCTCTTGCCAGCTCTTCTGTGATGCTTTTTTGGAGGTCAGCCTCTCCTCTGGAGTACTTTAACCTTGAACCAAAACAGTCGTGTCCTGTGTGACTGGGGTCAGAAGCCAAGTTTCCTCTCCTAGAAACCAGTGGAGCTGATTCTAATTGCAAGGCACATTCTGTCAAACCAAGTGGTGTGCTCACAGCTACGTGGCTTCTGAGCCAGAACTGATTTCCATCTGTCTTGCTTGGAACATGAGCAGTGCAAAGACTCATTTTCTGTGTAAAATAGTTCTGCGCGTACATTTAATACAAATAAAAGGAAATTGCAAGTTAATCTGATGTCATTCTTACCCCGACCTTAGTTGTCGTAGTGGGGGTATACTAAAGAGCAACGTACACCAGTATGGCTGTAAGGTCTGTCCTTGATGTTCCACCTTCAGCCTAGACCACAGCAGTGTCCGTTTTTCTTTGTTTTTCATTCCAACCAACATTTTAATACTGGTTTCCCCATCACAAGCCAGCCTAACCTGAGTGGTGAGGCTTTCCTAGCGTATTCCGGAGGAAAGGAAGATGAAAATTACTTGATTTACATGCAGCCTGTTGGCGTTTTCTGTTCTTAATTTTTTTTTCTAGATGAAGTACTACTTGCCCAACTTCTCTTTTTCTAGCTTCTTGTTTTAGAGATTCATGTCTCAATATTGTGCAGAGGCTATCATTGGAGTTGTAAGCTGTTAGCCTCACTGTTCAGTGGAGTGGCGCTGTGCCCTGGGCTCTCTGGACTTACTGAAGGGAGGAAAAGAATGAACGATCCTCTTGTGAGCATCTCTGGAGCAAGCAGGTGTAACTCCTAACTTCTTGTAGTGGCTATCCAGTTTCTCCTTAGGTCCTACCCCAATCATCCATCTGGTCTCTGAAGATGGGCATTCAGACTCCCGCACAGAGAAGTGAGTATTGCACAGTGTCAGGGGTGCAAATGTGTTCGAGCAAACCACAAATGACTCGTATCTGTTTTAAAGAAACCACTCTTCAATTAAAGTACTGTTGAGGCATGCCTGTGGTTGTTAAAGGTCATTTTTTAGCAGATAAGAGACAGAATGCTAGCTCTTGTGTCGGGGTCAGATTCATTATCCCCAAACTGTTTTTTTGCCTGCTGAATCAGTGTACCTTTACTGCCAAAAGCTTGAATAAAGCTGCATTAAATCATTGACATGTTTATTTTGTAGAAGAAGGAAGAAGACTGTCTCTGCATGTAGCAGAATGGTTCTGAGGTCGTTAAGAGCCAGTTCCCTCTTGTCTTATTCCACACAGCTGTACAGAAGAATCATGCTGCTCTAATGATGCTGGTAAAGCTTCTCTGTGGGACCACTTCTCTGAAAGGAAAATGACCAGCTAATGAATAGTAGCCGTGCAGGAAGGGGAATCAAACAGTATCCATGCACGTATTGAGAGGGTTAAATGCTAAACCGTACAGAAAGAGCCCGTGTGGGTGGCTTGACTGGTCACATCACCCTCGAGAACAGAGGTTTTCTGTGTCTGGCTGTTGCTTGTGGTGCAGGAAGGCAGAGGCTCTGCTCGCTGCCGTACGTGGGTTCCCGCAGTTGCATAACTCAACGGTGAATTACCAGTAAAATTCCACTGACCCAGAAGATTGCTTCATAGCCTGTTTTGAATCTCCTGCTTTATTTATGAGGTCTAAATTATTTTAATGAAATATTAAAATATTAAACTAACTTTATTCATGCTTGGAAACACAGGATGCCAAAGCTGATTCACTTGCTCTGTAGCCTACACGTCCACTACAGAGGAAGCTTACTGCAGGCCTTCCTGAGCCCCTTAACTTTGTTTCTGCTTTCTGCATTTTATGCCCTATGCTGCTTCTGGTTTGAGGCAGGCTTAAGCAAATATGTGATATTTTTTTTAGTATAATTCAAATTTGTCAAGAAGGCTTTATGAATATGTATTATGGAGTTGTAAGCTCAGAGTTTTATTGATATTTGCAGTTGCAGGGCTATCTAAATGGAGCATCCTTTTAACAAGCTGCCCATGAAAACCTTTTCTTTTATGGTTTGTATGCTGTTAGAAAAATGAATTCTTCACTGGTTCTTCATGTAGAATACAAACTAAAACTGTAAACTTTTTAAATTCCTACAAGGAAATGGGAGTTTTTCTGAAATGTGTTTCTATCTTCCTGAGGTTTGGTTTGATGTTTTCTGTAACTTTTAATAGCAGTAGAAGGTAGGTAGTTCTAAATCCTGTTAATGAAAGTGATACCAATAAGCATAATCCTATCTAGTCAGCGCATGTTCAGGATGAACTTCTCAGAAATCAATCTCTGCAACGCGTTCCTAGGGGCATATTTACTGCAAGCAGTGTACTGTGAGTGACTAATGGCTTTTGCAGTAGGCATATTTTGATTTCAGTTGGACTCTTGCTATCCCAGCATGGTGGCCTCAAAGGAAACAACTTCAACCACACATAAGACAAACCTTTTTAAGATGGGTACATACTTTTTGGAGCCTGATGCAGGTGATGTGATGAGATTCCTTATTGATCTGTCCAGTTTTTGTGATTGCTTTTACAAATGATCTGGAAGATAAAATAAAGAGGATGCTTGCTAAGTTTCCAGGCATCACTATAACATATTTGAGTGCGTTGCACCTTAGACTGAAAGCCAGTTCCCAAGATCCAGCCTGCTGGGTGGTTATTAGGGCTGTTTAAACTGCCAAGCTCTGTGTTTGTCTGTATTTAGAATGTACTTAAAGGCAATGGTGATCAACGTGGTAACCATGGCAATGCTGCTTGAGCTGAGGAGGTGAACAGAAATGCCTGTTTGTGTTAGTTTATTCCACTTGCTTGAGTGCTTTGTAGCAGTGTTACCACATGAAAGGTCCTCTTGGCAGAAATCTGGGGTAGTGTGTGATATGTGCTGTGTAAGCAGCACACCGAGCTCTTCGGAACGCCATTTTATTTATAATATTTCAGTGCTGTTTCCTAATAATTTTTATGGTTTCTGCTGTGTATAAGCTATTGTTACACCTGAAATTTAACGTGGAGCTGTTCCTTTCACCCTGCAGAAACCTTCAGAGACATAAAATAGGTGTGAAGTGTCCTGGGCTGTGTCTACAGAGCTGTGCTGAGATAAGCGCTGATACCTCCTGTTACGTGTAACTGCTTTGTTCCTTGTGGAAAGGCTACAAGGGCTCTTCTGAAAGGTGGTTGTGATTCCACTGTGTACATCGCCTGTATGTTTGTATGACGGGTGGTAAGTGCTGTTGGGAACGATGGTGATCCGAAAGCAAACAAAGAATTACCTCTAGATTTTTATATTCTCAAGCAGAGTATCTTATTTGAGCAAAAGCGCAGGAATAGCTTCTGTGCTGTTTCTGTCTGACTCCAGAGAGATTTTAAATTTATTGCTTCCAGTTAAATCAAATCCCTTCATTTAATATTATAGAGGAGCTACTGAAATTGAGTTTACTCTGTGCTGGTTTGTTTTGTCAAGTTCGTGAACAATGCCTTCATTGCTTTCAGATACTTTCAACTTGGTTTCAGGAATTTGTGGAATGGATGTGAAGGTCAGAAGCTTTCTTGCTGTTTTTGATTTTTAAGCAGCAAATGTCTTTGCCTGCTTTGCATGTGGCAGGCCTCTTAAACCTTCTTAGTAGAACAAGTAGGTATTGTTTATTCTCTGACATCCACAGGATTATTTTAGAAGCTTTCCATTGGATCTGTTCATGTTGTCTAGGGGTAGGATATATTTGAAACCTGCAGGAAGCATGACTGGTACTTAATTTACCTGTAAAGTACTACAGGCTTCTAAAACAGCGAAATGTGAAAATGGACAGAAGAGTCCTGCTCTCTTCATACAAAGTATTGAAACCTAAGGCTTTTATAGTTAGGCTGAGGTGCAAATTTAAATGTACTGGAATAACTCTCCCTTCTCCTCCCTTCCTGTTTCTACATGGATGTTTGCACAGGTATGAGTGGGTCATTCATAGCAATGTAGGGTCTTAAATCCTTTCCACTGAAACTTGAATAAATCAAAAGGACCCCTTTAAACAAGCATAAGAGCATCAAAAGAAGACAAGGTGGATTAAGGATTATACTCTTTTGTACACCTAATAAAAACTTTGATTCTATACCCAACTCTTGAGTGACAAGAGTAGCTGTCAGTGGTGAAAACTTAATGGCTTTGGTGAATGCCAGGGAAAGAAATGTTTTCTTGTTCACCTCTGCTTATAGTTGGTTTCAGTTCCCTCAACTCTTGGTTTCCTGGAGAATTTCTCAGGAATTTCCATTCCACTGAAGGAGAGGAGAGCTGAGGCAGCTCAATGTGTTGTCTTGACTGTTTCCAAATGCTGTTCTAGAGACAAGGATACAGCAAACAGCAAGTCATCTTAGCACTTCCTACAAGATCAAGTGGAGCCCTGGTGGTGCTAATGAAATGCTTTCTGTAGAGATCTTCGTGTTTGTAGGGTCAGTTGGACTGTGTAGAGCACAGGTTGTTTAACGCCTGTGGGTGTCTGAAGCACGGCGAATACTTCAAGATCTGCAAATACTTCAGGATCTGCGCAGGATCCAGGGAAATCTGCGGCAGTGACCGATCCAGGATGTGAGTCTGTGAGACCACTGGTATTTTTAAGATGAGAAATGGATCTGGGCTGTAATTCTGAGCTCCACTTTAGTGCAATATTATAAATAGTGTGAGGTACAGAAATGTAAAGGCTTTACGGGCATCTGTCGAACAGTATAGCACAATGAGTTTCCTATTCAGTTTCATAGGAATCTGAATATTGTGCTGCAGTGAGTTCTCAAACCAGTGATAACTTTTCTTCCCAGATACCCTGCTTGAAAGCTCTGTTCATGGCACTGAGAGCATCTGGGATCATATTTCAATCTTCTCTCACCACTTGAGAAATTAATTCTATGCTGAAGGCTAATTAGTGAACAGTCTGTGTGGAGTAGGCTCTTGTTAGTACTTGTCTCATAAACGGTACAATCGTGTACTTGTATAGTCTAAACTTTAAAAAAAAAAAAAAACAAAAAAACTTCAAATCCTGAAAAGCCATTGTATAGTTCATAAGTATTTGAATTACTTAGGGAATGCTTTGCTTTGGTACAGGGTATGCGAACAGTACAGGTACTGCTTGCTCGAGTGCTGTAAGCTTCCAGTCTAAATGCACTAATGAGCATTTAATCAGGAAGTCCTAGGTCAATAACACTTTGTACACTTGTGTAATGAACAAGAACTCTTTAGCCTCTAAAATGAAGCAGAATTCTTGTCTTATTGCTGTTGACTCGTCTTACTGATTTTTCTGTGCAACTTATGGATGGGTTATTTATTTTATCTTGGATATACTTAATAGCTCTCATCAATACTTAAAGGCCAAGTTTCATCTCGTGCCAGGGACCAGAGGGTGAATACAGCATTCCTGCTCCCAAGGTCTTTGTGCAACACCAGGGAGAAATGCTTTTGGACTGCAACGGAGGGAGCATAGAAGATGACCAAAGTGAGGACCAGATGCAGTTGCAAGCTTAAAGCGTGCTGGGTAGGAGGAGTTGTAGTGCAGTTACTTCTTCCTGGAGTTCAGGGTAAGGGGCTACTCAGCTACTTGCTTTTGGTGAGTAGCCAGGTGAATATCAGCCAGTTCTCACTTGAAGAGCTTCACCAGCATACATCCTGCCGTGTGATACAGCTGTCCCCTCAGCCATCTGCGAGGCTGTCGGATTGAATGTTCTGCCAGTTTTTCTCTGCTATTCACACCCTCCTCAAGTATAGCTCAGTTTGTAAAGGCTGGAGTTTTGTCTCTTCAGTGAAATTCTTTTCTCCAGAGTGGAAGATTTTTTTCCTTCCAAAATTCATACATTAAAATGAAGGTATACACAAATGTTGAGTCTTAGGTTTCTTTTTAACAAAACAAAATGGAACACAAGACCTTTTTTAATGGATGCTTGCTGCCTACTTCAATGTTCTGGATTTTAAAAATCTTTAAAGTATCTCTCATTCAGGTGAAGGATTATCTGAATTCAAACAAAGGGTTCCCATGCGAAGTATTTCCTGATGTACTTCTTCATTGCTTAAATCTAGTTCAGTGATAAGTGGTTATGCAAGCATGTTGTTTCCTAGTACTGTTGTGATAGCTGGCAGCTTAACCACTGGTGAATCTTCCCCGTAGAAGCTCTTGAAGAGCATATTGCATTACGATCCTAATTTGAACCTTCTAAAAACTTTCCTTAGCAGAAATTGCAATAGAAGGCCTAAGCTTTTTTTTCCCCTACATATAAAGTAAGTCAGTGTTTCTTCTCTACACTGTTAAGAAAAATAGCAGGGAAAGGTCTGTTGCATCTAGTACCTGCTCTTACAAATACCAGTTGTGCTGTGGGTCATATTCCCAGTATTAAAAATCTGATCAGTCATAGAATCATTAAGGTCAGAAAAGCCCTCCAAGATCATCTGGTCCAACCATTCCCCTACCACCAATGTCACCCACCAAACCATGTCCCCAAGCACCAGGTCCAACCTTTCCTTGAACACTCCCAGGGACGGTGCCTCCACCTCCCTGGGCAACCTGTACCAACGCCTGACTTCTCTTCCTGAGAAGAAATGTCTCCTCATTTCCAACCTGAGTTGGAAATCCTGATTCATCTGTTGATGGCAAAGGCTGGGCCAAGATTTGCAAACAAGTGAAAAATAAGGTTGGTCAAACCACCTCATCCGTGTCAAGGACTAGAAACCTGTATATAGATCACTTCTGTGTCAGATGATGCCCAGTAATTCATTCATTGGTCTGAATCTGCTTCTTTCATGCTCATTGTCTGTAGTCCCATATAAGCCTCGTTTGTAGTCTCGTGTAACTGAAGCTGCCTTGGTCTTTTCCAGATAAAGAGAATTCTTAGAACTGAGTCACTGCCAAGCAGCCTTTGTTCTGCAGAAATAAGAAAATAACTTCTCTTTGGAAATGAGAGCAATTAATGAACTGAAAATGGATTGAAGAGGGGAAAGAAACACTTAAGCCTATTTCTGAACAGGCAGCTGGTGTGAAAAGCCATGCTGATGGGGAGAGCTGACTGCAGAAAAGTGAAGTTTAGCTGTGCTCCTTGCCTGATAGCAGGGTCTTGGCTCGTAGCAGGGAATTTTGAGGTCTGTTTGTCCTTCCAGAATTTGCTTCACCAAAGTGTTCCTTTCTAAAGAGCTGACTATTCCTACATTAAAGAATTTGTTTCCCAAATTGCAGTCCAGTTCGCTTTCTCTTCCCGTGACTGGGAATACTACTTTCTCCAGAGACTATTTCTGGAGCTTTTTGAGGTATATCCTCTCTAGCCATCTGCTTTCTCCCACCCACCTCCAGTTGATAACTAACACAGCAACTAGCGTGCAAGAGATGCACTAGCACTGAGATACGAGCTCCTTCGTAGAGGTGTAATGATTTTTAAACTTTGATCTTTATTTTGAAGAGGTGAACAGCAATATACGAGAGCTGAGAAGGTAGTTGCTGATTTGTGAGAGTTAATCCAGAGTTGTTTCTTTCCAAATGCAGCTGCCAAGAATTTGAAGCCTTTTGGTTGGCCTCCCAGGAGTCAATGTTTTTCCTATTGATCTGCTGTGCTCTAATGCAGGGGGGAAGGAAGGGGATATAGCGATATACAGCAACACTCAGGCTGCTGGAATGCGGTCTGTCAAGCTAGTGGTTGAGTGACCCTTTTTGCTTCTTGTGTATTTATGAATAATTCAGGAATTCAACACTTGCAGCGGGTAGAAAAACATGGTGAACATCGGCATGCATCTGCAAACTAGCACCCAAGCATGGTCCGGTATTGCAGGCGTAAATTAGTTTGTGTGTGGCACAACTAAAAAGCAAAGGACTGCATTCGGTTGTCACAATGAGTCTCTCTTGGGATGCCCTTGGAGAATGTTGTGCTGCTCTTAAAAGGTTACTTTTTATAGCAGTTTTGAACAGAAAACTAAAAAATGCAGCATCCTAGCAGCTTGTTTCATGTAATTTAGCTATTAAAATACTCAATGTGCTTAATCGTCTGAATGATGACTAAGATTCCTACTTGCATTTTAGCAGATTTTCATCTTTATTTGGAGGATTCAGCTACTAGAAGAATAACAGGACAGTACAAGATCACTTGCAAGCTTTGTCAGGCTGTTTTCTTCTGTATGTATAAGTTACTTCTAATGGAAAAAATGAATGGTCCCTCTCCTTTAAGGCAAGAGACTGGGGCCCTTGTATAGGAAATATATATTCCCTACCGAATGTGTTAATCTGGCCAGAACTTATTATATGGGTGACTTATTTAGATAAATGACTGACCTTCCAGAGATCTGGGCACATGCCATTCTCAAATTGTCAACATAATTTTGTTAGTCGTAAGTATGGTTTGAGGGGCAAAAGGCAGAATATCTTTGGTCTTGCTGAAAATTGGGTTGGGGTCCTACCTAAACACAGTCCTAAAGCTGGTATTATGAAAGGATCCTAGGATTGCTCCGATTGCAATCTAAGGACGGCAGCAGCAAGCATAATTCCCTTGGACACGAGAAATGACTGCAGTGGGATTAAAATAGTCCTACTTCTGAATTGCTTTCATGTCTTTAAACACAGCTGAAATACTAGCAAAGATAAAAGTAAAATAAATCCTGTTATTTTGACTCTACCCTGAACATGAGTTGCTAAGGGAAGCAGTTGGAGAAGAGGCTTTAATACAGTGCTATTTTGGTTGAAATTATGCTTGTCAATGTCCTCGCTGTTCACATGCATTAAGGAAGTTACAGGTTTATATAATGAGCGCATTAAATTTGAAGTTCAAGCTGCTTCCCCATACTGTGTTTTTCTTGATACACAATGCCAGCTTTTAGTAAATCAGAGTACATAAATGGTCAAGGCTGGTGGGAAATCTTAAATGTATGTTATTAGGCAACAACAGAATTGTAGGCTAAAATCTTTTTAAAGGTCTGTGCATCCACATCTATCCTAGTGAAAGAGGCACCGACTTCCCAGGTCATGTCCAGCACCATCTTGAGAATGTGCACACCAGCTCTTATTTTGTTACGTGTCAGAATCTCCACTTACCCTACTTTTTTTTTTTTTGAATGTGGCAGAATAAAATAACATTTTAAGTACTGTCCTTGCAACATCCTTCCTAGACACATTTAGTCCCAGGTCAACAGCATCGTTGTCTTGCATTCAAACCTCATCCAGCAGTACTACTGCAGCTGCTCTGCTTTTGAGGAACTAATTGGCTTTTGTGATTGCAATTGTACTGTAATAGATACAAACCTGAAAGGAGATGTGTAGTATCTAACATTTTTATTTGTGAAGAGACCTATTATACAGAAAAATAGGTGTCATCTTACACTCTGCTTTATCAGACTGCTGAAGGAATATTGGATAATGCAGTTTAGTTGTTTTGTGTTAGCAAAGCTGGACTTGAAAATTTGTTCAAAACACCTTGATGCTGAACAATCAATTCAACGATCAATTTCTAGAAAAAAAGCAGGATTTATTTTTTTTTGAATGTTCTCAGGCTCTTTTAATAGCTCCAGTTTTGGCCATATGTACTCTGCTTTGACCCGTGTGGTCTATTGATTGCTCTACTATTCTTAAATTGCAGGTTTTCCTCCTGTGCTCTGTTGGTCCGTGGCGAAGCAAGACCTCTCTCTCAGTATCTTGTAGTCTTTAGCAGCTTTTTCCTGCCTGCTCTGCAGCGTGAAGGAGAACTGTTTGCCACATGTGGAGGAGACAGCTATGCTTAAACCAGATTGACAATTTTGATGTGGCTACAGTTTACTATAATCGCTTTTTCTTCAAACAATGCTGTGCTGAGAAATGATGCATTACAAGAACATATGGCAGTGGTACATAACTTGAATAAAACCAGCCTAATTTAAGAGCCCAATAAAATTTACTGTGAACAGTTTTCAATAGTATGTGTGCACATTCTTTAGGAAAGAAAGAATCCTGTGTTGCTGTTAATCTCTTTGAAACCTTTGAGTACTTTGCTGTAAGCAGCGAGTGTGCCAACTTTTGGCAGATAATTATTTTGTTCTCTTCCAGCTTGAACACATTCAATTCAGTCATCCCATTCAGAACAAATTCTTATTAGGCTTTTTTTTTTTTTTTGCTTGCAGTTCAGTAAACACTTCTAGCAGGTACTGTTGAAAGTGTTCACAGGGCAATTGTGGAGCTTTTTGAGGACTAAGATGAGAAATGCATCAACATGTGCTATGGATGGTGCTTGCAAAGGCTTTTTCTAGAGGTTCCTCAGATGGGGAGATATTCTGATACAAAAGTGTAAAAAGCAAAACAAATGAACAACAAAAACACCTTCAAAAGTAAGGAGTAATATTTCAGATATTTTGCAAGCTGAAAAGGACGTAGATAATTGTTGTAACATAAGTTCCCTGAATAAAAGCAGAATTTTATTTTAAAGAAGTCTGAAAACCATAAGTACTTCTCAATTCTGCTTCTGCTGGCAATCTTTTTTTTTTTTCCCACCGCCCTTGGCTTTAGGGCAGCATTTAAGGGCAGTTAATGTAGTTGCAATAGTGATTAGCAAGCCTGTGTTCCAAATAATTCATCGAGAGGGCTGAGGTATTCCTGAACAACTGTAAAATGCATAGCCTTTGTCCAGAACAAGAAAACCCTCATAAAATAAATAAGAAAATTCATACAGTATTAATAGGATCCATCCTCCCTTTCTCCTGGAGCTGTAAAAGTTTTTTCCCTACTGCTTGCTATTGTGTTAGAACACTACCGCTCTGTCACTTCTATTGTGCTCGTCTCTGAACCCAGAAATTATTTCTATTCTTAATTTAAACAATACCAGCTGTGCACAAATGAGAAGTTTGCAAAAAGGCTCATGTGTGCTCACTGCTTGTACTTGTAGCATAGTACAGAGGAGCTTCATGAACTCAGGGCAATCATGCTGCAAAAATGATCGAAAAATATTCATGAAGGGGAAAAAAGCTGGCATTGTTTTAGTGCCTCGCACCACTGTCACCATAGCAACACTGCTACATTTGAACCCTGGTAGCAAACGAAGTATTTTTATTCTTATAAAGGGAAAATTAAGAGACCTTTTCTCTTCCAGTGCTATCGTTGCATACTTCTTGCAGCTGCTGCTTATTTTCTTCCACACCCTCTCCCTCTTGATGCTGTTCCTGTGCTGCAACCCAACTATATTAAGAGCAGTTAAAACTATTTAAAAGGACAGAGTGGATATTTTAGCTCTTTCTGAAGGATTTTGTTTCATGTTCTTCTCTCAGATTTACTTTGTCACTGGAGTTTTCTTCTGCGTTGGGACACCTTGCAAATCCTACTTGTCTCACAGGATTTTGATACTCCTAACTAGAAGGAAAGAATTCACAGTTTGGAAGGAAGGCTAAAAGAATTAGTTACATCACTAGTCCCCATGAGGGGTAAAACAAAAAAATCCCAAGGGAAGTGGAGGTATACCACCAACTATGAAAGAAAAGGAGAAAAAACAAAAACATTTTATTCTCCAGCCATGGTCAGTTCTAAAACTAAACTTCATCAACATTACTAATGGGGTAACTCCCATTTTCCTTTTATCTATGTTACCACTTCCCAATTTTTAGCTATTCCTGTCTGAATGTGTCTGATTTAACCCCATCTTCCCAGTTGGCATCAGGTACTTCGGAGATCAACTCATTTACATGACTCCGTTCTTTAACCAGAGCCACAGCTATTGCTGTCTTGCATTGTGACAAAAAGTTCAAACTTTCCAAAGTACGAAACGGCCTCATTTTATTGGAAAGACTTACTGTATGTTGTTGAACAAAATTGTAAGCTGATAAACTCTGCAGTGAAAGCATTATGAACACTCTGCGTAGGGAGCTTGAGAGCTCCATTAGCTTAAGAAATAGGCTTTGAAATGTTTTTATTAGGCCTCTGGGAGCTGTATGGAAAACCCTCTAGACAGCTTGGTGAAACACCGATAATTAGCTTGTGGGTTTTTTTTAATCCAACATATAATTGTTTTGTCTTGTGGTATTTTAGAACTAGAGGGTCTTATTTTCCTGTTACTCCTGACAGGAGGATTGTCATTGTGCATAATGAACAATTTCCTTTTGGGGGAAAGGGGTGGGGGGCGGAATGAGGTGTTTCATGCATTGTTTTAGAAATTACTTTACTGGAGTGGAGCTGTGTTAAGAACTTCTTAAGAAATGGTTGGTTTGGAACCATGTGATTGTGAACTGTGATTTTTCAGCTATAATGTAGACTCCAGGAAGGATCCCTTCTACTAAAGGTGTAAAAATTTGAAGCTGCCTTCTTATGCTGGTGATGTCGGTGAAGGAAGACTACACAGACCCTCAAGACTTAATTGTGATAATAGCTTGTTTTCTTCTCTTTCCATCTTTGTAGGCTTATGAAAGAAGGTTTCCTACATGTCCTCTGATTCCTATGTTTGTAGCCAGTGACACAGTGAACGAATACAAGAGCGAGGATGAAGCCATCCATGTGATTGAACGGCGCTGCAAGCTGGACATAGATGCACCACGACTGTTGAAAAAGGTGATTAGATTTGAAGTGCCCGTTTTGCATTTTTGAATGTTATTTCACGTGAATGTTATATCTTAACAGAATCTGTGGTATCTTCCTCAGATTGCAGGAGTGGATTACGTCTACTTTGTCCAGAAGAACTCACTGAACAGACGAGAAAGGACTTTGCATATAGAAGCCTACAATGAAACCTTCTCTAATAGAGTCATTATTAACGAGCACTGCTGTTACACAGTGAGTAACAGGCTCTTGATGGTGCCACAGATGGAATTAAGTCAGTGTTTAGATTTCAAAACTCAAAACAGAAGTTGGGTTGTTCTTGGCTTTTGCCTTGCAAGAAAAAATAACCAACACAGCGCCATGAGTGATAATTGTTGTTAGTGTTAAATGTAACACGCTTGCTTGAAGAACTGAAACAAGTTTGGCACCCTCTTGCTTGAGCATCTTCTCAGATAGCAGAACACAACATAATTTGCGGTGCTTGACAGCTCTGTTTAAGCAAATCTGTGGTCTGTAATAGCAGTGTGGGGCTTGTCGAGGCTGATGATACCCTGACAGAACTGTTAAAGCAAAGTTCAGCATAGCTTATTTGCCTTCTGCTCAACTCAAATGTTCGTTGTCAGCAGTGTTTTAACCTAGCTCTTTCCATCGTGGCTGTTTTTGGCCTTTAGTGCAGATGTTTTCTGATACAAAGGAGTTTGGTGGTGTGCTTACTGCTACGTTCTGGTCGTGGCTTTTCATAACGTCTTAGCCCGTACCCATAGGCTGATGCAGCACATGTTCGTGGAAGTAAAACTGGATGGATTTTAAAGGTCAGGTGCAAGCTAGCAAATGGAACCCACTTAGTAGCACTGTAGCATTCTTTTTTAGCACAGCTAATAAATTGTTTCCTATTGTCTACAGAACCATGGCTGAAAGGTCACTAGAATTCAAACCCACTTGATGCTAATAGCCTATTTTTTTTTATTATTATTTCTGCAATTATTTACAAGGCACGTTTAAAAATACTCTTCCAACTCTAATTTTTTGGTGAAAGATGCATTTAAATAGGGGAAATGTGGCACAAAAAAGTGCATGTGGTAAATATGTACAAAACGCGATGCTTCTCCATGGCCTAGCTCTACTTGATCAATAAACTAGTAGTGGTAGGTAAATATAAAACCAGAAACTTTCTAAAGGATAAATTATTTTTTTTAAATCCTTTTTTTAAATTAAAATAAATTACTTTGATCAAAATAATGGAAGGACAGAAAGATTCTTAAACATTATTATTATGGTTTGTGTTTATTTAGTTGGTACAAGCTATTCTTGTACCTCTGGTTCCCCAGTGCAGAAGAAACAAAAGAGAGGAGTTGTTTGTTTGCTTTGTTTTTCCTGTAGTTGTCTTGTTATGAAGTATTAATACCGTTCTAGGCAGTTCTGGCATGTTGTGAGGTGGAGGGGAACCTTAAGGCGCCAGGACAGCTGCATACTCAGAATTGCAGCGTGCCATGATGTTTCTTTATAACAGTAAGTTCTGAGCCCAGACTGGATTGCTATGTAAGTTATGAAGAAAGTTGGGAGTGCTCTAAACTTAAAAAGGCAAGAAAGTAGCAAAGGCCTCCCTGATAGTTTATTCAGCTGTGAAACAAATGAGAAGTTTACAGTCCTTCTGTAGCATTGTCACAGCAGAGCAAAGTAAAACATTTTCCTGTCTACAAAATACTGAGGTACTTAAGTTAAAGAGGGAACGACCTGTTGCGGTATGTCTGTTGCAAACATGTCTAGACTGCAGTGCTGGGGAATGTGTACACTGTACTCTCTGCAGTCTTGAAGCTAGCTGGCCTTCGTCTATCAGTCCAACCTGCAGAAGCAGAAAGTTCATTGCAGAATATTTACTCTGTTCCACTGATACACTACAGTCGCAGCCCGTATCTACAGTGAGATACTGTTAATTGTGTAAATGTGTGAGTCCCTTGTGCACTAGAATTTTCCAACGTTCCCCTTGCTTGTTAAGGCAATGTGCTGTGCTAGCCGTGGGACTACAGGAGGGCTTCTCAACTTTGTGTTCTTTAGTGTTGGCTTTTCCAATCTGTGTTTTGCAAATGAAGCAAAAGACTGCAAATTCTTCTTGCGTGTGTTTGATTATATGAACCTGAAAAAGAAGAGACAGTCATTTCAAATATTTTGAGGAAAAAGAATGCCAAATAGATAACAAGGTTGTATGATCTCCTTTTAACTAATAGGTTCATCCAGACAACGAAGACTGGACCTGTTTTGAACAGTCAGCAAGTCTGGATATAAAATCTTTTTTTGGTTTTGAAAGCACAGTGGAAAAGATTGCCATGAAGCAGTACACCAGCAATATTAAAAAGGTGAGCTTGCAGTTGGGAAGGAAGTGCCTGGCTCTAAGTTACCAAAAGATAATGTAGCTGCTGCTAAGTAACAGGCTGCTGTGGTCAAAAAGCTGGGCTGTTTACTCTTTAGCCTAGGGCAGTACGCGTGTGTAAGTCTGTATTTGGAAGTGGAATCTTTAGAGATGCCTGGCTGCTAAATGTGTTTCCAGTCTAATCATTTCAGTGTCTAAATGAGTATTTTTAGTAGCTGAAATAAAGCCTTCTTTTTGAAGGGAAAAGAAATAATTGAGTACTACCTGAAGCAGCTGGAGGAAGAAGGAATAACTTTTGTTCCTCGTTGGACTCCCCCCGTTGCATGTAAATTGGAGAGCAGCACAACCCACACAAGACGACCAGTTTCACCTGCTATTAATATACCAGACTCTGCCACAAAGGAGAGCTTGAACAATAAGGAGATCCTCAACACCTCAAGCAGCCCCTCCGAGCCTACAGCAGGAACACCCGATGGTATGGTTGTTTGCCTTGCTTAGTGGGATTCTTTGTACTATAGAGGCTCTCAGCGCAGTGCTGCTGCTCTTGGGCAGCTGAAAACTTACACGTCAGCTACTTGTTTGGTAACATATAAAGTTATTGGTTGCAAAGCACTGACCTATGCGAGAGCTTGAATAGCTGTTATCAGCTGGTCTTTTTAGTGAGTGAAGTTCAGAGGAGTGGAGAAACTTTTCTCTTTGCTGTTCATTAGGCTGCAAATCAGTAGCCTATTTCTTGCCCAGAAACTCAGGGAGGGGTGTAACTATGCCAATAACGGGGACACTTCAGGACCACTCTAATCACATGTACATCTCCTTTTAGACAAGCTAGATGCAGACTACATCAAGCGGTATCTGGGTGACTTGACCCCAATGCAGGAAAGCTGCCTCATTCGGCTGAGACAGTGGCTTCAGGAGACACACAAGGGCAAGGTAAGCTACTGTTGGTCTCTTGTGTCTCTCTCAGTACATGAGATGCAAGGTGGACCTCATAAAACATCATGCCAAACCTCACGTGGCTAACTAGTTGCGGTAAGTGGCCCTCCAAACTCAAAGTACCTAAATTAAGTTTTTACAGTGGTAATTGAATTTTATTGCTATTGTCCATCTGACTTTGCGTGCTGAGGTGCTTAAATGATTAGCGTGACTGCCTCCTAGACTGTCCGTAATCCAGCACAGGGGAATCCCATCAGTTTTACGGGTCTTCCTCATTCTAGAACAACCTTATTTTTACTTCTGTTTGTTTTGGCCAAACATATTCTTATATCTATATGTGCAAAGGAAGCAACATGGCCTGTTAAAACACGAAGAGCAAGTCTAAGGGTTTTCCAGTGGCTTGTGATTTGAGCATGTGTCTCAGTTTCCAGGCCTTCCTGTTACATAGCAATGAAACACAGTCTGTTTCATCGCTAAATTCATTTAAATTGGACTGAATTAGTATGGTCACACAAGTGTAAATCATTGTTAGAGTTCTTGGAATCTTTATATCCCTCAAATGAAGGTAGTTGCAATATGTGACAAGGTTTATGTTTTTATTGCAAAACAGACTGACTTTCCTGAGTAACTTACAGTGTTGTATACCATCCTCTTTATTGGCACTAGGCTGCACCTTTGTCAGCTTCTATTGTTCATTCTTTTCACCTTGTTTCAAACCTTGAATACAAAGTTGTGTTGTTTGTTTGTTTTTGTTTCATTTTTGTTTTTAATAGATCCCAAAGGATGAGCACATCTTAAGATTCCTGCGTGCCCGGGACTTCAACATTGATAAAGCAAGAGAGATCCTTTGCCAGTCTTTGACATGGCGCAAGCAGCACCAGGTAGACTATATTTTAGACACTTGGAATCCTCCTCAAGTACTCCAGGATTACTATGCAGGAGGCTGGCATCACCATGACAAAGGTATGCTCTATCCTGTGGATATTGAACAGCCTTTTCATGTTCTGAATTAAAGGTGATGGTTGTTCCTCTGTTAGCTGGAGCTGGCTAGAAAGCTGGGTAGAACTTCTCAGTTATTATGTGCTAAACACATTAAAATTGATGTTGCCAGCTCTTTAGTTGGTGGCAGCATACTTTTAGGTCCTAATCTGTCTGACAAATAGCACCATATTTAACTGTGACGAGCTCTGCTGTGCCAGTAGCTTTAAAAAGTCGCACTTCTATACTGCTCTGAGATGCTTAGAAGGGTGTTATGCAAATACTGACTCTTCCCTTCTAGTGATTAAAAGATGTTTGTAAATAAGTGTAAATAAGTTGGATAAGTCTGCGGATGTCATAAGTGAATACTTATTTGTCATTACAATCAGCTTAATGAAAAGAAGTGCTGAAAGACCAAATAGAGCAGGTTTATTTAAGAAGGGAAGAAGTTTTAGTTAAATTCATTTCGTATGGTGAGGCACGGCTAGATCTTTAAACCGTGGATATGTGCCTGATACATTCCCGTCCCTCAGCTTGCTTTATCGTGCACTGGTCTTGTTGCTAATACATGCACAGAAATGAACCATTTTGGAATTCATTGCTTGAGGCTAGCTGGGCTCTTTAGATACGGAAATGGTCTCTTACTGTGAGCTATCTGTGTTCTGATTTAGTCCTTTCCCCACCAGGCACCATTGTTTCTGTGAGCTCTTCCTGTTACAAGGAGCGGACAGGAAGCTGGCTGCGCTAGTGGCCAGGAGACAGGGAGGGCACAGCAAAAGTTTAATTGCTGTAATGCTGACGAGCTTGAATGGCTCTTCCTGTTGCTGGGTTTGACTGAGAAAGTGGAAAATAACAATATGATTGTAAAGACTGTAGGGAAAAGGATTGTGAATACTTTCTCCCTTTCTGTCCATTCCTTGTCCTTACTTTCCAAAGACAACTTCTGTCAGTAGCACATAACAGGTTCCTGCCAGTGAGTAGAAGGGTATAGAATGCAACAGAAAATAATTTAATGTTTTTCTGGGAAGTTCTTCAGTCTTATTGTGAGCTTCATGTGCCCCTCTCTTCCCTCACAGTTCCTTAGGTCTCTTCTGTGGCATGCCCTCAAGTATAGCAGTTGTCACTAGTGGAAACAGAGAATTTCAAAACCAAACAATTCTCTATAATTTAAATTTTTGCAGTGGGTAGGTTCTTTTTTTAAACCCTCTATTCCAGTATTGCTCCTTTCATAAGCTTCTTTCCTCCCACATAAGCAAAATCTGCCAAACTGAAGCTGGCTGAGTTCTGTATAGATTTTAGCACTAAAAGCCAAGGCAGCAGTGGTATAAAGCATGCTGTCTCAAATGAGCTGTTAATGCAAAAGAATAAAAGTTGTTATTTTGGTTTGCAGCTAGCATGGTTTTCTTTATATCTGAGCGGCTTTTAGTTTGTCAAGAGTGCTTCAGTCAAATGCTTATTTTAAATCACAAAGCTCAAATGAAATATAAAATATACAGTGAAAATGCAGCACTGTCAATTGAAACTTTCCTTTATATGTCATTTGAGTGGAGGAGGGTTAATGAACTATTTGGTTTTGCGTGCGTGTGCATCTCTGAGGGAGGGAGACCCGCAATGAAGTTTAATAGCACTTCTTGTTCAGTGTTTCAGACACTAAACAATACATTCCAAGATAAGAGTGAGCTGATGTTAAAATAATATTGTCTTTTAGACCATCTGATAAAATACAAAAGACTCCGTGAACTTGCATGAGGGTAGTGTCCTTGCGAAATAAATAACCTTGTTTGACTCTGCAAATCTTTTTTAATTTTTAAATAGTGCATCCCGATAGTTTCTCTCCTTGTCTCCCAAAGGACTTGAGGATAATTTGCTATCTCTCTTTGCAGTTCTTGGAGGGAGGTGAAGCTAAACAGACATCAGAACTGCAGAAAACATTTTTTTTTTGTGTGTTTTAGCATATTAAGTTTTATAAGATGATCATTATTTAGCTTGTGTGCTATAACAGGTGGAGCAAATGCTTAACAAATACATCACAGCTTTGGGAGGAGGATGGAAACTATTTCAGACAACTAGCTTCTATTATGAAGAACCAGAAATGCAAGCTGCTGTTCCCAGATTCACCTAGTGCAGTTGTTAAGCTTAATGCCTTTGTATCCTGGGTCAGTATCAGGATACCCCAGTGTGTGGCAAGAGTACTGTGGAAAGGCAAGTCTTTGAATGCAGAGGGTCATCTGAAGCTGGTATCTGGAGCAGAGTCTGTTCTCACCAGACTTAAACTGCATGAGTGAGGCTGTAGGCTGAGTGCCAGTTCCGCATAATATGCAATGACATAGCTGAAAGGTGTGACTTCAGCAAATACTGCAGAAAGCAAGTCTGGGGTTAGCACTGTTTCATTAACTCTCAGCACTTAGTGTAGCTACTTGCCCAAAAAGGGTCCTGTAAGCTATCCTGTTGTGTTGTCATGTGTGATAGAAGGCTTTCATCCTTTGTTGCAACTCTTTAGTTATGCTAATAGGCTAAAGTTGTTCCTTTATCTTAGCTGTGCTGGAAGGTAAACATAGACCTGTGTCTTTAATTGTATGTACTGAGATCTATAACTGTACTTGTTGAAGTCCTTTGGACTTTCCTTATAGATAGGGTAGCTATTTTTGCATCAAGATGTCTCCATTAAACCTTTGCAGTTCACATACAGGTAATCTTGTGCTGTAGGTGGACAGGGTAAAGATTGTATTGCCATCTGTTCCAGTTACTCCCTCTTTCACCTGTGCAGCAGAATTTGAACTGACTGTGATTTGTTTCCATTTGGATTTTTAGCATAAAGGTAATTCACTCAATTTTATTTATTATTGTAAAAATAAAGGTTATGTTGATTTTTTTTTTCTTGTTATTCAGATGGTCGCCCACTGTATGTGCTGAGATTGGGACAGATGGATACCAAAGGCTTAGTGCGAGCTCTTGGGGAAGAGGCCTTGCTTCGATACGTAAGTGTTTTTGGAGCCAGCAAGTTGCTAACAATGTGATATTTTCATTTAGAAACTTCCTTCTCTGCCAGAACATTCATCACACTGGATATTTTGATGTACTCTCTGGCCGTCTGTTTTCGGTTTGAATACATCTGAAAGCTCCTGGTAGCTGGTCTTCTGCATTCTTTCCAACTGCAAACTGATGGCGGAAAGGCGTAGTTCTTGGCAGCTCCTGTAGTTGTTGGTTAGCATTTTCACAGATTCTTCTGCAGTTTGTGCACTGCTTTGAACTTAAGTCTCTGCATTTGTGCAGAAGAGAAAGTGCCATGGTCAGAATTTTCAAGCCTATGTACCAAGGATAAAGATAACTTATTTTTAAAGAAAAAGTACTTTTTTGCAGTGTTGCCTTCTCTGAAGGCAGCACTCAGACTGTTATTGTGGATCTGCTCAGTTTCCAAGCAGAAAGCTGGCAGAATTCCAGGTTTTCAATAATATTTTTTTCCTCCAAGTAATGACAGTCATGGCCGTAGTAACTACTAGAAGCAGGGGTTGAATTCTACTTTTTCTCTTCCAGTAGCTTTTCGAGGCACATATTAAGTTTTATTTGTTTGCCCTAGTTTTGTTTCAAGGTTACTTTCTATGGCTGAGAGAGGCTTTAATTTCTGAGTAAATAGGAAATCTAAGCTTAAAGGGGCAGAAGTTCAGGGAGGTTTCTTGTCTCTTTCATTCCTGGGTCTCTCTTTTCAAGAGGATCTCATTTACATGTTCCAGGTTTTAAGGAAAGGCATATTTATTTCTCAGCAAGATCAACCGATGGGCTAAATACAGTGATTTCTAGTTTATTATTTGGAAGAAGCTGATGCCACGTTATCAGATAGAGCTCTTTGCTGAAATATTCAAGTAGGATCAGCAATTTTTTTGATTTTTTTGGTTTTTATTCTGTGTAATCTTTCTGAAAATCAGTTGTCGTAAGTCTCTCGCAATACTTTTTTCACTTTGAGCTTGTAGTTTTAATTAGACTTTGGTTAAGAATGTTTTTTTCCTTATCCTACCTACTGAGTTTTAGGCTCTTCTCTAAACAGCACATTTTCTTGGACAGGTTCTTTCTATAAATGAAGAAGGACTGAGGCGATGTGAAGAGAACACAAAAGTATTTGGCAGACCAATAAGGTAAAATACATCAATTAGATCTCTTCAGGGATTAGCAAGTCACAGTGGTGGGAGGGTAGGGGGTGGACAGGACAAAACATCGTGCAATATCACCCTGCTGAGGCCAGTTTATTAAATAGACCAAGCAAAGGGTAGGCTCCGTGTCTCACATGCAGATATAAGCACAGTTACAGTTAACTGAGACCTACCCCAATTACCACTTGAGTGAATTGTCATGGTCAGGCCTGAGGGAAACACAACACTTGCTCCAGCAGTCATGCCCATAATGGTTCTACGTGGAATATTCTGCTTCTGCACGCTGTTGGAAGTCTGCAAAGCAATGCAGCCCACTCCCCATCTCTGATTCTGGGGAATTTTATAGCCAGATGTTGGTACAGGCTGCCAGTAAGGTCAGGCTGTGATAATATCACAGTGTAACCTTTCCAGTAGTTTCAGTTATTGTTTTCATGTCACTTTTTGATCCATGGTCCATACCAAGGATCGTTACTCTCAATTCTTGTTTGCATTCTTCTGTCAGCCACGATTCATTATATGCAGTTATTCAACTATTGATCAAGGTAAGGTTGTGAGGCTCCAGTGAAACCTGCAATTTAGTTTTCCACATGCTTGCATGACTTCATGTAAAGTTGAGCCAAAAATGGCTTGCTATCCCATCTTTAAGTCATTTTAGGGGTCACTTAGGAGAGCAGTAACTGCAAAGTGGATTTAAGGGTGTGGAATGAATGCAGGACTTGGCTCTGAAATGAAACTGTGTTTCTTGAACTCTTTTCAATTTCTGACTCCATCCCTTAATCTGTAAAGGTTCAGGGATGCATGGTATGTCTGCTTATCTTTTCTTGCTAAAGAACTTGCTGTGCTAGCTCCCAGTGAGAAATAAAATCCAAGAGGTAGGTTTCATGTGTATGACTGTGGCCTTGTGCTGTCTACTGAAGCTTCATTTGTAGAAGCAGTCCTGAAGGACTACATATTAAACATTTAAAGTGAAACGAAGAAGTGCTTGCTGTTTCATAGGAACCTTGTGCATCGTTTTGTGGATACTGTCTGGTGCAGCACAGCTGTAAATCTTGAGTCCATGCCCAGGGTGAGATGGAGCTTAGAAAATAACTAGAGCATATGCTGAATCTCGATATTTAGTATTAAGAACACATCTGTTCCTATGGAAAAAGCTGCCCATCCTGAGATCTGATAACAGAATTAGCTTTGAGTTGTAATAGCACTCTTACTGTACTGTCTTAGTAGGAAATCAACACCCAGAATGTTAGATTATGTCGTAGCAGCACAGCCACTTAGTTGATTTCCCGGTAAAAGCAATGGTTTAACATCTGGGCTGACTTTTGACAATACTGTGTATTGGCTTCATGTTAGCCTTTGCCTGGAGTTTGAAATGTCTGGGGAGATGTGAACGATGTGCAAAGTGATCATTGCACATACTCTGTAAGCATGCTTGGCATGCTGTACAACATTTCCATCCTAAGAATTTAAAACTCCAGTGTGAACAGTTAGTACAAAACACAGAGCTAAAATATAGGAAATAAATCATACGGTGGAGTCCACACATTTCAAAAACACTGGACATGTGCATAAGACAGGAGAATTTTGATGACACTGAGATTTATTTTTTTTCCTTTTTCATCTCTCTGAAACTTAGCTCTTGGACCTGTCTAGTAGATCTAGAAGGCTTGAACATGCGGCATTTATGGCGACCTGGCGTCAAAGCATTGCTGAGAATCATTGAGGTGGTTGAAGCTAATTACCCTGAGACTTTGGGTCGCCTTCTTATCCTGAGAGCGCCTCGAGTATTTCCAGTTCTTTGGACACTGGTATGTTTGTAATTCAAAGTCATTCACAGCTCTCTCAGTACACTGCTACACACTTGTAGTTTGTAAAAGCACTTCAGAAATCAGACTTCATAAGCAGGAAATGTTAACATTTCGATATGTATCTTTTGTGGGATTCCTGGAATGTATTTAAAAACCCTACCTAAGAACTTTCTTATATAGTAAATTAATTTAGCTTCTTCATAATGTGAATTTTGCATAACAAGGATGGTAACACTTCATAGAAACTGATCCTTCAGAATTTACTCAAAATTTGGGAACCTGATCTATTCTGTTTGGTTTTTGTTTTTGTTTTTTTCTTTATTTATAGGTTAGTCCATTCATTGATGACAACACTAGAAAGAAATTCCTTATTTATGCTGGAAATGACTACCAGGGTCCTGGGGGACTGCTGGATTACATTGATAAAGAAATTATCCCTGATTTCCTTGGTGGAGAGTGCATGGTATGAATTTAAAATACTGCATATAGCAACTTATTTGTGAATTTTATTTTTTTTCCCCTCACTCCTCTGAACAAAGAAGCCTAGAAGCACAGAGTGATACCTAGCAAAGACTGGGATGCAGTCTTTTCTCTGCTATGTTTAATTTTGGGGGGAGCTATGACGTAGGATTCCAGGGTTAGCATTTTCTTCTGGATGCACTTTCAAAGGAGAAATACAGTACTACTTTTACAGCAATTCTCAAATAACTAGCAAAACAGTTAGGCGCAGTTAAAATGCACAGTGTCCGTTACCTGTCATGTTAAAGTACTATGGTAGCACAGCAGTGAGCAAGAAGAGGATTGTGTTCCTTGATGCATTAAGATGATTATGGAGCAGACCTTATGCATGACCCAAGTTGAAAAGCTTGGTCTACAGTGTTGCACTGTTTTCAGCAATCTCAGGGCGGCAGGAGGTTTTAGGCAGATTAAAGAATATAAATTGCTGTCTAAAAACCCCTGTACTAACCAAGGATGACTATTAAATATGCTACAAGTTTCCCAAATATTTTAAATCTTTGCCTTCATTTTTAAAGTATCTCTAATAATCCATAAACCAACGTAACTTTTAAACTCTTCAGTTTTGATGCTTGTATTCTTGTTCTGTTGCTATTGGTTCTGGTCAGAATTCAAAGGGAAGTCTTTGAAGCGGAGAACTGAATTATGAGCTTACAGCCACAGCGGGTGACTAAACCATTGTGTTATCACAGTTCCCAAGCTTAGCATTTGTTGCATGATACATAGGTGCCTGGAGCTGTGCATGGTTCTGTTGTTTGCATCTTTCTGAAGGCATAAGATGCAGCATTAGATCCATCTTTCATTGGCTCTTTTTCATGGCAGCAAGATGAAAGGTTAGTTGTATCCATTATGCCAGACTGTACCATTTTATGGTCTGCCCCCACCCCGATTTGAAATGCTCTGGACATTCAGAAGCATCAGTGTTAAATTATCTTCACCAGTCTGATAGACCAGCAAGATCTCTGTTGTCACCGTCAGTGACCATGTGATACCAGTGATTCAGCATGTCAGAATGACAGTGCTTGTCCCTGTAAGAGCTATTTATTCTTATTCTCACTTAACTATGCATCTATAGTGGCCTTAACTGTCCAAGAAAAGTTGATGGTCAAAAAAGGTCCCCATGTACATGATCCCACTTGAAAGTATCTCATTCTGATTACCAGGCTTCATTGGCCACTGTCACCACCAACTAATCAGAAGAGTCTGTGTGACCTAAAAGAACTTACTGATACCATGAGGAACCTGAGGAAATGAGTGCCACATCTGCTAGTAGGGTTTAACAGACAGCTGGGACTCACACGTGTGATATGTTGGGATCTGTGTTGCCCACAACAAACTGAAACATTAGTTTTACTGTGGTGTACTGTAATTTCCCAATCCCTTGTCATGTGCCTTAACAGCTGCATCCTGCCTAGATTGTAGGTGCCTATCAAATCCATCAATTTAACATCTCAATGGTACTGTAAGATAATTTCCTTCATAATGTTCCTGACAATGCTTGCTGGTGTGACTGAGGTGTAGGAATACAACTTAGTCATTTTCTGGAGCTTCCATTACAGTGATGCATAGATTTTTTTTTTTTCTTTTTTAACTTAGCTGTGTTAAAACACGGTCATTTCAGGCTTGCTTTTTAAGCCCCTGTTACATTTTCTACATTAATTTCTGTACTATTATTGAAAATGTATCTAGTTCTGTTAATCCAGCCTCATTATAATGGAGTACTGCTAGATGTTTTAAAGCAGACCATGCATTTATCTTCAGTGGGCTGCTTTATACAGCAGCAGTAACTTTCAACGGAGAGAGTTTGTACCATCTAATTCAGAGCTTGAGAAGCTGGCAAAATCCACTGCTTAAGTAAGCAAAAGTGAACATTACCAGAAAGCAAATTGCTACAATACTTCCTGCTGGTCACAGACAATAACAGGGTCTTTTCCTTCTCTTCTTTACTTCTGGATGTTTGAACAAAAATGATTTATCAAAAGTCCTTTCAGTTCTCTTATGTAGTTCAGTTCTGCTGCCCCAAACTTCTGCTGCCCCAAACACTCCTATGGAACCCATTCCTGTAGGCAGTTGTCGAACTTCATTGCTGGAGACTTTAAAAAAATAAAAATTAAAAAAAAAAAAAAGAAGTTTGCTTAGGGAAGTTGTGTAACCAGTTCCAGTACTCAGCTGAAGACAGCTGTAGCTTGAAAACTAACTTCCTCACTGCAGTATCCTTTCACCTGTTTGGGAACTTACCATAAGTCCTCTCCATCTTAAGTCCTTGAATTTAGCCACACCGTTTCCTTTAGTTCTCTGTAGGTGATATTTTTTGCACTCTGAGTCATTATTGCGACTCTTCTCATGATTCTCAAGTGTCTCATGTCTGTATTCAGTATAGGGCATAGCATTTGCACAGTTATTTTCTGCAATAGTGGCTCTTGTGTATAAAGAAGATCTGTTCCTCTGGTGTCTGGGTCTGCAAACTCATGCAAACTAGATCACTTATTTTAGTATCTTGTGTAAAATACGTGTACATATTTGTGATGTACAAGCTGTAAAATTGCTTTCAAATTCTGTTCATATCTCATTCTTCAAAATACTTGCTGTGAGTTTTTGTTTCTGCAACTAGCAGGCAGCATGACAGTGGGTGGATGTACAGAGGGGATACTTTTTAACGGCTATTTATGCTTTCAGTGCGAAGTACCAGAGGGTGGGCTGGTTCCCAAGTCCCTCTACCGGACAGCAGAAGAGTTGGAAAACGAAGACATAAAGCTTTGGACTGAAACAATCTACCAGTCTGCAAGTGTCTTCAAAGGAGCTCCCCATGAGGTATGATTGCAGCCCTACCCTTCTTTTCTTTCATCTCAGCCCTCTGCTTTGGAGTCTATCTCTTGGTCTGAAAATGGTTTAGAACTTGATTGTTCAGTTGCTCTGCTTTCAGCTTGTTCTTTTATAGTTCTGATATGTAATGATGCTTTAACAGCTGAAGTTTCTGACCATTTCTGGTATCATCTCATCGCCCTTTAGAGAATATCATTGCTTAGAAGGACATAGACTTGAATGGAATGAATAACAAAGACGAATGATATTCTCAGAAGCAACTTGAGACCTTCTGAAGGTCGTGTGTTAAAATAAGGACACTCCATCAGGAGAAAAGTGATTTAGAACGATTTAGAAAAGGTATTTAGAATGCCTTTTAATAGTCTAAATTAAGACCAGCAATACAAAGTTCTGTTCTTTTCTGGTAAGAGTTTCTGTCTCTAGTGAGCAAACTGCTGTTGTCTAATACAACTTCTCTCCTGTCTCAGGTTCTCATTCAGATTGTGGATGCTTCATCGGTGATCACATGGGATTTTGATGTGTGCAAAGGCGACATTGTTTTTAACATCTTTCATTCCAAGAGAGCCCCACAGCCTCCTAAAAAGGACTCTCTGGGAGCTCACAGTATTACATCTCCTGGTGGGAACAATGTCCAGTTGATAGACAAAGTCTGGCAATTGGGGCGTGATTACAGCATGGTGGAGTCGCCTCTTATCTGCAAAGAAGGGGAAAGCGTGCAGGTAAGCCCGCCAAATCCTTGTGCGGGAGCAGATGGAAGCCAGCTCCACAACTAGACGTTCTAATTCACAAATGTTATTGATGACTGAGTGGTGATTCAGCTCCGGATTGTCTGCTTGCTTTTGGCCGACATTTCAGCTTCTGTTCCTGGCTGCACGCTTCATGGAAGGGGGGATACACGGGATCTGGTGCGAGGGGAGGTTGCATCAGTCTGGTAGTGATAGGGAAGCTACCTGGAACACAGTGCATGTGCAGAAAGTAGCAAGACGTGCTATTTTCTGAAACAGTCTGTGTTTGAAGAATATCATAATGTCTTACCTTAGTAAAGAGAGAAGTCTAGAATTTAAGATTGAGCTCCGTGTGTGTCTGTAATAGGCACCTTAGGAAGGTCCCTATGGCCAAGGGTCCTAAAAAGTTTTTGTTTGTTTGTTTGTTTGTTTTTTATAGCATTTGCAACTTTGTGGTTAATTATGAAATACACTATTACATGCAGCATGTTTACAATCACACTCTGCCACTGCTATTCTCTTTGACTTGAAATAAGAGTTGAACAGCCTTAGATAAAGGTGTTCCTCTAAGTGATCTAGTTGGAAGTGTTAAACTTCAGAAATATGGGCGGTGACTTTTTGAACTGCTCTTTCTCTGAAGCAGGACTCTTGACTGCTCTGTTCAGTCTCAAAGGACAGCCATTGATAAAAATAAATGGGAGAAAAGGTTATTGTTTTAAAAGAGAACTTTGTACTTTCAGTGTATATAAATCCTAACCTCCTTGACACTGGAAAAAAAAGGAGGAGGAACCTCTGGTGTTCTGTTACAACTTTTATAAGTATATTGTATGGGGGAAAGCCCAGCTGCACAGCACTGCCAGTTGGCTGATGAGCTGAAATACTGGTATTGAGGAAAAAAACTGGGAGCGTATAAGCAGTGTTTCTAAGCATGGAAAAGAAATTTTGACTCTACAAATCTTTGTGTTAACAAAGTTTATTTTCAATTTTGGCTGTGCCTACATCTAGGGATCGCATGTGACCAGGTGGCCTGGCTTCTACATTCTCCAGTGGAAATTTCATAGCATGCCTGCCTGTGCTACAACCAACCTGCCTCGTGTGGATGATGTACTAGCATCTCTACAGGTCTCCTCTCACAAATGCAAAGTGATGTACTATACAGAAGTAATAGGATCTGAAGATTTCAGGTATGTCTATCCAAGGGATCATAAAGGTCAGCCAGTGTAGAAGAACCTTTCTGATACAGGCTCTCCCTTGCTATACTATCAGTATCAAGCTAGCATCAAGTTCACTTAAATACAAGTAAATTGTGAGGACTTGTACTTTTTAATGGAGTGTCATTATTATATACAGCAAGCTAGATAACTATTTGTAGGCCTCAAAAAAAAAAAAAGTCCGACCAGTATTGGCAATGGGGGTGACTAATGTCAAAAAGGGGTTAGTTATCTCATTCTAATCATTGGTCACTTTGCTCTTTGAAAGTATTTGTGTGAGTTGTAGGGCTTGGCAGGTCATCATGCAGAAACGGATGCAACTCAAAAAGGAGTTGAGTCAGTTCAGTTGCCTGCCAATTGAAATACCTACTGAAATTCAAACTCTTTGAACAGCACATGGTTTTTGCAAGAAGGTTTTCTGGTGTCCCCGTTATCTTATGTGGTGAGGCAGGAAAGCTTTTTGAGTATCTAAACCAAAGTTGTTATTTGCTTGGTTTTCAGTATGCAAAGAAATAGTATGTATATATGCTGCAGAAATCAAAGTCATTGTGTATTCTGAAGTGTAAAGCTACTTTGTTTTTTATTGCAGAGGATCTATGACCAGCCTTGAATCAAGCCACAGTGGATTCTCCCAGCTCAGTGCTGCCACCACCTCTTCCAGCCAGTCCCATTCCAGCTCCATGATTTCCAGGTAGTGCCACAACAGATGAAAAGCAAATGGATGAGATGGCTGGACCCTCGTCTGTGGCAGCTGACTGCAATACAAGTGGCAATTGTGCAAAAAAAAGCAAAAAAGAAACAAACAAAAAAAACCCTATCCCAGAAAAAGCCTTTTATAGATAGTAAAGTAGCTGTTCAAATTTTAAACTTAGTGTTTTTGGTCCTTGTTAGATCCAACAGCTTGTCTCTTAACTCTAACCCTTTTTCCTAACTCAGCCATAAATATTTTTGCAAGTGTGCTTGCACAAATCCTAACTCTGAACACAAGGGCTCTCTTGGAAGGCAAAATGATCTGTACATCAGTTAAGATAATTTTTTAATTGTGTAAATGTTTAAAAAAAAAAAAAAAAAAAGGCAAAAAAGAGAAAAACCCTACCAAAAATTCTCCGTAGTGCATTAGAGATCAACTGCAAGTCTCCTGTCAGGACATTCCTTGCCATCTTATGAAATCCCCTGTGATCTTCCAGTGCTGCAAACTGTTCTCCCATTGCCACTAAGCAATGTCCGAGACAAAGAAAAGCAGTTGCCAGATACTTGACTTTGTGAGTCCATTTTTTTCAAGGCATGCCCACAGAGTTGTGGACAGGCTGTAAACACTAATACCTTTTGTATGAGCACATTTTTGGGGAATTTGAGCTCTGGGTATTGATGGGTTAAAGCAATTCATTCTTTCCTTGGATTTGCGCTTAAAGCACTGTGGAGAGAGAGGCAGAGAGCAGGCTCTCCCTCACTGATCCCGAACTGGCCTGGGGATTTGTTCCCAGTTCTGTGCTGAAGCTTCACTCCACTTCCTTAGTACGCTCCCCATGAATTGATCTTAATGCGACTTTGCTCTTATCAGGAATTTCTGCAGAGTTTAAGCTTGCTTCTTAAATCAGTCGAGAGGAGGTATGGCTTACATCCTTCCGGTGCACTTTTCAATCCCTCTTGCCTCCTATCCCTCTCTGTGTATGTCAGAAATAGAGCACTTTAGTTCTAAGCAGCAGAAGCTTTAAAGTAGGCAGGGTGCATGGGGATCTTCACTCTAAGTGATACAGTAGAAGACACTCAAAGTGGTGCCTGCTCAACAATTTTCACCATTGCTACTGCTAGTGATGAATTGCCATGTTGGGTTTTGTCCCTGTTCTACCCAGGCCCAAGCAATCCTACCTGAACTCTTTTTGTTGAAGTTGGTTCAGGTATTCTTCCACTTGGGGCCCTCTCTCCCGAGCACAGCAAAGGGTACAGAAGACTGAAGTGCTGAGCAAGGGGCTGTCAGCAGACAGCTCCAAACCATACCTGGCAGTGGAGCCAAGATTTCAGTGCAGAATGCAGCAGGGTTTGCTTTGTTTAGACCCTGCCTGGTCTGTCCATTTTAGAGCTAAACTACCCATCTAGACAAAAAAAAAAAACAGCTTCTCTGCTAAGTCCTTGCTAGAAAGCTGGACAGGCTCTATTAACTCCTGAGGAATTAGCACTGTCGTGGGTAAGTGGTAGAGGAGCTTGCTACGGTCTTGCTCTTTCAAAACAGAACTTGCTTAAGATACTGGATATCCTGCCTGAGGAAAGCTGGTTCAGAATAAATTTTATTTTTATTTTTTTATAACTGCAAAGCTTCTGAGAGGCAGGTTAGTAACTTCTAACTAGAAGCACCTCACCTGCAGATCTGTTCCGGCTGCAGAACCTGGCAGATAGAGCTGACAAAGAAGTATTTTAGCAACAGATTCAGAGGTTGAGGGGCCAGTCTCCTTATACTGAACCGAGATGGTCAATTTTGTCTCTTTTGGACTTAGAAGTTGAAGATGGAGGTTAGACTATCACTGAGTCTGCCAAAGTGTGCTGTTGTGTAAGACAGGCCACCGCTTTGGTGTCAAACAGCTCCCACCCAGTGTCTGCACAGCAGACAGACCAGCAGGCTGTGGTTCTGTTCGTAGGAGCTGTCTGTCTAGGAGGAACACAGCTTGCTGAAGAGGTGGTTTCGTGCTTGATGTGCAGGAGCCAGAATTCCCAGGCTGAGGGAAGCGAGTGCAGCAGGTGGCACTGTGAGGCTAACAAAGGCACTCACAGCTCTCTGCAAGAGGCGCTTTCCATTTACCAGGCTGTGAGGGTTGAAGATGGTCCCCTTTCTTTCTTTCTTTCTTTCTTTCTTCTCTCTCTCTCTCTCTCTCTCTCAGATGGCGATTTTGCTGACAACTGTAAGGAAACTGCTTCACTCAACACTCCATCTCTCTCCAGAGGTGTCTGGCTTTGTAGACCTTTTTGAGTTGCAGTCACTTTCCAAGTCTGAAGATCTGTTTTGTTTTTCACTTGAGCTGGCTCAAAAGTGGCACTTTGGGTTTTTCCGGCTGTAAATCTTAACACTCCTTTTAGAGCTCAAAGCACATGACAGCACAAATAGCTGGGGGAGATAAAATTCCAGAAAACCAGTAGTTTATCCTCCTCTAAGCAAAGTGCTCTGGCAATATGACTTGATCATTACAGTCTAATTAATTTCCCATATCCTGGTCTTTTCTTGTGTGATATTATTGTTCTTCTTACTTCTCTCAGCCAACAAATTCCGTTGGCTTTTTTCCTGTTATCAGTGTCCCTCTGCACTTACCTGTCTGTACTCATGAACTGCATATCAAATTCTGTAAATGTTTTGTATACATAATACCTCATTCTTGGTAATAAAATACAGATAGTCTTTAAAAGATTTTTTTATTGTTATCGATAATAAATGTGAACTGTTTGGAAAAAGGGGTCAGGCTCTTTATTCCATTCAGCTGGATGCAAAGCTTCCTGGTTGTTGAGTGTGCTGTTACGGGAAGACGAGGCTCTCTGCTTCTGTGGTGCAGCTTCAGCAAAGCAGCCTCTCTTTGTTGGGAATAGAAACCTGAGAAGTAAAAGGAAATGCGGTTTTAGGGGGAAAACTGCCCCTGTTGGGCACTTCCTTGTCACGTTACAACAAAATCTTATCATCCCCACAGTGCACGTGTACACAGGTGCACACGCTTTGTTTTTTACTAGTCTGTGAATAGCCAAAAGGAACAAAACACTGTGCTGGAAAAGTCTTCAGGTAGCCCTAAAAGAGAAAGGGTTTTTGTGCTTTTATGGATTATGTGATGACTTTATAGTCCTTCATCCCCGTTTGAAAGGGAGCTGCAGCCACAGCTGAGCTGCTCGCAGCAGCGTTTGTTGGGGAGTGCATTATGTGTATTATGTAAAAGGCTTTCACTGGCAAGCTTACCACAGCAGGGGTACAAATACGTGTGTTTCATTTGCCCTTTGTGCAGCCTGAAATGGGGCTGGTCACCTGAACCAGCAAGTGCAATAATTCTTTCTTCTTCCACATGCTGATTTCCTTTTAACCACCGTGTGCCGTAGACTTCTTGGCAGAATAGACGGCTGAATGTTGCCCTAGGTGGAGCATGTACAGTCCTGGGAAAAGTTGAGTGGTCTTAGTGCAGGCACAGCTGCCTGAGCAGTCAAACTGCCCATAAATCCTGCTCTTTCCAATCGCACCGAGCTCTCCGGGATTTGCCTTGGTGTGGTGCTTGGGGAGAGGAACCTTTAAAGGTGAGCATTCAGCTGCGCCGCTCCGTGGTTTAGGTTGGCTGATGCAGCTGCTAGTGCTAGTAGGCTGTGAAGGTTGGGAGTTTCTTTCAACTGAAATTAACAAAATAAAGGTACAAGAATTTTTTCTCATTCAAAGCTGATCCACAGCCCCCCCCCCCCCCCCCCGTACACGGTTTCATGCCGCCCCGTTCCAGGATCGAGGCGTAAAGCACAAGGGAGCTGGGCTCCGTGGTGGCTCACACATCCTCATCGGCTGCCTCCTCCACTGATGCCTTTTGGGTGGGAGGCTGAGACAATCACATGTGGGGAGTTATTTTTTTTTTTCACTGGTAGACAAAGCTTTCGCTATTTTTAAAACAGGAGCCAATAAATGTCAGGCTGTGGTTTTTATAACCGCTGCAGTTGGAGCAGTGGCTGAAACATCCATTTATGGTTGGTCTTTCAGCTTTTGTCCAAGCTATAAAGTTTCTAAAATGAGAATCTTTAACTGGTTGTGGAGGTCTGTCAGCAAGACCAGATGGCTGCCTGACCTACTTAAAGTTTTAACGTGGCCAATGTTTTCATGCCAGCGCATAATTATAACGGACTGGCTTACTGCTGCTCTGGACATTCCTAAATAACAAAAGCCCTTGAAAAGACATCACACGAGAGGGCAGCATCACCTGCTCAGCAGTGCTATGCCCGGGGAGGCGATGAAAAAGCTGCCGAATTTCCTCTCTTGAAACAGCAATTGAGGGAGAGCCTCAGACCTTGTTTGAGCTGAGTAGGTGGTAACGGAGTGGGCTTGCTGGACCACTCGCCATTCCCGTGGCTTTGCAGGGCAGCCCGATTCTGGTGCTTGGTGAAGGTAGGTTAAAATGAAGGGAAAAAGGGAAAATCCCTGCTGGCACACAGACACAGAAGGCAAGTGGAGCCCTCACTGTGGTGGTGCTTGCTGCACGAGCGGGCACCATGGTGTGTTTTGGGGCCAAGGGGATGTTCAACGCTTCCATCCCTACAACACAGCCTCACCTCATGCCCAACGGACAGCACCGGGGCTGCCTCCTCCCCACCACGTTCAGCAATGTGCCGTCACCTCCTGCACAAGATATTTAAGGCAGCAAACGCCAATTTTCCACCCTGTATTGGAAGTGTCTGGGGGGGAAGGTGTGAGGCTGGTGCAGCGTGCAGCAGCCAGGAAAGCTGCTTCCCGGGGGTGGTTTGGTGCTTCCAGAAGAGAAAAATCATACGCCTGCGGTGGTAGGGGTTTGGCTGTCTTCCAAAAGTCATTAAGATCCAGCACAATTCAGGCTTTTCTTTAAAAAAAAAAAAAAAAAAAAGAAAATTGCTATGTGAGGATGTGAGAAGATAATTTTTTTTCCTTGCTAACTAATTCTGTTCTGGGAAGGTCAGACAGTGAGAAATCAAAGGTCAGTATTTTCTTTCTAGGTTCTTTTTTTTTTTCTTTCATTGCCCCTACGAGTGATGCTAAATCCATCCCATGCTGTCCTTTAAGCTCCGGTCCCTCTGGTGGCAGCCGGCACCCCTGGGCCCAAGGGGAGCAAGGCAGGGCCCCTGGCTTGCTGAATCCGATTTATCCCATTCATCTGTGCCTTCAGAGACAGGGCTGCCGCTGACCCACTGCGGCAGAGCAGAGAAGTCCCCAAGGACCTGCACTGGTGCCAATGGGGGCGCAGAGCTGAGCCTCCCCCAGCCCCTCCTGGCTTCAGAAACGAGCAAAGGGAGAAATCCCGCTCAGCTGGGGGTGTTCCCAGGCTGGACCAAGGTCATGGGGTGGCCTGCATGGGGTATGCACGTCACTGCGATCCCTGCTGCCATGTGGAGGGCTCCGGGATCCCAAAGTGCCCGGTGTGGGGCTTGGGGGGCCACAGCCCCCGGCACTGCCCTGTGTCTGAGGGGCATGGAGGGGAGGGGAGGAGAAGGGGAAGGGGAGAGGGGAAAGGGAAAGAAAGAAAAAGAAAGTAAAGGAAGAAAAAATGAAAATAAAATAAGTGAAAGCAAAAGAAAAAAAAATAAAGGAGAAAAAGAAAGGGAGGGAGGGAAGGAAAGGAAAGGAAAGGAAAGGAAAGGAAAGGAAAGGAAAGGAAAGGAAAGGAAAGGAAAGGAAAGGAAAGGAAAGGAAAGGAAAGGAAAAGAAAAGGAAAAGGAAAAGGAAAAGGAAAAGGAAAAGGAAAAGGAAAAGGAAAAGGAAAAGGAAAAGGAAAAGGAAAAAGAAAAAGAAAAAGAAAAAAAAGAAAAAGAAGGCAGCAGGCAGAAAGTGGAGCTCGCGCTTTCTGCACCGCTCACCCTGCCGCTGCCCAGCAGCTCCCGGAGCACCGGCAGCCGCAGCCTCGGCTCCGGGCCCTTCTCCTTCCCCTTCCCCTACCCCTTCTCCTTCCCCTTCTCCTTCCCCTTCTTCCCCTTCCCCGGCTCCGCCTGGGCCCTGCCCGGCCCCGGCCCCGCTTTCGTCCCGGTGGCTCCGGGAGGCGGCGAGGCCCCGCCAGGGGGTGCCCGCGGCCCGCGCCCGGCCCTGGAGGCCCCGCTGCGGGCCCCCCCCCCGGTGCCCCGGGCCCACACACGGGGATTTGGGGTGTTTTTGGGTGGTTCCGGGCTCACTGCCCTCCTGAGCTCTCAGCTCCCTGCTCAGCCTGCGTGTAAACCCCTCTGGGACCTTCACTGATCCTTGTGGGGGCAAGGCCAAGCAATTCCAGCACTGGCGGTGGTGCAGCACGACATAGCTGCGAAGCAGTCACCCTCTGGCTCCACAACTCAGTGCATAAACTGTCATTTTAGGGAAATCCTTCTCTCAAAGAAAAAGGGCTTCGTCTCGCTGTGAATTCCTCCAGCTTGGAGGCCTTCACCAGGGCGCTGCTGCCAGGGCAGACCCCGCTCCTGGGGGAATTGGGAGGGGAATGGTCTCCACGTGTCGTGCGAGTTTGTATCGTATTTATGCTGAGTTCTGGCAATCAGAATGTGGTGTAAATAGGAAAATGCAGCAATTCGTCTGGCGCTCATGGCAAACAAGGCGCAGAGACAGAGGAATGCATCAATAAATGTCAGGGAGCCGAGGGTATACCTGCATTTGGCAAAGCCAGGCAGCGGCTGGGAGGCACCGGCCATGGGGAAGCCGGGGCCCGGCTCTCTGACACCTGCATTTCGCTAGACCCTACAATAACATGGCCGTGTAGGCCTTGTTCCTCTGCACCAGGCTTCCCTGGGCTGCTTGCAGGCTCCCTGGTGCCAGGGATGGTCAAAAAAGCAGCATTTTGGGCAGCTTGAGTCCACCCTGCTGTGTGCTGCCTGGCACACTTAGCTGAGCCACAACCCCAGCGCTCACTTCTCCAGAGCCAGGAGAGGCTGTCCTCCGGCACCTGCACTTAACATTAAAATAAATAACTGTACACACATCCCGGTCACAGGGCTAGCCGAGTTCAGCTCTGAAGAGGTTAATTAGCGCTCTTTCCAATAAATGAATTTCTATGCTTTATATCAAGCACAGCTGTTTAGCACGGGAAGACCAGCCTCTGCCAATTAATATTGGTGAGCATACACACCTAACCGCGTGCCCTTTGACTGACGCTGTAATTCATGCACAGCGACACATCATTATCAGCAATAAACCAGCCCCGATCGGGGCTGGGTGTCTGCTTCTTCTCAGCCCCGTTGTCAGGAGCAGACAGACAGCGAGAGAGCAATTGCTGTCCCTGCGGTGCTGCAGGGCTGCTCAACGCCGGGCGCTTGGATGGCCAACGGAGCAAAGCCCCGCACCTGAAGCCAGGGCAAACCAAAGAAGCTGTCTCCATCCAGCACATGAAGGTTTCCCTTCTCCAACCATGTGAGCATGGCAGGACATCAGGGGCTGGTGCTAGGTTGCCACCTTCTTGGCCCCACGCACTTTGTCCTGGTGGCTATGGGGGGTCCCCAGGGCAGTGTGTGCCGACCTCCTGCTCCCTGCACACCAGGTCCTGAGCTTATCTCAGCATCACCCCACTGTGCAGCACCGTCCCGCCAGCATCACAGCCCCTCCCCAGCCCTTCCGCATCTGGCACAGGGCACCCAGCTTGCAGGGAGCTGCTAGGAAATGTTTGCACCCTCTGCAACCCATCTGGGATCAGGCGGACACCTGCTTACTCCCACATGTGCACTTTGGCGGGCCCCCCGTCAGCTCATGGGCAGGAGCAAGCAGACACCAGTCAGCACTTCCAGGTTCACCTCATTAACGCCGCTAATTTTTCATTTTTGCATAGAGGAACACACCCTGTGCAGAAAGGCAAACAGCGCCCGGCGAGCGGTTCCCATGGTGAGGCCCAAGTCCAGCCGCCGGCTGCGAGCACCCCGTGCAGCAGCGCTGCTGCAGCCTCTGCACTCCTGTTCACCCCCCCCCCCCCCCAAAAAAAAAAATAAAGAGCCTGGAAGGGACAAAAGAGAAGATGCTTCTCTGTGTGTTTTTCCTTTTGCATGCTTCTTTTTCTTACTCTAATGCACTGCCTCTTCCTGGAGGTGCTAAAGAGCAGCAAGGGGGCTGAAGGGCTCCTGGAACTGAACCATGCTGGGCAGATCAAGCAGGGCAGGACTGCTGGTCCTGGGCAGGTGCCTCATGGCCCCGAGGCGATGGGCAGAGCGTGACCACGACCCCGGCAAAGCCCCTGTTACCTCCGGCTGGCTGGAGAGGCCAAACACCGCCGGTTTATCTGACCGTGGCCCCGGTCGAACTGCAAAGCCCATCTGCCTCCTGCGCAGAGGCCGCGCGCTGCCCGGCGAACGCAGCTGTAAATGCGGCTGTTTAATTGATTGCTCTTGCTCCAGCGGATTTCCCTGAAATCCCTCACCGCTGCGTGATTGATCTGTTTCATAACAGCTCCCAGAAACCTTTCCCTGTTACAGCTTGTACATGGGGAGCTTCTCGGGGCTCATTTCCTCGCCCTCCTATTCCTCAGCTGTGCGGGGCACACCGGTGCCATCCCTGCAGGGACAGGGGGACCCATGAGGCTGGGTTTCTGGACCAGGATGCAGTGCCTGCTGCCTGCTGTTGCTGTTTGGCCACTGACATTTGCCCAGCCCAAGCATTGCTCACCCAAAATGGAGCAAGTGTGGGGTGGCCCTGCAGGACAGCAGCCCCCATTGCCATGCTATGCACCATCAAAGCAGGTTGGATGGACGGGGAGAGCTTCTGGGGCAGCCCCAGCCCTAGAGAGGGGCCAGCTGTAGCCTCCTCTGCATGGTTTTCCCTCAAAAAAAAAAACAAACATATTTTCCTCAGCAAGGGAAAGGCCAATCTATCTGCCAGCCTGTTTTCATCAGCCCCTCTGCAGTAATCTCGCTAAGGAGCTGGCTGCGTGCCTCGCCTTTGTTTCTGAAGATCAAATAGGACACACTTGCATGATAGCACTGATGCCTTGAGCCAGCTCCGGGCAGCCACGGCTGCCTGTGTTTGTTTGTCCTTCACGAGAATTAAAAGCAGCAGCAGAAGATGGCTCTGTGCTCTCCAGGAGCCGGATCCATCCCCTGGCTGCGGGGAACAAGGCAGCAGGGTTGGGAAAAGTGGGTCCATGCCTCACCATCCTCCTCCTCCTCCTTCCCAAGCATGGGGCTTGGGCTGTGCAGGGCTCCCCGTGCCGGCAGGCTGGCAGCAACTGCACTAAGCAAGTCTCTTTGAAGATGTTTAATGCTCTGCTGTGCCACAAAGAGAAATAAACCCGTTTTCCGCCTGCCTCTCTGCCTCTCTCCCGAGACCTACATGCTGCTCAGGCTCTCGAGGAATTGCAAGACACAGGGAGGAGGGAAGACTGGCAAACCCCGTGGGTTGGGACAAGCAGGGGTGAGCAGGAGCCTTCCTCCCGGGATGCCCCGAGCGGGCACGAGGCAGATTGTGCAGGGTGTCGCCAGGTTTGGGCAGCTTGTTACAAACTGACCCTGCAGAGCCCCACCGGGGCTTCAGCAGGCCCCCAGGTGGGGTGCATGTGGCACCTCACATCCCTCTGGCACAGCCAAAGTGGTGTCCCTGTAGCCGGTACCCAACAAAAACAGCACGCCCCATGCAGACCGGTCTGCTCTGGGACCAGTGAGGCACTGGTGTGAAGGCAGCCGGCCCAGTTACCTCTCCTGGTGCCTGCAGGACCTCCGACCAGCAGGACACTGGGCACGGAGCAAGCACAACTCCAGGAGCTTCCCCTCGGGGACCTGGTGGGCTTGGAGAAGAGCCCCCAGCCTGTGCAAGCAGATAGTGAGAAACCCGCTGGAATTAGGGCCAAAACCCCATGGGGCACACTGCTGCTGGTGGGCACTGTGCGTGTACTGCTCTGGTACTGCTCTGGATCCCTCCCCCAGCCAGCTGCTGGGATCCCCAGCTCTCGCAGGGCTCCGTTTGGGGACAGCCCCGTGTCCAGGCTGGCCCCAAGAGCCCCATGGTGGCCACTGGGGGCTGCTGAGGCCAGAGAGAGCTGGAGGGGGTGCAGCAAAGCAGGGCAGAGCTTGGAAACAGTGACCCCGAAAACTCACAACCCAGCAGGTGAACACGGGGCGAGGAGCTGAGCTGCTGCCTTAATGGCACGAGCTTCAGCCTCCTGGTTCAGGGAGGGCAAACTCATAAATTTTGCCTGTTTGTGCTTTGCAGTTGCACAGAAATCGCTGCCACAAATGTGTTGAAAGCCCTGGCTGAGGGCAGGGAGGACACAAATCTGCAGCCAGCATGGGGCAGAGGTGCCTGCTGGCGAGTTTCAGCCCCCATGCGAAGAGTTCTCTAACCTCCTGCTTTCTCTGACCTCCTGTAGACCCTCAGTGCAAAGAACCAGTGCGGTCCTGGAGGAGGAGGCTTCTTAATGCCCTATAAACTGCAAAATCCCATGGGCTCATGCAGCAAAGCAGCCGTCAGCCCCGAAGCTACATCCCTGCCCGGGCAGAGGTAAAGCCCTCTTCGTGCCGAGCCTCCTTGGTGGGTGAGGACAGAAGCGATGCCTTCAAACATGAGCTTTGTGAGGCCAGCTCGGTGCAGCCGGCCGTGCCAGGTCACCCCGCGCCGCTGGCCCTCGTTACACAGATCTAGGACAAGCAGCCTCCTTTGTTTTCTCCTCTCCGGGCATCACGAGAGGTCTGGGTTTGTAGGACGGCAGCTTGGGAACATTAACTCACCGTAGGGTTATTTTGTCTTCATGCTGGAGTCTTCGTGGAGATGTCAGCTGCCAGAACGTGTCAGTTCTGCTTCACGGGACTGCCTTGGCGTTTTGTGGCCATGACAAGGAGACGAGGCACGGCACCCTTGGAGGAACGCTTTCAGTCTGGATGGTTTCGCTAATAAACAAGCTCGAGCTGGGCTGGGCTTAGCTGGGTGACTCCAAATGGGGCAGGGACATCGGAGGTGACCACAGCGGGGGGACACTGGCAGGACCACCACCGGCCCGCAGAGCAGGCGATGGTCAAACGGATCCAGGAGGAGAAAGCTGGGGGAGAGGAGCGGGGAGAAGAGGAGATGCTCGACCACGGACAGAGCTATGGGGTCCTGCAGCAGGGCACAGCTCAAAGCAGATGGGGGTGGCAGCTCCTTGGCCCCAGCACAGCAATGAATCCCCGCGGGGGAGCAGCCCCAGCACCCCAGGACCTTGCGGAGGCTCTGGAGCGTGATGCCCTTCACCGAAGGCGAAGCTCAGGGCGCTGCAGCTCTGCGTCACAGGAGGTGCCTTGGGGGGGACGCATCCTGCCCACGTCCTGGTTTGCAGAGATCCGTGGCACGTTGCCCGGGGAAATCAGCGCCTGGAGCAGGCACTGGGGCTCTGCTGTGGTTATGGGGAGATGTGAGTGACAGAGTCTGCAGGGCTTTTGGAAATGAAGTTGTTTGTCAGAGCGTTTCTGACTTGTACTGCTCTCTTCCAGAGATCCTTATATTCCTAGATATGGCCCTATAAGGGCCTTAGTTATGTTTTTTCCCCTGCTGACCGTGCCAAACTGTGCAGGGACTGGGGGTGCCCAGTGAGTAGGAGGGCTGCTGTGTGCTGTTCAGCCACGGCAAGCCACACAGTGGCACATTTGCCAGGTACCAGCACGTACATTTGGCACACGTAAGGGCAGGTACCTATGCAGAAACATTCCCCAGGGCCGTGCCAGGCTCAGCACCCACTGGGATTGCAGCTGCAGGCCAGGGATGCTGGAGATGCTGCTTTTCACCTGCTCCCCCCAGCCCTTTGGAGCCCTGGCAGACATTAGCAGCTACACAGTTGCCTGGGGGTGTATTTTTTGCAGAAACTTCAGCTTTCCGCCTCGGCTCTGGGTCTCGCACCACGTCTCCTTTGCCATCACTCAGCAGCTGAAGATGAGAAAAAAGCTGCTGCCCCTGTGAAACTGCGTGCGGCTGCCGGGGCCTCGTGGAAACCACCTGCAGACAGTGCAGAAGGCAGAGCAGGGTGCGATGGGGGCTGCGCTCCTTCTGCCTTCACAGAAGCTGCTCTGTGAGCAGGGAGCACAGCGGTGCTTTGGTTTCTGGCACGTTGCCCTCCTGACTCAGTTTACCTGCTGAAATCCACTTCTTTTCCCCTTGCTGCTGCTCCTCTGGAGGCTTTGGCAGCACAGAGGCGGAGGGAGGGCCAAGCAGGATCTGGGTAACAGGGCCATGCTCTGCAGGCTGGCACTTTGCTCCTTCCCACGTCTCTGTTGTGAAACAAGCAGGATCTTGGCCGGGGGCAGAGCACCGAGCCACATCCATCAGCCGGGGCTGATCCGCAGACAATTGTTTTAAGCATTACTGGAAAGGAGCTGAAGCACATTGGCACACATGCACACAGGTCATTGCACAAGGAAAATAAAGGCAATTCCACCTGGCACGGGGCAAGTGTGACCCTTGCTCGGCTAGCACTGGGTCTGGGAAGGGCTCTTCACCTCCCGGTGTTGGCTCAGCATCTCCATCCCTCCCGGCGCCGCTGGAGCCACGCTGCCCGTGATGGAAACGAGACCTGATTTTGAGCAGAAAGCAGCTGCGTGGGGTATCTTGCTCTGCCAGCTCCTCTCCGCTTCCCGCTGATGCTGAAGGAGGCTGATGGAAGCGAAGTGCACGTCGGCCCCCTCCTCGGAGCCGGGGAGCTTGGCTTGGGTGCTTGAAGCGACACTGATCCAGGGGATGTGGCTGCTCCTGGCCTCACACCCCTCCTGCTGGATTGCCCCGTGGGGTGCTGACGTGCACGTGGGGACAAGGGACAAAAGTGCATGGTCTCTGTGTTCTGCTCCTCTTGCACACGTGCTTTTGGGTGCTTCTTCTATTCTGAGAGCATCCCCACAGCCGATCCAGCTGGGGGGTCTCTGTCCTGCTGGGCAGTGACACGGGGATCCTCATGGGATGCAGCAGCCCCATCAGTCCCCTCCTCTGGTTTGTGGCAGCTCTGCTGATGGCCGGAGTGCTCCAGAACCTGGAGAAGCAGCAAAAAGCAAGGATCGTCCCTGGGGACACTGCAGAGCCTCACAACAGCAAAACTCCAGCCAAACCCAGGCCACATCACCCGCGCCACCAGCCCCGTCTGGTACCGGGGTCAGCAGGCGGCCGAGCCTGCGTGTGACTGGGGACACCAAGCTCCCTGTCAGGGCCAGGGACCTGGCATGTTCCGACACCAAACTCCCCCATGCAGTGAATGAAAACCTCAGCTTTTCACTTTGCTCTAACAAAACCTTCCTTTGCACATGCCCTGGGTGGGGGGGAAGGAGAAGCTTGACCACAAATACAGCTACAGAAGCAGCAACCAGTTCACCCTGCACTGGATTCGGGACAGCACGGAGCTTGCTTTTACTGCAGGATGCAAAAGTTTCTTTTGCTATTGAAGGGCAAGGAGCCAGTGGGGAAAGGGCAGAGGATGCTGTGTGATGAAAGCCCGAGGAACCAAGGCTGTGCGGTCAGAGGATGCTGTCTTCATGGCAAATGACAGTGTCTGCGGGCAGGCAGCGTCACCCGGGGAGGATGTTTACAGCGTGACATTTCCATGCACTCCGAAAAAAAAGCAAGCGCTTGGTTTTCAGGGCGAGGGTGTCACGGCTCCCTGCCTCGGCAAGGGGCACGATGCATTAAGGCACGGGTCAGGGGAGGCACCGCCACCAACACTGCTCGGGGACGGGAGGCGAGACGTGACGCCGTGGTGACAGCCAGGGGGATGCTCCGGTCCCAAGACACAGACCATGCCCAGAGCTGGGCCACGGGGGCACCCCGAGGGTCTGAAGCCAGGCAGGAGGCATTGCTCCGTCCCCACAGCAAGCTGGAGGTGCCCGTGCTGCCCGGCCCTGTGCTCCGGTGTCCTGAGCCTGGGCTCGCCCTCTGCGGCTGCCCTGCCAGGGTGAGGCCCTGTGGGGTGCCCAGAACCTGTGGGGAGGCAGAGCTGATGCCAAGGCTTATGCCAAGGCTTCACATCCCTCCATGAGGCCACCACAAAGCTGGGCAGAGCCGGCTGCTGGGAGCACTGGGAGCACCGGGAGCACAGGCACCATAAAGCCCGCAGGCTGCAGCCCATCTCCTGCTCATACAGGGCATGGAAGGTGCCAGGCTGGGCCCCTGCTCCCCAGCCCTGGGGACACAGAGGCTGCACGCCCGCTGTCACAGCCCTCACCCGCTGGTGACCCGAGCGCGCTGCCGCATTGCCTCACCCCGCATCACCTTGGGAAAAGCCGTCTCGGTGGCCCGGAGTGAGGCCAGCTTCTCACTCCCATTAATAATCCTGACCAGAGCAAGATAAGAGACGCAGCAGGAGCTCCTCCGAACCTGAGAACAGCTGCGCTAAATCCCTTTAGTCCTGGCCAGGACGTCTGTTTACAGCCAGCCTGGCTTTCACCGCCCGCCGGTACACGCCGTTCGCAGCCTCCCCGGCCCCTCGGTGAGGGTCTCATGGGGGCAGCGGGGAGGGCAGTGGCACGACCCCAAAAGCCTGGTCGTGGAGGACTTTAAAACCAAGGGGCTCTCCCTGCTGGGAAGGATTTGTGCAGGGATGAGCAACTGGAGGGTTTGGGCAGGAGGCGAGCTGGCAGGTGCCTGCTCTGATGGCTACGTGCGTGCCACCTGCTCCCACAAGCTCAGCAGTGGCCTGGATCAACCCTGTCCCCAGGGACAGCAGAGCCCCCTCGGCAGGGCAGGACGTGCCACAAGGATGCCCTCAGCCCCCTCAAATTGGTTGGTGACACCAGCACCAATCTCCGCGGTCCCTATTCCAGCAGCACCAGGGGACCCCCGCCCCGTTCTCCATCCCTCATCGCCCCGCTGACGCCTGGCCGGGAGCAAACCTCAGCCCTGGTGCCCCCCATGCAATTAGAACCTTTAATTAAGCCACCAGCCCCATCCGGCACCGGGGTCAGCAGGCGGCTGAGCCTGCACGTCCCTGCGGCGGCCCCGGGAACAGGATCCGTCGGGCGACACGCTGTTCCAGCCGGCGGTGCCACGGCGCCCCACGTATGGCTGGTACATCTATGCATCCCCTGCGCGGGGGGGCGAAGCTATACGAAGGTTCAGATTTCTCCTCTCACCTGTCGAGAAATCAAAGGCCAGTGGGATTTAATCTCCTGCCGGGGGACAGGTGGGTTTAACCCCCTCTTGTCGCTCTGGCTGGGGGTGCCAGCACGCTGCTACCCCGGTGTTTTCAGGTTTCCAACCCAGGGATCAGTCCCAGAGGAAGAAATGATGCTTTGCCCCCCACCCCGGACCCCTCTGGGCTTGTGCCTGCGGTGAAGGGAAGCAGCTGGGGCCGTGCTGCTCGTGGGGATGATCTCCCCTGGTTTCTCATTACTGCTGCTTCCTTCTCAGCGTCTCAGCGGGAACACCAGCAAGGCCTCCTGCACACGCAGCCCCTCTCACGTACACCATGCATTTAACCATCTGCACAACCAGGAGGCTGGCGGGTCGCATGGGGTGGGAGCATCCTGCGGGCACGGGCTGCATCCCTGCCCCGCCGTGGGGTGCAGAGCCACGGCGTGCTGGGCTGGGCACGTGCGGGCTGCTGGGGCACCACACACAGCAGTGAGTGGGGCGCTGGCAGTGCCCAGCACAGTGTTGATGTACAGAAGGAGCTCCACAGCTGAGCCCCGAGGCAGGAGCTCCCCAAAAACCCACCTCGATGCAGGCTGGTCCCTGCTGAAATTTGCAGATTGCCCTTCTGCAGGAGTCGTGTCCTGGCAGCAGGGCTGGGGAGCACAGGGCTGCTGAAGGTTCGTGTGCCTGGGGGGGATCCTGCGTGGTGGCTGATGCTGACCGCACGTCAGGCTTGCTATTGCAATGAATGAATGTTCATAAAAGATGCTGCAAAACCTGGCAGGACTTTAAGACCTCTTTTGGAAGAGCTCAGCTCAAATGCCAAACAAAAAGGCGCTCCCTCCCTCCTGTACAGGCTGCTTCAGGAGCTGTACAGCCAAGGCACCGCTGCATCACCCGTCCTGTCCCACTACAAGCACTGGGAGCGGAGTGTGCTTGTGTGTGCAGAGCCCCGTGACCCCCTGTACCAGGTGTTCTTGGCTTTTTTCATGACAACGGGGCCATCTCCCTGCTCTGCCCTCATCCCTGCTACTCCTCTAGGTCCTGCTCAGCACCTGCCTGGCACTGTCCCTGCCCCTGTGGCCCATGGTCTCTTCTCCCTCCTGCACCCATCCTCCTCCCAGCCCACCTCAAGCAGTGCCCAGCTGTTGTAGAAACCCTGACGGGCGTTTGGCAAGAAGCAGCACACCTATCATTTTCCAGCATCCTTCCACAAATTGCTCCATTTCTGATGAGGACTGCGGTTGAGGATGCCCAACCAGGCTCCCCTGCTCCAGCTCCCCAAAGGAGTGGGGCTCCTCCTGCCCCAACCCCACACGCTGTGGCCTCGCTGCTTTGTCCTCCCCTCCTGCCTCCCTTGCTCCTCCCTGCTGGCAGCTCAGCGCTGTTTTCCCTCCACGCTCTGGTTCCCGCAGGTCACCGTGATGTCCATCAGGGCGTCACGGTCCCCTCGGGGTGCCATGGTCCTCTTGTCCCTGCTGGGATGGCAGCAGGAGCCGCGGTCACGGTGTGTGCCCTGCCTGTGCCTGCAGAGCGAGGTGGAACAGTCCCTCTCCATCTCTATTATCAAGCCCAGCACGAGGGCCAGATCCTGCCCGCTCCCCACAGCCCCACTGAAGGCAGGAGCCAGCTCGGCCCCGCTCAGCAGGGGCTTTGCTGAAGGTCCCATAAATGTCCCCTGGGTCTTTCCCTGGGGCAATCACAGGCTGAACCTAGGGCTGGTTTTGTACTACCTGCCCCAAGGCGGCCTGCCAAACCCCTCCTGAAAAAATATTGTGTCTAAGAACATCACTGTGCACACAAAAGGCTGCGATGGAAAATGAGTTGCTGCCCTCGTTCCTCCTGGTTTCTCCCTTGTCTTCACAGGGTCCCCCTTGCGCTTTGCTTTCCTTCTGCCAGTGGACATCAGCTAATGTGGAACAAGATATTCATGCGAAAGGCCTTTGGAAATATTCATTGCTCATCTCTTAACAAGATTACCTCTGAAATCCTCCATTGCTCTGAGGGAGATTTAAAACCTTTCAGGCTCTCGGTAACCATAGCAGCACGGATGTGAAAACTAACGGGGGACAACTGATGTGAAAAATCATGTGGGCCGTGCACACACTGCGTGCGGCGCAGCACAAAGGCTGGGGACTGCCTTATCTGCAGCAAATTTCTCTGTTTAACTCTGCGTAACCTTTACAGAAACTCACCACAACCAGGGGCGGCCTATTCACTCCTATCACGAGCATCCAGAACACATTTCTTGGCAGAAATGCCTCCGGCTGCTGACAGCCCTGGTGATATTGTTGTGTTTCTGCAGGCACACGAGGACTGCTTGCTCTGCCGGTGCAGCTCCCCGATGGCTGTCCCCAGTCACGCAGACCCACGGGGTCTGAGCACCATGACCTGTGTGGTGGCACCAGGGTCACCTTCCCTATGACATTTGGGCCAGAGGAGCAGCTCGGTGTTTCCCATCGTGTCCATCAGCTGAAGCTTCATGCTTGGAGGCAGTAGTGGTGATGGTTCGGAGCCAGGACGGGGCATTTGGAGACTGGTGTCCCCGTGGGACCCCCTGCCTTGGGGATGGCTTTGGCCCCAGAGCCAGCTGGGAGCCACTGTAGGGTGCGTGAAAAGCCCTGAAGATACCTGAGCACAAAGAAACATGAGCAGAATTCCTTCCTGCTTCATGTCATTTTTGGCTTTAACCAGGTTCCAAAGCTGGGGTGACGTGGTTTGTCGTGCCCTGCTCCATGCTGCCTTGGGGTCTTCATCACCACTGGAGTTGGTGGCACGCCAGGCACCAAAATCAGCCTACAAGCCCTCCCTTCGGTCCCATGCCCAAAGCTGGCAGTCCCCAGGCACTCAGTGTGAATCCATCCCTCCTCCCAATTTTTGGCCAACAGCAGCCCTGTGATCACACCAGGATGCCTTCTGCATCCTCAGCTCCTTTTAATACCACGGCGGGTGGTGCACTGCTGGGTGCTGCCAAACCCCACGGATGCCACGGGTGGTTTTGGACACCACCACCCATCCCAGCGGGCACCCAACCTTCCTCTTCTTCCTGAGCAGGGACCCTGCTAATCCCAGTGAAACCTCCTGGCTTTCCTTGTAATAGGATCAGAGAAGGGAAGTGCTCATACTGCTAAAATACAGTTGCAGTTGGGGAATTAAGAGGCAGGAGTAACTCTTGTGAAAAGGGCTTTTGAAATCAGCAGAACAAACACAACCAAAACTAAATGATGAAACTGGTAGTTTGTTATCAAAAGAAAACCAACTGGTAGTTTGCTAGCAAAAGGAAACCAACTGCATGAAAATTACAGAAACTAGTCCACAGCTAGGAAAAAACACACACACGCACAAAATTTTGATAAAGACTTATTCTGTCTTGTCAACAAGCTCCCTCTGTATTTGCACTTTTCATAAATCAGCTGCACGAGTGATGAACAGCGATGACTTCAGCAGCAAGAAGAAGAGGAGGCTGCTGAGGAAGTGTCCAGACAGGGCAACCTGCATGCCCACCAGCAAACCCGCTTCCCGACGTGATGTCTGGCTGCCCAGAGAAGGGGAGCACCACGCACCCCGCTGCTCTGCCTGGTAAATCAACCACCCCTTCCCTCCCGACACCGTGTGCTCAGCCTGAACCCACAAGCTGAACACTGGTATTGGGACAGGCGGGTTGTGTGGTTCAAAAATCATTTCCCAGTACTGAGAGGTCCCCCAGCACTGTGGGGTCAGCATCTCTCCCTGCCCTCGGAGGGTACACGCACTGCTGAGCTCACACCCTAGCTCTGACCCCATTTTTGCCACGCTGCTGCCCTGGGAACACATCCCACTTCCAAAACCTCTCAGCTGGTGTCAGGGACACGCAGCACCTCTGCCCACTGCTGCTCTCTGTTCGCTGGTTTGCAGCTTCTGTGCCAGAGCCCAAACTGCCCTGGGTCCTGTGGAGACCTTGGCAGCTCTGGGTCAAAGCCCGGGCAGGGTCAGCGATCCCACCCGTGACTGTCTGGGATTTGCTCCTGGAGATGACAGCGCACTGTTTGCAGGGAGATTTTATTTTTCCCCCCAGGCTAAATATTTCATAAAATCACAGCATAACTGACAGCTGAACATGGAGACTATGACGCACGGCTTTCAGGGAGATCTTACTTTCCCCCTCAGGTCAAACATTTCATAGGATCACGGAGCGGTTGGGCACGTTCGCAGCGGGCCGCTCCAAAAACGAGCTCCGGACCCAGACAGGCGTGGGCAAGGCTGCAGATGTCCCCCTGCCATGTCCACCCAACGGGATGGCGAGCACGGCTTGGCTCCCCTGCCGAGAACAATCCCATGCCAAGAAGCACAGGCTGCTCTCTGGGCAGGGCTGGCCGGCTGCAAGGCTGCCAGCTCCCCGGTGCTGCCGGCAGCGGCGAGAGATGCAAGCGCGATGTGCAACGCAGCGCGGTGCTCTCCAGGGCTGGAGTAGCTTTCCAGGGCTGAGCGCCGCGGATTGGCCCGGAGCACCCCGCTCTCCTCCCTCCCTGCCCTCCTCCTTCAGCACCCTCAACCCACGGAGATTGGACAGCGGGGTGCCACATGGCAGAGAGGAACCAGGATAAAAGATGAGCAGGTCCGGGGAACGGGAGCGTCTGCAGCAGAACGGCCGGGAGAAGTTTGCAGGGAGGTGGCACCAAACTTTGCCGGCTGCACGGAGCTGGGGCACAAGGCTGCAGGGACAGACAGACGGACAGACACCGGGGCTGCAGCCACCCAGGGACACCCACGGCTTGAGCACCAGCTGCCGAGCATCCTGTCCCCTGGAGAGCCTCCGCGCCCAGCCATGTCCCTGGTGGTGAAGGAGAAGAACCACGTGCGCCTGGTCTTCTTGGGCGCTGCCGGCGTGGGCAAGACCGCGCTGATCCGCCGCTTCCTGCTGGACACCTTCGAGCCCAAGCACCGGCGCACGGTGGAGGAGCTGCACAGCAAGGAGTACGAGGTGAGCGGCGCCACGGTGACGGTGGAAATCCTGGACACTAGCGGCAGCTACTCCTTCCCGGCCATGAGGAAGCTCTCCATCCAGAACAGCGACGCCTTCGCCCTGGTCTACGCCGTCAACGACGCCGAGTCCTTCGAGAGCGTCAAGAGCCTGCGGGAGGAGATCCTGGAGGTGAAGGAGGACAAGTTCCCCCCCATCGTGGTGGTCGGCAACAAGGCAGAGAGCGGCGGCGAGCGGCAGGTGCCGGCAGAGGACGCGCTGTCGCTGGTGGAGCTGGACTGGAACAGCCGCTTCGTGGAGACCTCGGCCAAGGACAACGAGAACGTGCTGGAGGTCTTCAGGGAGCTGCTGCAGCAAGCCAACCTGCCCAGCCGGCTCAGCCCCGCGCTCTGCAAGAGGAGGGAGACGTTCCCCAAGGAGCACATGCTGCGGCCGCCCATGAACAAGACCAACAGCTGCTCGGTGTGCTGAGCCGGCCGCCCGGGGCCGGCTGGGAACTCAGGTGGGCTGGGTGGGGGAGAGGCGCTGCCTCGGCCAAAAGCGACCCCGCTCCCTCCCACCCCTGCTCTCCTCGTCCCCACCCAGCCCGCTGGGACCAGAGAGGGTTTGTGGGGCAAAAGGAGGAGACCCTTGGATGGGATGCTGGTCGCTTTGGTTTGGCCAGTGCCGGGAAGGTGCGGGGAGAGGGCGAGTTCCCAAAAAAGCAGGACACCCACCTGAGAAACCGCCGTGAGAGCCAGCAGGTGGAGGTGAGCCGAGGCAAGGGGGGCTCGAAGCGCTGGGGCTGCAGTGGTGGTGAGCTTGTGGGTGGGCAAGAGGCTCCTTGTCCACTAGGAAGGGGGACAAGCGACGGGGCTCTGGCTGCTCACATCAAAAAGCAGACGTGGGCATCTGTGCGCCGCGCTGCACCCTGCCAGTGCCACCCCCCTGGGTCTCCTCCAGGTCCTGTGTCCACCTGGCCCCAGCACAGGCACGTGCCATGTTCTGGGGCAGCTACGTTAACACCGGCACATCCAGTGTCCAAAGTAGTTTTGGTTTTGTACTTGAGTAGACATGTAGAGCAGGCAATATCATGGTCTATGCACCTCTTCAGTTTTCTCTTTTCTATGTCTGTTTTTTTAAGTGCACCCAATAAACGTGTTGCTGCAAAGTGGAGCTGGAAAACGTGTGGGTTTCTTTCTGCTGTGCCTCCAACACCGTAGTACCTGATACAAGCTCTGTGTGCCCAGACCCCTTATCTCTGCATTTGTTTTCCCTCCCCCGTGCCCTGCCCTTATCTGGCTCGTCCTGGCACAGCCCCAGCTGCCCTGGCACTGTCGGTGCACTCGGTGGGGTGATTTTGCTGATAACTCAACCGCTGCATTTTTTTACCAAGCAGTGAGTAACTAAAAATAAAACAGCTCGTCTCGCGTCCAAGTACAGAAAAGAACAACAGCCCTTAAAAGACACCTGATCCACTGTAATAAAAGCCATAAACACATTAAAAAGCGATAACAAAAGGAGCGGGAGAAGCGCACAGACGGGCAGTATTTACAATGCTGCAGCGTGCCCCGATTTCCTCTCCCCTCGTACAGCCCACCCTCGCTGTAAGGCGCGTTCACCCTGCCTGGCAGCCACACAAACACCATAAAAATGTCACAGCTTGGCAGATTAAAGAGCCACCTAACCTGTCCCGTGCCCACAGGAGCTGGGGTCAGAAACCCAGCCTGAAAGGTGTTGAGCCCCTGCCCGCACCAGCCTGGATCAGTGGGGATCGCACCCCGGGATCTCATGGATCCTCCCCGAGCAGGGCTGACCCTGATGCAGGAGCTGACCCTCCCCAAGGCCAAACCTCGTGTGTCCCCATGGGCACTGTCCCCATGTGCACTGCCTCAGTGGCAGCTCTGGGAAGGCAAAAATCCCCCTCCCAGAGCCTGGCATGGGCTGAGGCACTGGGAGGGTGCTGGGAGAGGCACTGGGAGGGTGGGCAGCCTCGGGTGGGACCCCCTTGGTGCCAGCTGTGGCCGTGGGGGTCGGGGACCCCCTGTGCACCTACCTCGTGGTGCTGTGGTGCTGTGCTGGGCGGGGAGGCAGGCAGGCAGCAGTTGTTCCTAGCCCAGCAGTGCCAGGGCACACGGCATGGCTCGGGCAGAGGCGATCCTGGGGAAAAGGGGGGCTCCGACCTGTAGGAGACGAAGCACAAGGAGAGCTGGCTGCCGGGGCACGAGGGCGATGCACGAAGCTCCGGTGCCTTTGGCAGCCCACAGGCAGCGGGCAGAGCCCCCCTGTCCCCCCAACCCTCTCCCCCACCAGCCCAAAGCCGTGGATTTGGGCTGCCCAGCAGGGGCGGGATGCTCAGCAATGAGCAGGGCCATTGGAGCAGCACACCCAATGCCTGGCTGTGTTATACAGCCCCCCAAACACCCCAGGTCTGCAGGGGTGTGCGGGGGGGATGCCAGCTTCCTGGGGCTCTGCACGGGGCCCTGGCTTTGCTCCTTGGGGTGTTTGTGGGACCTGGGAGAGCCACACGAGTCAGGAAGCACCCTAAAAGTGCCTGGTGCCTGTCCCGTGAGCCCTTCCCCTGCTTTCTGCCTGCACACAGCCATGTGCCAAGAGGTGGCCTGACTGCAAATGCACCAAGGGAGGTTAAAAATCCGAAGGTCCTGTGCCTGGTGGCCTGAGATGTGGGCGTGCAATGGGGTTCATCCTTTGCTTTAGCAGAAGGATGCAGCTGAGGGCCCTTGCAGGCAGCTGGATCACGCCTGGTGGTATCGAGGCAGGAAGCGAGCCGGCTTTTGCTTCCTGGATCACGGCTACAAAATCCAACAGCTGGCAGCAGGAAGCTGAGGGCAGGTGATCACCGATGGAGCAGAGCCCAGGCGGTGCACACTGGGGATGGTGAGGGCTGCCACCACCCCACGGGCACCTGAGTGGAAAGAGGAGCAAGATTTGCCCACCCAACTGCTTCCCCAGCCTGCAGGAGTGAGCAGCCAGGTCGGACGCTTCATGCTGGGGCTTTGTGGAAGCCCAGCTCGGCACTGAAGCATGCTGCTGAACCCAGCATACCTGTGGGGACAGGATTAATCCTGGGCACCTGCAGCCTGGGGGCTTCTCCGGGGGCCGTGGGGAGCAGTGAAGGGGCTCTCGCCTCCAGAGCATCTCCTGTGTGTGAAGATGCAGCACAGGAAAGGGATGATGCCCATCAGCGTGGCCAGGGGGAATTGGGACTTGCTGAGGCTGAAGGGTCCTCAGGGCTCTTAGCTGTGTGCTGGAGGCTGCTCTAACAAGGGATGGGGGATCTGGGAAAAGCCTCTGTGCCCAGCGAGCCCCCCCATCCCAGGCAGTGGCAGTGCTTGTGCTCCCCATCCCACCTCTGGGACTGCAGAGGTCTCCTCACACCGTTCCTCATAATTTAGCTGTAGTTTAAGGTCCTTTTTTTTAAGGTCCTTTTTCCCCCCCCACCTCCCACAGGTAGTCCATTACATCCAGGAGGCCCAGAGGAGGCGTTCTGCTGTGTGTGACACCAGGTAGGTGGCAGAGGACAGAGGGATGGGGACATGTCCCTGCCCTGTGGGGTGGCTGTGCCCAAGGACAGCAGGATGAGGGCACATCCCTGCCCTGTGGGGGTGGCAGTGCCCCAGTTGCTGTCCCTCCACGAGCAGCTTCAAGCACCACAGCCCCTGCGTGCTGGGCATGCAGCATTCACAGCCCAGCCTTGGCTGCTGCTGAGATCCCCGGTGCTGCTTTTCTACAAAAAAACCCTTTGCAGCAGCTTGACCCCATCCCGTGCAGAACCAAGGGCTGCTTTTCCCATCCCCGAGATGCTGGAAAGATCTCGAGCATCTTCCCATGGCAGCTCTCCCTTTCTCCCCCTCCTTTCCCTGCTTGGACTCGCAGCCTGAGCAGCCTCCAGCCCTGTCCCTGCTCTCGCCCACGTCCCCCGGGAGCAGAGCGCCGTGTGCTCGCCCCGGTTCTGTTCCACATCATGTGGCACAGCCCATCAAACCGCGGCGAGATGCTCCCGCTTAATTTGTGTGCACAAACAATCAGGGGGAATCAAGATGCCGCCCGCGAGAGCTGCACGCCAGTGACAGCGGCGCTGCCTGCGGGGGGAGGCCTCAGCTGCGCGGGGGTGCTGTGCCTAATTGGTGCTGGCTGCTGCAGCTTGCTCGGGGTGTGATTGATGGGGAGCGGTGGCACAAACACTTCAGCCAAGGACACTGAACGGGAAAGCAAAACATTTTAAAAGGGAGAGCGGCACGCACTTGTTGGGGGTATAATTAGCCGTGTTTGTCTTCAGGGCCTTGCGCTGAGCGAGGTGCAGCGCTGGGGAAAACAAGCTGGCAGGCTGAGTGCTCTGCAGAGCCTGGCCCCACCGTCCTCGCACCCCATGAGCTGCACCAGGGCGCTCCCGAGGGGTCCTCGGGGCCCTGCTCTGCTTGGCCGGGCAGCCACGTGAGGGGTGGCCTGAGGGCAGCAGCAGCAGGCCCCCAGGGGCAGCGCCCTGCCCTGCTCCCTTGGGAGCTCCGATGGGTCACAGGATCCTAGAACCCCAGAATCATTCGGGTTGGAACACACCTCCAAGATCATCTGGTTCTACCGTCCCCCTTCTACCACCATCACCCACCAAGCCATGTCTGCAAGCACCATGTCCAACCTTTCCTTGAACACCCCCAGGGACGGTGCCTCCACCACCCCCCTGGCAGCCCGTCCCAGCACCTGGCTGCTCTTTCTGAGGAGAAATGTCTCCTCATTTCCAACCTGAACCTCCCCTGGCACAACTTGAGGCCTTTCCCTCGGGTCCTGTCACAGTTACCTGTGAGCAGAGGCCGACCCCCAGCTCCCCACCCCTTCCCTTCAGGCAGTTGCAGAGAGCAATGAGCTCTGCCCTGAGCCTCCTCTTCTCCAGCCCAAACCCCCCAGGCCCCCCAGCCGCCCCTCACAGGAGTTGTGCTCCGGGCCGTGCTCTGTCACGTCGCACCCTCTCGGCAATGGCACAAGCTCGGCCTGAGATGGCTTCCAAGCAAGGAGCGTGATCAAATACGTGGCTCAGTGTGAGCCTGTGGGGTGGGCTTTGGGGGAGGACTTTGGGGAGGAGTTGCGAAAGGACTTTTTGGGGGAGGATTTTGGGGAGGACTTTGGGGGAAGGCTTGGGGAAGGATTTTTTGGGGAGGACTTTGGGGAGGCCAGCCATGCCTCACACACCTCCACAACACGCACTGCACTGCTCCCATTCCCCGTGCTGAATTATGCTGACTTATACTGAATTATAAGGGGGGTCACAACACTGGGGGCTGCCCCAGCCCCCCCTCTAGGCCCCCAGCCCCCCCACATCGCCACCACCCTGTGTCCCCCCCCCCGCCATGCTGGGGATGGCAGAGGAGCCCCTCTGCTGCTGCCCACAGCCGGCCCTTTGTTCTGCTTTGCTCTGCCCTGACACCGGGACAACCCCACAGGGTTTGTTGCTGGCCGAGGGATGAAGATCTGTGCACATCGATGGGTCGGAGATGAGGGCTAGAGTGGGTTTGGGGCAGTGCCCAGCTTTTTTCTGAGGGGACATTTCAGTGTGTGAAGCCATAGGGGTGAGGCTGCGGGCTGCTCAGCACCAGCAGTGCCCATCCTGCTACCTCCCGGGGGCCTGGCACCCCGATACCTGCATGACCCCTAGGAACTGCATGCCACAGGACTCGAAGCATCTGCAAGGCACCTTTACAGCACTTTGCCTTTTAATAACCTCTCAGCTGACAGGGGACAAGCAGGCACAAATTTGTTTGATTTGAGTTGAACCCTGCCTGGTTTAGGCACTGCCCGTGCAGAGTGGGCGCAGAAGCTGCCTGAGCTGGCAGACAGAATGGAGGGCACCAGCACAGCACGTTATCCCCTCTTCCCAGAGTCACAGTTTATAGATTGATCACCAAAAACCCACAGGTTTCCCAAGCTTGGGAGATACTTACCGAGAATAAGTGAAGGATCTGCTTGGGGAACTTCTACATCGCCTGACCATGCTACAAAGAGAAAGAAGGGAGGTAACATTTGTCATTTTATCTCCTGCAGTGACCAAAACCAGCAGCATCACTGCAGTCTGCTAGCAAGGGGAAAGCTCTCCTGTTGTGTGGGAAAAGTGGGATTTGGTCTCCCAAAACAGCCCAGCCCACGCCATTGCCCTGCTGCACAGCCAGCATCATGCTGCCGTCCCACCAGGCACACCAGGGCAGCCCACGCACCTCTCCGAGCCACAAATCTCCACAAGACACTTGCTCTGGACCCCGAGCACCTCATCAGCTCTGTTGGAACCCTTCCCAGACACCGTGTCCCAGACATATCTCCCAGGTGGAGGCCCTGCACCATCTCCAAAGCAGAAGATGGAAGCAGCAATCTCCAGTCATCCCAGCATCCTCCCAGCTTTTCATTACAGCTCTGTGCAGCCCCGTTAAGGCTCTGGTCCATCATCATGGGACAGCAGAACTGAGTTTTGCTTATGCTGCTACAAACCCTGATAAGCCTTGTATCAGAACCCTTGCAACCAGTGGGAACCTGAGATGCTGACCTGCAATTCCCTTGCTGTGCAGACCATGATCCTGTGGTCTCTAAAGGACTGAATCAGTCCTCCAGCTTGGCATTTTCTCTCCTTTAGGTGTAGTTCGCATGTAGCATAGAAGTGGGACACACACCTGTTGCCTCTACAGTTCCACCACTGCCAATGAAAATGGCAAAGCATTTTTAAGAATATTTCAGTCACTTCTGCCAGGTGCAACAGCGCACTTTAAATGCACCCTGTTGACAAGAACCCCAAGAATAATCCCGTCTGGAAAATATGCTATTTGGCCTCCCAGCCTTGTTGAAGGTCCAAGTGGAAAAGGAGAATTCTTCAACCACTTCTCACTAGGCTTATATCAGAAAAGCTTCCATTTCTTCTCAGCTAGAGCTGGAACCTACAGGGGTAAACCCAATGTCTTGGAACCTGGATTCCAAAACACGGTTCAGAAATGGGTGTTGGAACTGAAAGGTGATAAAGAGCATTACTTTTTATTGGGGTGTCTTCACTAGAAGACAACAAAATCCCTCACCTATGCACTGGGATCCCGTTATTTTGGGATAGTTTATCTTCCTCATATTTCCAGGGTTTGGTGCTTTGCTCCTGAATCTGCACTAAACCATGAGCAACCAGTGCACTGCAGAGTAAATACTAAGCTTTATTCTGTGCCAACCCCAATATTAGTCTATAATGGTTGGGCTTGAAAGCAGCACCAGGGGCTGTCACGGGCCAGGTGGTCCCTGTATCCCTGAGAGCTTGACTTCAGTTCTTGCACTTGTCTTTCAGGAAAGCTGCAGGAAACTGTATTTTTTCAAGGCTGGTAAAGCACGATGGGAAATTTTGAAATTTCTTCCACGTACAGCAAAAGTTTAAAACGGAGGTGGGGAAGACAGCACCAAAACATATAGTAGGGAAGCGGAAGAGCAAGAAATAAAGGATATCAGAATAATGCAACATGTCGAACTTAGCTTTAGAACAGCTTTACTGTGTGCTTGTGTTTACAGGCTGATGTACAAAGAAAACCTTCACTGAGATAAGAGCTAGTAGGGAACACTTCTCTGGGGGGTGATACTCAGAAATGACCCCAATCAGCAGTTCCTTATGTTTTTTTCATCCCCGTGCTCCCGGCCTCACCAGCTTGCCTCATTTACCTATTGCATCTTACCTTTGCTGCTGCTCACTTACACAGGCTGGGAAAGTGCAACTCTCCCCATCCTGGAAGATTTATTTATTTATTTTCTAACCATTTAGCAATAAAAGCATTACAAAGTAATCAGAACTATTTGCCTACCACCCTTCGTCCTACAATCATGCTTCTGAATATGGGTTTGTCCTGAAGAGAGAGGCAAGGTCCGCTCAGCTACGGGGACTGGTGTCTGTCCCTCCTTGTTCAGGTATTTTATGCTCATGCTGAATCTCCCACCCAGTACTGTGACTGCATTTCTGGAGTAGAAATACATTTCTGTGTACTTCACACGGGTAGAACCTGCAGTTTTTACCTGCAAAATACTGATTTCCTCTGCCTCTGTCAGAAGTCTCCTGTAATCTGTAGGGAGAGAAGAGTTGGGAAGGAGACAGAAAAAGCAGGAAAAGTGGGTACCACTTCAAATTGGATAAAATAATGCAAAATCGGATTGTTCCTACTCATGTAGGGTACAGACAGAAAAAAAAAAAACACAGAAGTACTGTAGTCACAAGGAGACCACTGCAAAACCAGAAACAGCATCTGCTCCTTTCCAGCACTGTCAGCACACAGGTCTTTAGTCTGCTTGAAAATATTTTTTCCAACGTAAATGAAGGAGTGAGAAAAGGAGAAAGAACTATAGAGCAGCAAGAGAGGAATCCGACACAGTTTGGACTGTCACTACTGAGTCAGTCCCCCGACAGAAACGATTTAGGACAGGTCACTATTTGATGTGAAGTGCCTAAAGGCAGGCAGCAGCTGGGGGATTTCTCATCAGCAGTCCCAGCCTCACCGCTAGTTCAAGGCAAGCCACCTTTACTACTACTACTATTTATTGAAAGCAAAGCAATCTTCCAGCTTATTGTGTTTTATAACATTTTAATAACCCTGAAATCATGACTGCACTGGGACCACGTTTTCATCAGAGAAAATTTACAAGCAACTTGTTTCCAATGCATCTGACAGTAAAAAACAAACACCGGGGGCACACACAGGACAAAGTGTCATATTCGCTCCTAATGAAACGTCGTCATTAGAGAGGAGAAAACGGTGGGAGCGTGAGTAATTGAAAATGGTCAACTTTACTGTCTTTGCACAGGCTGGAGGGGCCGTTAGAGCATGTAGTCTGGCAACTTGCAGCAAGCAATAGTTAACCTGAGAATGGGTGTATCCACTGGAGGAAGACACCTAGAGCCCACTAGAACATGGGCACGTTAGCAGTCCGTCCTCCCTCAGGAAAGCTACAATGTGGATGAGTGCTGGAGGCGCCTCTCCCAAATTCCAAGAGCACAATATTACTGGAAGAGACCCCCTGGGAACAAGGGGGGGATGTGAGAGGACAGAAGTTTGGCTGCTCCCGTAGACTTTAAGGTTTCCCGGGTATGTTACCGCCTTCGAAGCCACCCAAGGACCTGGGTAAAACAGTCCAAGAGACCTGCAGGGAGCTAAAATCGTCCTGTGTGGTCCGTGGACGGGCCCATGGTCTCCTCCGACTTCCCGCTAAAGGTAACACCACGCATCACAGACATTTCCACACATTTACGGAGCTGTCGTTTACCTTGGGTTTTCGTGGGGAACGCGGGTAAGTCAGGCACCCGGACAGTTCGCGAACAGAGTCCGTCCGATCTCCGTTTGAGCTCCCAGAACTCCCCTTCCCTGAAGCTGGCTACGCAGGACTTTTGCAGAGATTGTACATTCAGCATCAATACAGTGATACAATTCGTACACCTGTCATTTTGACAACGTGAGGACACTAACAGACATCTAGCAGCAGTTCGTATACGGCGGCGTGAGACGATCCTGGCGGGGCGCCGTGGCGATCTTTGATCTGGTACCACAGGTATGCTCCACGCTATAGCTGCCCAAAACCCCTGTCTGAAAGGGCATTTCCATTCCATTTCCAGACTCTTCCAACTCCAATAAGTCTTAACATATACAGATAGCCATATACATTTTTAATTAAAATGCTCCTTCACATACACAATCATATATTGAATTATCAAGGACAATAATATATTTTTGGAGCAGAAGTAGCAAAAACAATCTGCTCTGCCAGTGCCACCCACAAACTAGACAAATAACTAAGAAGTTTGACAGTTTCAGACCACTTAGGAAAGAGAAATTCTCTTGGCCTAGAAGATAGGGAAGCCATGCAGTGAAAGTGCTATGGAAGATACAGTAAATGCAATATACATTAAAAACACAAATTGTTTAAAATGTTCTCTTGTAAAGATTCTTGAGACACAAGGATCATCCTTAGCATCAGGAGCTATCTTTACAATTTCAGAAATATTTGATAACATTAAAGCAGGAGAGAGTATGACACTGAAAATAAAAATTCTACCCAAACACTATAAGATCGATTTTGGCCAAAAGCTACATTTCTTTTAATATACCAGGGTGGATACTAAATTTTAAGAGTGTATCAGATTTACAAAAAGTCATCTGACAAAAGCTCTCATTTGCTGAAACATCTGACTCTGTGATGGACTTTGATGTCTAGGCAAACAAAACTCAGGAAAGCTGAAACTGAAAGCCCTCCTTGCTCAAAGAAAAATAAAAATAGAAACTCTTCCAAAAATTTCAATACCAACACCTGGAAGAGAAAAAAAAAATAAAAACAAACAGGGAATAGGAAGGGGAAGCAGTTCACAGTGAAAAAACAACTATGACAATAACTGTGCAATATTGGGGCAGTATTGATACTGGATGAGATTCACTGAACAGGCTGCAGATTGGAAATTTTAGCCATCTAGGTAACAGAACTGACCCCAAAATCTAGGTTTGATAATTTGTAACTTTATCATACCTGCCAGCAAACTGCAAACTCAAGAGTTGCTTGGGTTTCCCCCTGCCCAGGGGTCTTTCTCCTTGCACGCACAGCCCATGGCAGAGTAGCCTAGCGAGAGAAAAGACCCCCCAGCAGAAAGCTGGGCTGAAGGCCCAGTGCTGGCAGAGCTGCTGGGTGCTGTGAGCTGCTTCCTCAGTAATCCAGTTCTTCACGCGTTACTTTCCTTCTTAAAAGAAGTGCAATGAGTTATACTGTCCAGAATCAACCACTGGAAACTTGGGATAAATCATGCTTTCAGTATAAATCACCGTAACGCCACCAATAAGTAAAGAACTGGTTTTAGGGAGGTGGGAGGAGAACGTAAGCTCATCTTTAAGCTAGGGAGATGGAGCAAGTTTGGGTTCCTCCAGGAACCTTCTGCGATTTGCCTGCTACACCTGGTTAGCTACTCAACTTATCTCCCTTGAGTTCAAACCTGAAAGGCCAAAACATGAATATATATATATATATATATTTTTTTTTTCCTATCTTATTTATAGGCTATCTGCCCACCTCATAAAATTTAGCGGAACTGGCCATTTTGATCTAGAGACATTAAGTCCAGAAAATGGGAAGCTACAGCATGACTGAACAGTGGAGCTGGAGAGGAGCCTTTGGCCTCCTGTCTCCATACTCAGTGTTAGCCATTAATCAAAGACATGAATAAATGAGAAAAACAACAAAAAATGATTACTGCTTTTTATGCATCACTCTTTTGGATGTGATATGCAAAGCATTCGTGGTACAAGCCATCATCAACAAGCACATACTCCAAGTGTGTGACTACACTTACAGGAGTGATTTGCCTGGCTTTACACTTAAATCTCATTAATATTGAAAGTGTTAAACTTCCTCCATGAAATACCTTATGAGCTTTTACTTTTTTTTTTTTTTTTTTTTCTTTTTAGTATCCCCTGCATAAAAGAAAAATACACATTATTTGAACAGCCAAGAAAAAACTGCAATTTATTAAGTTTCAAAGAATCTTCGTACTCTTGAAAGCAACTTTCGGTGCATGTTCTTTAACAATCACATTCTATGAGGAGAAAGAACATTAAAAGCCACAATTGTTTGTTTGTTTGTTTTTAATCTCAGAGTTACAGACATCTTTAATCCAAAAGGAAAGGCAAAAAAAAAAAAAAAGCGCCCCCAAACAAAAACCCACCCCAACAAACCCTAAACAGAAATTTCCATTCCCAATTTCAAAATATCAGGAGTTTTTCTACAACTCAATGCTAAACTTCAGCATGAAAAATTGTATGTAAACACGCACATACACACATACATATTTTATATAAGAGAGTGTGTGTGTATATATATATAAAATATATATATGTAGGAGGCGTGTAATGGCAATGAGATGCAATTACTCTGAGGAAAGGTTATTCAGCTAAATACACTACTAAAACTTGAGAAAAAAACAAGTCTTGAACCCAGTTTGTGCATAGTTCATGATCCTCTATAAAACCAGCTTTTGTTAATTTGCAATCTTGCAGGACCCTTTAAATCTGATAAAACCATTAAAAAGCTAATCTTCCAAAAAAAAAAAAAAAAATGTAATGCACAAGTTTCCTGATCCAAGCAGGCAGGGAGCACAATGTTCATATAATTTTTAAAACATACTTGAAGTGTATGTTATTCCATTGTCTTTCTTCCTTTCAAAACAATCAAAAACATTGATCTTTTTTTAAACATAAAGCAATTTTTTAATATATAAAGCACTCTTCAAACATCTATTTCTTTTGAGTCCATTATTTGGTAAATATGTAACTGCTACACATTAGATTAGGTATTTTCTTCTTTCTTACTGTCTTTTTTTATTTTATTTTGTTTTTTAATAATATCTTCAGTGCTAGGAGTTGGGTTTTAAAAATACATGAAATGGTGTGGAGTTGCTCCTCGGGAAACCCGGCTTTCCTGAGACATCTTCCACCATGTGCAAGATAGTGATCACAAAGTTTTCGCCACTTTGACGAAGAGGAGGAAAACAACAACAAAAATAGTACACAGCAATGGCCAAAGAAAAGAATAATACAACAACACTGTTCAATCCCAGAGCTCTGAAGTAGCATATCTTCATTCTGAAAATAGTTTTCTTTACGATGGAAGTCTTTTTTTTTTTTTTTCTTTTTTTTTCTTTTTTTTTTTTTTAATTCCTTTTTTATTTTAAAGTTTGAAGGAGAAAAAAGGTCTGTAAACAGGTGAGAGCCAAAACTCCTGGCTCCTCCAAAAGCAGTCAAAACCTATGTCCAAGTGCTTGTTTCTGTTCCTGCTTGCAAGGGAACTATCCACTCTTTACAATTATCTATGGCCACAGTTCAACAAGAGTATTTTTTTAAATTTTATATTCCGAATGGAAAAATGGTGCAATACTCCGGTAATAATTTTCTTGCATTAGTCCACAATAAAAAGCCGCTAAAGGTAGATATACATATTATTCTCCAGAGATACACACTGTAATTTTTAAAATGCGATAAGAGTCCTTGAGTAAACATTTACACGTGAATTGTCGCCGGCCCCTTCTATCAGTTTCTTTCTTTTTTTTTCTTTTTTTTTTCTTTTCTTTTCTTTCCTTTTTTTTTTTTTTTTTTTTCTCCTTTTTTACCGTTATAGGATTAGCTACAAGAAGGGCTGCGGACACTCAGTGCAAAGTTAGAAGCTAATAACAATTAAACATTTGACCAATGAGCAAATAAAAAGCATATACTGAATAAAAGGAAAAAATTCACACTTTTAGTTAAATCACACGTGGGCGCACACGTACACACACATACACACAAGCACACTCACATACATACATCTGTTCAAACAAAAACATATAGTCTGAACTTTAAAAAAAATCTTAGAGCCTGTTTTTTGTGTACTGATGCCAACCTGGAAGTGTAATAATTAGACTTAGAAAGTGTTCACATTTTGTTATTGGCCTGCTGGATTCAAGTATTTGCATGTTTGATATGTTTTTTTTTTTGTTTTTTTTTTTTGACTTTTTATATTTTTGGGATTAAAAAAATGACATGAAAAAGTAATGAAACAAGGGTAATGTGCATAGGCAGATCCATGGGAGTAGTGGACACAGAGATACCCCAGCCCCCGCCCGCCCTCCCCCCATTCAACCTGTACAGTCAAGAGTTACCATTCAGATTCATTACTTTTCTGTACCAATGGTAAATATCACACTTCACCCTTTCTGATTATTGGGTCCGCCTCTGGTAATGTGCATAATAGTCACAGGCTCATTTTAAATAGGCTTTCATTTCCCCTTCCCCCCCCAAGTTGATAAAATAACCCTTTCCAGCCCAAATTCTGAAAAGTGCCCTTCATGATAGACCTATTCTAAGCAGCTTTTATAGTTTGTTTTTAAAATCACCATACAAACATAAAAAGACAACATAAAACAAAAAGCCATGAAAAAAATAAAACCTGTCATTAGCATGTGACACTGACCAAAAGTAGCCCATACTGTTTCATTAACAGTTCACAAGGACTTCTGCAGTTTCATATTTGATATTGGACAGAGGTACTAAAAAAGGGCTGCCAGTCTGATCTGTTAAAGCTGGATTCTTCATCAAGCCCGGGACTGGAAAGGGTTACAACTTTTATTTTTCCTTTAGTGCTGATGATTGTTATTTCCATTTTGTTTCTCTCGTTTCCTAGATGGACTCCCCACTGAGAAGATCACCTGGAAGAAGAGTATTCAGAGGTGTGGGGCTCCCGATAACTCGGCCGTCGTCGGTGCTGGGGGGTCCCCAGAGGCTGCTGGAGTACTGGGGCACCCCACCCCACAGCAGGTCGCTGCTGCCCTTGCCCCCCAGGCAGGGGCTGTTCCAGTGGCCGGCGTCGCCGCGCACCAAGCCGTGCGAGCCGCCCGCCGAGCCCAGGCGCGTCTGGTTGCTTCCAGTGTTGGACTGCCAGCTGGAGGTGGGCGGCAGGGGCTGGCCTTGTGCTAAGAAACGGTTTACTTCCTCTTCACCAGCAAACTCGGCCAAGATGGTAGTGTTTCCCAGGACACACCTAGGGACAAGAGCAAAAGGCGACGTGAAATGAGGGGCGCAGGCGGCGCTTTTGGAGATATCCAAGATTTCTGTATATCTGTTACCTGCCCCGTGTTAAATTTGAGATGAAGGATTAGGCCAAGTCTGCTCACTTTTAGGAATCCCACTCTCTTAAAAAAGACCCCTTTCATATTTACCTGTCTGCAGGCAAACACAAAGCCATGTGTGTGGAGACTACATTTAGCCAACATACATCACAGGAGACAGTCTGCACTCTAGGCTTGAATTTTCATAGAATTTTAAATTAATTTTCAAGAAGTATTTAATCACTGCTCTTTCTAATTTACATAACAAAACCCCCCACGCAACTTGAGAGAGAGTGAGTGAGCCATTCCCTTATCAAATCAGATGGGAGGGATGGGATCTGAGCCTGTTGACTCTGAGATGTATTTTCCAGCAATCAAGTCCATGTAAACATTCATCTGTGAAACAGACAGTGGCTGATATCTTTAATACTATCCTGCTGGCTTCCACAAATCCCACTGTATTTTGCCGCTGTTGCTCTGCCAGCAACCCAAAGGCACATATTGCTGTGCCTTTCTGTCATTCAGAAAGGTCTGTCCTGTTCTTTGCCAGCAGTGCAACTAGAGGTATGCCACAACCTATTAAAAAAACAATTAAATGGAGGCCTTCCAAATCACTGATAACATAAGGACTTTAATATGTACATATTTAATATAAGTACTCATCTTTAAAGTCAGATACCAATTTCGCATTTGGCAGCATTTCTTTTACCTGATGCCACATTTAAATTGATGTAACTAAGATGGGTCAATTTTTCATCTCCAATCAGCTCTGAATGCTGCTTTGTAACATTTTATTAAGGAAAGGTCCATCCTTATTGTTTGGGGATAGAGCAAACTATTTCTTCTACAATCAGTGTTTTAATCACACTCATGCTACTGATGTCGATAAAGAAATTTCCTTTCTAAGCAGTTAAGTTTCAAACATCAGTTGTTATATTTGTTATATTTTCAATTGTTTCTAACATCACTGATTTTATCACTCAAATTCTCCGGCTCTTGTGTACTATACCAGTTAGTCCCGTGGATTTTAAAACAGCTAAAATTGCTCATTTTGTTCCTTCAGAGAAGTAGTTCTGACATAAAAGTAGCTTCGTAACAAAGGACAAACAAAGTAGAAACGTACATATGCAGAGACTTTTGGGCCTTGGCTGCTTCTTCCTTGGAACTGTATCGGACCACAGCATTCCCTTGTGTCAGGTTCAGGTGGAATGTTATTAGAGGGCCATGCTGCAAACACAGTGTCCGCAGTGTGGAACCATCAATCTGGTAAGAGAGAAGGGGAAAAAGATTTATCTGTGCTTTTGTGGTTTCACTTCATAATTATTGCCAGCTGAACAAGTTTAAAGCTAAAGACTAAGCAGGTGTGAAAGAAAAAAATATGCTTGATTTACATAAGAGGAATTTAATTATAGACTTATCACTGTCTTCATTGAGAGTGACATCCTGTCTTAAGGCTTCCCTGCAGTCCAGTGCACAAAACTTCCCCAATTATGTGACACAAGCTATATTTACCATCAGAAGTCTACAAAGTTAAAGAAAAAGCAGCACTCGTAAATTTAACTATTTTTTCCCCAGGATTACTTTAGATGCTTTGTAGCTTATGATCTTCCTTGTGAACGATACTACAGGGAGGACTAGAGAATTTGACGGACTTAGAAGAAAAATAAAACCCCACAGAATATGCAGCTTTTATACCTCTGAACCTGATATAAGACATTATTCACCTCTAAGCTTACACATACGGAAGTGGTGCACACTGAATGACTAATTACATGGTCTTAAAGCTCATATTTGATTTGACAGCACTTTAAAAACTTAACAGATTGCCTGCAGAAGACAGACAATTGGAATAAATGCAGAATAATTATTTTCCCTTCAAATGAACCAAATTACCAAGGCTGATGAATGTTCTTCTCATCTCTCAAATATGACAAGTCTCTTTCCATAACTAGTTATGTACAATTCTAGTTACCTGGGGTGTGAGGTTTCGAAGAACCAGCCAGCTGCTTGTTCTCCCTGAGCTGTCAGTACTCCATGCTGAACCTACAATACAAATTCCGCAACAAAACATTTAATCACGGTGTGGAGAACATATTACAAGAAGAAAACTTATCTGGAATCACAACATACTAGCAAGAGAAATTGCTACCATAAACAAATCTTACAGCAGTTTACTTGCAACTTGATTTATTGTCTGCTTTGGAATGAAAGGTTGCCAAAAGAAAACCTGCTTTTGTTACATTTAGAAGATCTGTGGCATTTTTCACATTCCCACAATAACTTTGGGATGCAGGTACGTCACTGCAATAAACTGCATCTTCAGGTTACATTAAAATTACTTTGGAAGAAACATTTTAAAAGCAATTCAGATGTCCAAGCTCAGATTGCTGGTTGCTATTAAAGATTTTTATAGCTCTGCAGCACTCTGCTATGTTGCCAATGATAGATTAATGCATATGAGTTATTCAAAACAGATATTTCTGCACTGACAACGTTCTGATTAAAGATACATGGGTATCACCAGCAAAACCTGCTTTTCCAACCTCAGCCTGATGTTTTACAATGAGAAACTGTACAAGCTTGGTATTTATTAGTGGCATTTGAAAAACTGCAGTACTTCTGTAGTCACATGTGTGACCACACTGGCTTCAGACAGAATACTGGCACTAACAGTATCTGGCCAGCAGGTGGGGCTTTGGTGCAGAAAACATTCAAAATAAACGGTAAGAAGGTTTAATTTCCATCTTAGTGAAAGCATAAAAACAAAATATTCAGCTAGATAAAATATGTGTACTGCTTTCTTTTGAAGCTGACAATACTTCGCAGACAAATATGATGCATACATTTATATAGCCATAATTGTGGTTTCTCATATTTGTATTTAAGCAAAATAATGACATCTAAAAAGGAGTCTGTATGAAAAAATCAAGACATTCCCTGCGGGCCCTGAAACGCCATCAGGTCCTAAATGCTTCACATCCACAAACGTGTTCCATGTTAAATTTCATAGAATGATTCACTTATCAAAGTCACAGATCATAGCACAAAACAAGAAACACACTTAAAATCTATTTTTAAAAATAAGAAAACAGGGAAAAAATCCTGATCGTTAATAGGAATGGAAGTATTTGGCAATTCACAGGTAAAATTACTAATATGATGACCTGAAAGATGACAGCTTCATTTACAACCTATTCTAACTAAAATAAACAAACACGAGCTTCATCCTCAAAATGGATACGCTCTGCTTGTGTTAAACCTCAACCATCTGGAGTCTGATACAAAGCTGCAGGGCGTCTCACTATTGTAAGACAGAAAAACAACAAACAATTACAAAAGGAAGGCGCTGTTGTGCTATATGATATAGAAGTCAGGAGTACCAGAGGAGTAAGAGCTGGTCCAACCCAGGGGACTGGCACCCCATGTAGACGATGGCTTGGTGTTTGTTAAGCCTGGAGGAGGTCTTGTAGGAGCAGTAGTGTTTCTGGGTACCTTCCATAGTTCATGGGATAAAGAGGCTTGTGTGTGAGAGATTGGGCCAGAGGACCACGTAGACTTGATGTCTGACAATTTACCTGCAACAGAACAAAATAAATTAGTGTATTTTCTGTTAGCAACAATGGCTAAATCAAATAGGATGGGTAGTCATCAAGCTTCTGAACTCACTACATTCTTCCAGCTTTTCAGGAGAGAAAACAACAGAATTCTGCAACAAGTCAGCAATACAAATCCTATATACGTGTAACCTGCTTACACTGCTATTCATATTTTCAAAGAAATTTTTAAATAATGATTCTAAAACCACCTGCTACATATACAGATCCTTTTTTTTTTTTTTTTTTTTTTAAATCTCCTACTATTTTGCTTTCTTGTAAAAGTCAATACATGAAAAAAGACCAGAAATTTGAAATCTAATTTCATCAAAATTATAACTTTAAGATTATCTCTCTTAAAGACTTTAGAACCTAAACACTTGTTTTCCACATAACTCATTTTATCTAATATAAAGTAAGCAGCACAACCACATGTTCTTCTGATATATTATTAAAATTCCAAAGATGAAAGACCAGCAAAAATTCTATTTCAGAATATTCAAAATAACAGATACTCTTTTTTCAAGTGTCTCTGAGAGACTGAATTCTGCAGAAGAGTAGACCATTTTGCAATCTGTCAACTCTTTGAAACTTTTTACTGTTTGGTTTATTTCCTCAATCAGTAGTTCAACTATTTTACTATTGTTCCCATCAAATCAGAGCTTTATAAAATAGTACAAAACCCAAGAATAACGAGTACTGTTTAGCTGTGAGAGGCACACAAAATCAATTGAAATTATAGAAATTACAGATAGTAAACCAAAATCCTTTATTCACCTTTAGACTTGCACATCTCTGCCTTTCTTCCTTGTAACAGCTTAAGTTATGAAAGTCAAGAGTGCAATAATTTCCTTGCCATGACACAGTCCCCCCATTACTGCCATTAGCAGCACACATTTTCACTGGAACGGGCTGAAATGGTCACATTGCTGCATATTCTGCATGACCAAGTGATACTGTGCTTATGCTGGCTTAATGTTTTTATTTTGGCAGCAGACAATAGGAAAATACTTTATCTGACAATGTTGAAGATACATAAATCCCGTGGACTTTTTTAAAACCAGATTTGAACTGCCAGATTAATTTTATATTGAATCAGTGCTTTGCAGCAGGTAGTCATAGCAGTCTTTGTATGAGGGACCCTGAAGCCAAATTTACCAGTCACAAATCACAGCCTCAAGTTATATATATACACACACACACACTCAAAATTGTTCCTATTTATCTGTATCATCTAACTCAATGATTTCATACTGAATCATAGTAATTCAAGTGAAAGGGCAATCGCTCTCTCCTCTTCTTGCAAAACTGTGGTGACAAAAATAATTTAACAATGATGATCAAGACATTAACAAAGAGAAAAAGGGTGGGAGTGAGGAGGAAAGTCTGAATTTTAGAACTCAGAGCAGGCTCAACCTGCAATGTAGCACATGATGCATGCATGTTACCACAGATTAGATGTTGCTATCTCACTAATTCCCATGGGTTTAACACAAAGATTAGATGAGACTGCAAAAAATAAAAGCAAGTAAAGCAGAAATGCATGACAGATATAAGAAAAGCAACCTATTCCTTTCTTTTCCTTTTAATGGAGTAAAACATTTCAAACAAACCCTTTTTGCTTTGCTACCTGCAGTATGACCTACAGGCTGTGGCTTCTTTGATTCAGAGAAGTGGAGAGTGTTCATTGATTAGATATGAAAGTGGTAATATAAACCATGCAACAGCCCCTACACATTTTTATAATGGGACAAACTGGATATTTATGTAGTCGGTTTGCAAGCTTATTTTCTATGATTTGCAAAGAGAGATACCTCAGAATTTATAGCTCATTGGAAAAAATGGGGCAATTTGCATATTGTTTACACCATATGCAAGCTCAGGTAAATAGGTAAGCACCACACTTTGGAATGACAATTAAAAGACATTTAAACAGGTGTTTTGATCTGCTTAAGTAAGGGGACACACGAAGAAAACAAGCTTGTGCTTTATGAAGCTTTCTTCAATAATTAAATAAAGAGCCCCCAAAACCAACCCCCATTCCGAGGCAGAATACCTCCTTGAGGTACAACTTAACTTTCTCCTGAGCTGAAGACATTTTACTGCTAACAGTGAGTTTGTTAACAAAAAATTCCTATGAGCTCGCACTGAAAGGGTCTAGTAGGGGAGTTACTACCGAGGTCTTAGAAAATAGAACATTCTTCTGCAAAGTTGCAATGGAAATAGTCGTTAAGACACCTCGATGCCAATACAGAGTGACGGCATGTGCCATCAAGTGGAGTAAATACATTTTTCCTTAGCACAATTCCAGGCATAGCATACAGAGCTCACCACTGAAGAGCTGCCAGGAGAGCTGCCTACCTGGCACAGGACTGAAAAATGTGCTTCTGTCTATAGTAGCACTACTGCAGTAACTGGGAAAGCACTTCTCCTAGGGCCTTTTCTCAGAATGCAGGGGAACGTGAAAGTAGAAAGGCCATTTTTCGTACCTGCAATGCTAGGTGCGGATGCAATGCTGCTGAAAGAGCTACTGTAGCCGGAGGCACTAAGCGGCCAGGCACTCGATGAAGGCAGCGTGGCATTCTGAGATGATGTTGGGGATGACCCTGCAGAACCAGCAGAGAAGCAACTAAGAAAGATGGGCATAATGATGTTTGGTGTGACATAAGCAAAACTATTATGTGCAAATACAAACCATGCAAGGCATTTTCCTTAATCAGCCTGGTCTCAGAAGTCTAGGAATGAAATGTTACAGAAAGCATGATAAAGTGAAGCAGAAGTCTTTAGTAGAAGAGAAAAGAAAGCTGGCACAGTAGTAAATGTACTAGCGCCTGTGCAGAAGATAAATTCTGCTTTTCGTTTAAGATATGCGACTAAAAAAATCAGCATTAAACTGTTTAGTCTCAAGGAACAGGCCTCATTTATAAAGGTGCTTTGCTGGCTGACTTAAGCAATGGCAACTGTAGATGAGCATAAATGTATATGATAAACTAACCTCTTACCATGGGTGATTTGTCCTAAATTACTTGAGGTGAGCACTTCTCCCACATTTTAATGCCCACAAGCATTTTTAGATTTTTGCAGGCTTTCAGTAAAGCAAGGATATATTTTAGCAATCTCTTCTCAAACTAATAACATTAAACGAAATAGCCTGAAACCATCTTGGTAAATCATTTACAATCTGAGGAGCTATCTAAGCATACATACAATTTCCTTACTGGCAGCAAATGAAAGAGACAGAACATAAAAAAATATCTTCATTATAAGGGCCAGAAGAAGTCGAAGTATTCTTTCTAGCCACCAACAAAATTGTTTATCCCAGGTGACTTATCATTCCGGACATACACAGATATACTGTGATACCAAAACATCTTTACCTGACTAATAAAACTACAGGTGAGTTTTTTGGAAGAAGACAGAGTGATGTATTGAGGCAGAAGGGAGGAAGCAAACGGACATTATCATCCCTCAATAAAAATCACAGGCTATGTACGTTCACCTGGAACGGAGACCAAGCAAACTTTACCTCACCCAGACTCACTGTGCTGCTCTCAGGACACACCAATACAGACATCAGTCTCAAGCAAAATAATTGCATCAAGGCCTTCTCTGGAAATAATCTATTCCCCATGCAGACACCTCTGAGGAAGGCTGGGGAAGGGAATTATATCAGACTCAAAGGCCCATATGCTCACAGAGCTGAAAGCAGCCCTGGTTCCACATGGCTAAAGGCTTTCAGTTTGTAGTAGATGATCCTGCAAAGCATCTTTAGCAAATAGGGCAAAACAACAATCAAACCAAAAGCTTAGGTTTTATCTGTTTCTAAGTGTACAGTGTATATATAAGCCACAGTCTAGCCCTGTGAATGGATCTCAGCTCCATTAATACAACCTGTGAACTTCAAGCTGTAGTATACAAAGACAGTCTTTTTGTGTCAGCGTGTCATGAAAATCCAATTTCATTCAAAAGAGTACTGACAATAACAAATAATTCTACCCAGAAGCAAACACCAGGATATATAAGCATAAAGAAAAAAACAAAGCAACTAAATTTTTTATTAAAATTATATTACTTATATAAAGATTTTTTTTTAAAAAAAGTAAACATATTATGAACCCCAGCAGTCATTGCTTTTCAAAAGGTTTTGTCTCCTGGCAGCCTGTTTACCTCTGCAAAGATCATCTACACTGACCCTCTACAAGTGGTGCAATTATTTCCTCACTCCACACAGATTGTATACCAGCAGAGCTAATGTATGCTTCCATTCCATGAAGAGGTGAGACCTGGAGCAGGTATCATTTCACTTAGAGATACAGTTCTGTAGGGCTACATTTTTGGCCCAAAGGGAGTATTTCTTGGGTGCACCATATCTGAACTGTGGCTGAATTATGTCTTTATACTTTTTTTATTTAGCACTGTAGAGGTAACTTCAAATGACTGAGGCTGTCTGCCCCTTGAAGTATATCTGGGTCATTAAAAAGTTAATTCAACATTACTTATGTGCACAAATACTTCGTAGTTCGGTTTAAATAAAGACAGCTTTCTGGTAAGAGACAACTCAAAATCATTCAAGGCAATGAAAAACACTCCTCCTTTCCCTCATATCTCACATCCTTTCACATGAGCTGACATGTTCAGAGCTGGAAACTAGTTTCTGATTTAATTTTGGCTTATAATCTATGCAGATATCACTGATGTAGCTACTATAACAAAATCCACATTTTTAACCCTGACAGGTCCTTATTGATAACCTGATTATAATACCCCAATGCATCTTGGAGTACTTTCATAGAGTACAGGTAACTGGCCAATTAGGGCACACAGATCACAATTAAACCAAGCCATCGCTCCATTGATCCACTTTCCCTGTATCTAATTAGTAAATAGCATAGTCCCACAGGTTTATTGTTTTAGAGAATACCCTTTTAATTCTGGGGTAAACAATGTCAGGACAAAAGGAATGGAAATGGCACTGCGAAATTCTAGTCTACAAGTTAATTCCCTTTTTTATTTTTTTCTTTTCTTTGATGGTTTTGGATATAAAACAAAGCCACAGTTATGCATGACAGAAGACTGCTGCCTCAGCTACAACCGTGGAACTTTTGTATTGTGACTTCTTAAATATTTCCTGAAGTGCAAGAAGTTGGTCAGTATGGAGAATAAAATCTTGTTCAAAGCAAAGTGGTAGGAATTATACATGTTACAAAAAGATTTTGTGGTCACTGGAAGTTTTATTACGTATCCCAACCCTTCCCAACATAGAAATATTCACATTCCCAAGGAAAACCAGAACCTTCATAGTCCCATATTTAGCTAATGTATTTCTGGATTTTCAGTGAAAGTTCAGAGCTGAAGCTTTATTAGATCAGGACTATGTGCAAAAATATATATATGTAAATACTAAAATATATAAAAATACTATAATATATAAAAACATATATATAAATACCATACCCATATTATATGAAGTCAACTTTGTTGGAAAGAAGAAAGTAAATATAAATACACAAGTAATTTGTGTGTTTACCTCCACTCTTGAGAAGATAGCGATTAACATCCTGTATTGTGGTGTTTATGGTAGGCCCAGTTGGAACACTTCCAGGAGTAACATCAGGGTCATTTTCAGGATCAATATTCTGCAGTCCTTTCCATGGCACTCCTGGATGAAATTCTGTTCCAAATATAAGAAAATAAACAAACAAGGGCATATAAAGTCATAGTTCCCCAAATTTTCATTCTTCATATCAGAAGGATGCAATAAATAAAACCAACAGTGTGATTTAATGACATCAGTTTAACATGAATGCTTTGCATTTTACCTGGTGGCCAGTTTATGCTGGAGCCATTGGAAATTTTATCACTATCAGTTTTGGCACGTGACCAGCTGTGAGGAACAGCTACGGGTGGACTGGCAGGCGATTCACTGTTTTGAATCAGATCATACCGGCCGTAAGAGTCATCAATGGAGGACTTTCCCGGAGGACCAATACTTAAACCTCCAGGTATAGCACCTGTAAAGAACAGAACAGAAAGGCTTTGTTTAGGAGTGGGTCTAATTTGGGTTATTTCTGTTTTAAAATTAAAAAATAACATACAAACACTATGAACAATGCTTAACAGCCTCTGAAGCCTTACTAGGAAATACAGCTGTGAGATACTGCTGGTAAAATCCAGACTCAAGTTAGCTATGGAAATTTAGGCTACATTACTGCCAAAAAGAAAATAAGTCATTCAAATCATCATAGGGATGGTAAATGGGAATTTGCTGACAGCATACTATGGAATATCTTTGTAGGCATTCCCCCTTCTTATCGTTCTCTAGGTTTTTATTACTGACAGTATGGATGATTTCTAATAGCAAATCCCATGTTCCTACAAATTATCAGACAACAATTTGGCATAAGCAGTAAAGCTATTTGCAGAATAAGAAACTATCATAATAGAGAAATAATTCCTGTTGCTAATAATAAAAAGCAGCATACAAGACTGTTAACAGTGTCATGTTCTAACAGAGTAAGCTTGCATAAAGGAAGTAAAGGAATAAATGACTCAGGATACTGGAGGAAACAGGGATAAAGGTGTTCCAACAGATTAGCAATCACTTCTGGAAGACTGAATTTTGTGTTCCTAACTCCCAGTGTGGGCAATTATATAATCCATCATACCTTTGTACGTGACTGGCTGTGAAAAGTTGGTGATATTGGAAAAACTGTGGGGTAAAGTCAATGTAAAGTTTTTTAGAATTAAAGTATGCAGATCTGGAGTATGGGAAAGCCTGTGGGACTTGTTTGCACATGTTGCCAGCACTAATGGCTTATTTTACTCCATGTTCTGAGCAGTAAAAGTCACTAAATGAAACCAGCAGAAAGGTCTGTATGTATGATGTTCTAGCTGCAAGAACTTCAATGCATTGCTGAATGAGACTACAGAAATCTTAAAAAAAGGAAGTCAGTCTCAACAGGTGCTGCTCTGTATCAACCATTTATCAGCACTTACAGAAAAGAGTAACATGAGAAAAAAATATAATTGCAATGTGACTCAAGTTTCAAAAAGCCAAACTGAGATGGAGATTAAATGTGACATACCGTGCTTGCTGGAGTTCTGGTCAAGAGAAGAAGCAGCACTAGACAGATTATCCATTGAGTTGGGGTGTGTCCACTGAGGAAGGCGAGACTGGGACTGAGAAGTGTCCTTCACTGACAAACCACCAGTAATGTCCATGTTATTTACATTCATGTTCGGGTTCAGTCCAGCTAAGGGGAAACAGGTCATTACATATCCCTAATAAACTGGAGGATTAAAAAATAAGTCTCTGTTTAAAAATCCAACTAAAGGAATTATTAAACATTGATTGTTTAGACATTTATACATACATGCAGTAATTCACTATACATGTTTTCCATCTGCTGTCAAAAACTAGCTGTTATGAGAACGCTCCTAATACCCCTATGGATTCAGAAAATATTCGAACATTGCTAAAAGGGAAAACAAAACAAAAACAACAACGAAAAAAACACATGTAGGGATATATTTTAAAGCTGTCAGTATTTCTATTTGCAGTCTCTTTACTTGCCCCAGAAAAGGCCTTCTAGAAAAATGCACTGGAATGCTAAGTTTAAACCAGTGAAGAATTTACAACATTCCACTGTTAAGCCAAAGTATTCCTAATGTCTCACCAGCATACCCCTGTGATGTCTGCCATTTTATTTTGTTAACAACATTTTAAAAATCCCAAATGAAGCAATTAAAAGGTCATACAAAGAGCTGCTAATCGTCAGGGCAGGCATGGACATATATATTTTGGAATAGATCAAGCAAAACCATCCTGTTTTCATATAGTACATATAATATTTAGGGAATAATTTTAACATGCTTCCGTGACATGGATCTGGATCCTTTCTCATATATAATTCTGAATGTTAGCAGATCACAGGAAGCTAAGATATGATAAGAACCTCTTAGACTTAGGCCCTTAATTCACAAATACTTTCGCCTTCTGATACCCCCTGCTGTAACAGCTCCCCACAGCAGTCCTAATCACCTTCTTAACTGCTGAATGGTAGAGGAAGCTTTGCAATTCTATTGTACACAGCATTAAAGAGAGGCAGAGAGATTAAATTAATTCCCCTATGTCATAAAGTCTATGGCATACATTGAACAATCACAGAAAATAGTTCTGAAAGTTGTTCTGTTCACCCTGTCTCAAGGCTGAATTGATTTATTTTCACATCGATCATACTTGGCAGATCATGAAATGCCTGGTGAAGAAGTTTTCACAAACTTCCCAGACCATTTATTCCAGTTCGCTACTTTTCTTACAGCAAATAAATGATTCTTAATGTTTAAGGACCTCTCTTATGCAACATAATTACCTCTTCCATTAGCCACATGCAAGACAACTTCTTTGAAACTATCTTTTATATTTTTGAAGATTGCTGCATGCCTCTAAGTCTTCTGTCTCAAGTGACCAAAAAATTTCATTTTTTCCTCACCAGTCAAATTTTTGAAACATCTAGTCATCTACACAATGCTCTTTTTTGCATTCCTTCAAAATCATCTGTATCTGTCTCAAAATACCAAAGTTCATGCCTTACTGATTAGAGTGGAAAGAAAATTAAGCGATTTCAAGACAATATTCCTGCTTATAAGGTGACATTTGTATATTTTACAATATGATGCAGTTATTTTGAATGTAGTTCATGAACAGCAACGTGCATAGATAGTTAACTGAGCAGATCTTCTGCTCTGCAAAGCACAGGTGAGCAGAGAGCTCACTTTTATTACTACCAGATAGGCATGTAGTACCATGATTTTGTTTAGGCATTTCAACGTTACTTAATAAACATATCTTTTGTATTTCTGTCTTTACTATACTGTAGAGCAAAGTACTTTGACACTTAAATAATGAAATACACTCCCTCTGCCTTTTGTGTACGGAACTGCTTTAATGAAGGACACATACCAAGAGGGTAAGGAGCAAAGGTGTTCGGTGAAGACTGTTGCTCTTTGGTCTGCAGGTCAGGAAGGCCGGGAGCCTGGGGATGGGGTGAAAAGCTATCCATGGCTGATTTGCCTGCAGAGGGGTGCAAAGATAGATGTGGAGGGGGAGGCTGCTGCTTCATAAGCAGGGCCTGGGCCAGCTGGCGCTGGTGCTGCTGGATCTGCTGCTGCATGTTATTGATTGTACGTGCAACCTGGCAACAAAAGAGAATGAATCCATAAATGATCAATTCAACACAAGGATGCAAGATTTTTTTTGTGTTATTTCAGGGTAGAAAAAAGCATAAGATCTCCTCACAAATAAAAATTGACTGAATTAGGGGTTGAAGAGCTTTCCTCCAATAGCTGAATGCTGTGAAGTAGCTTTATTCCTCTAGTACTCTTTCCATTTCAATATTCAAACCACGCACTATTATTGTTCTAAGAACGCTTTAGCTGGTTTGGTATAATGTAGTACAATCTCTTTAAGCTATTGAAACCAAATTCTAATGGAGAAATTGAATTGGCAGTCAAACCTACTTGCTGCTCCTGTTGTCTCATGGGTCCGGAAACATTACGCTGAGCCTGTAACATCTGCTGCTGGATTTGTAAACGTTGGTACGCCTACAAGATGGAAATGAGAGGTCAGAGGTCCTAACATATACAAGAAGTCTAAAAAGCTTGCCTGAACTGATCTGGCACAATACAAAATACTGGAGAAACACTGGAGTTTTCTGAAAACAGACAATGAAGCAGATATAACATTCTTGTTAAGAATGTATTATCAAATACATTTAAGTCCAGAATTGCGTGTGCTTTTGTGTTTATTTTTTGAACCAAAGAGGTCAATAAAAACATTGATGAGTAAGTTTGTCAGCAATGAATATTCATTAAAGATAGGAACCTGCTTTACTTCTGAGAAGTTTGTAAGAGGAAGCAAAAATTGAAATATAAGTTTATACTATTGTACAAATAAGTAAAGAACCAACAGTTAATTTGTTTTGCTCATTTTAAATTCTGACAACACACTGCATTTAATCAATTGTGCTGCTCCACTCTGGAAAAATTCCACAATTTTAACATCACTAAATGGGCAAGGTATTATTTCTTCTAATCTCCTGAACTTAAAATCCAAAGGAGATCTGTATGGGTATTTTTCAATTAGCTTCGTCCTGTCGAATTATTATGACATGAGATCAATACTGTGCTTGTCCGATGATTAGAAACAAACAATGGTATCAAATATTGTCACTAAGAGAAGAGTTAGGCTGGCACATTGACATAGTCAATTAAGATAGTTTATCATGCACAATGTAATATTTATCACTAAGAAATACTAACATAATGTTAGCACAGAATATCGCTTTTAACAATATTCATAAAATGTGATTAAATAATATAGATATGTGTGCATGCAAACATCTCAAAAAATACACAACTTTTCAAAAGCAAGTAGTTCTTATCCCATGGTGTGATTAATATTCATTCCATTAATTACAGGAAATTCACCATATACTTTGTTATTTAGGAGGCAATCAAATAAAGTTCTTCAGGTTACTCAGGTGACCAGCACTGCCAGATTCCTCTCTTACTATGGTTTGACTCAAATTTCCTAGTTGCTCAATGAGTTGCATATAATACGCAGAATAATGCTGTTTGATAATATACAATAGCACAAAGACAATTGACTTTTTAGTTCCACTGATACACTGTAAAGAATAATTATTCCCACAAATTACTATTTATAAAGCCTGAGGCAAAAACATGATTTTGTTTCTTTGAAAAGAAACTCTACTAAAGAAATCACCATTTGATTGCTTTACAGATCTGTCGTGTCCATTTAAAGATTTAGTTCGTTGTTCTCTTATCGTCAATTCTGATTTACAGCTTACTTGCCACGTTCTTCAACTTACCAGCTGCAGCTGATAGAGCTGGTTCAACATCGTCATATGCTGAGGATTAATTGGCGAGGTTAATAGTGCAGGGTTGAGACCAATGTTTTTTGCTGCAAACTGCAAAAGCTGTGCTTGAACCTAAGGAATAGCAGTGTATTAAACCTCGTACATTCACTTTTAGCACTTGCAACTGCATAAGCCATAAACAAGAGCCATAAGACAGTAGCTGAATAATACTATTACCTGAACTGCACTATAAATGATAAAAAAAATTAACAATAGTAAAATACAATTTTAATAGCAATACTTACACATCCAATTACAGAAGAAAAAAAAAAGAAAAAAACACAAATCCTAAGCACAAACTCCTTAGATCTCTAGAAACATTGTTTTTTTGCAAAAAGGAGCGAGAGAATCTGCGCACACAGATAACAAACAGTACACATGTGAGAACATCTCACCCACGTAACGTGCTTACTGACTAGTAAATCAAAAGACACAGTAAAGCAACAGCAGCTGCAAAGCCTCAGGACAATCACGAAATGAGAATGCAGAGGAAAAAACACATGGGAGAGTTCCAGGGGAAGGACAAATACAAGACTGGAAGTTTCATCTCACCTGAGGGGATAGAAACTGAGGCACTTGAGCACGAAGACTAGGCTGGGATGAATTAAGAGGTTGCACTGGCGGTTGCTGCGGCTGTTGCATGGTCCTGGCTTGTGCTGCTCCGCTATTGCCAAACATACCCAGATTGCCACTCGGTATCTACAACAGGACGAGAAGGACATTGGCCTTGAAACACATCGCTCAACGTATAACCTGAAAGTTCCTTATCTGTGCAGTTTTTATCCTCAATGATTATGACAGGCGTGGATAAAGAAACCAGAACGTGCAGACTGTTCTGCAGGTTGCCTTGTTGACAAACGGGCTCAGCATCAGGCACAGCAGAGATCACCACATACCCAGTAACATCCTGCACCTGCCCAAACTTTGTACAGACATCTGAACAAACGGTAGCCGAAGCTGAAGATGTCTTTTATTAGGATGTGTAACCCTAGAGGGTCACAAGATGAACAATGAGAAGTAGTCACCAAAAAGTGTTTGTGTATGTGCAGGAAAGAATAGGAGAATGAAGTCCTTAAACTCACTGCATCCTATTTATTGAATTATCTAGGCAGTTTTTATACATATTCATTTTATGAAGCCACTGATAACGGACGTGCTATTAGAGCAGCCTGTGCTCCTGATTGTGTAACGGGCTGTAAGTGCTGGACAAGTATTGCCTTTAGAGAACTAACTTAAAAGAATATATGTAATAAAAGACACCACCGAATGATATATAGAATTTTACAGTGTTGTGTGTGTGTGTTGTGGTTTTTTTTTGCCTGATCTTTACTAGCACTTCAATTTATATAGCAAAAATAACCTTTTCATAATCAGCTGTAGTTTATGACCTCTCAGTCTCGACCTGTTTATGAGCCTTCCCCCTCCACCTCCTCTCCCTTTCTTTCCCTTTCAGCACGTTCTATCCAGGGGCCAAAACAACCCTCCTGCCACAGTGCTTTATTTGACCAGAGGTGCTAGAAGCACAGTTCCTTTCTTACCACCTGTCAAAGCTATGAGCTGTCTTGACACTTATGACAAGAATAAAAAAAAGCCATCACTTCTCACCCATCTCATCACTGAATAATTACACCAGCCAGGAAAGATGAATTAGAGCAATGCCTCTGTCTTAAAGTCTGAGACAATTAAAAATGCCTCAAAAAAGAAACCTCACATCAATCAAGGCAGAGCTATTCCAGGACTTGGAGGTATAAATCCATAATACTACAGTCTCTTCTCAATGGACGTGTGTAATTAGCAGGCTGATTACAACTAAGCAGTTGCTTTATGTCCTATAATGCGAGACGTTTACACAGCAGGTAGTTTCTTCACTGGTATTTCATGTGAACAAAGATTTTGTGCACATTTCCAGTTTAAACCCCCGTTTCCCAGGGGGAAGAGACGAGCTAGCTGTGACTCTGTGCGCACTCAAATTCAACCTGCGACCTCCCCGAACAGCCTTACCTGTCGAGAAGAATTCAAGTTTTGCATGCCCAGCCCTGAGGCAATCCCGCCCAGGGTCTGATTAGGGAGTGCACTGTTTGAAAGGGGGAGCTTCAGGCTTGGTGAAGGCAAAAATGGTGAAGTAGTGGGCTCTTCCACTAGGCCGCCATCCTGATTGGAGAAAGAAAGGGTGAGCTGTGTGCAGTGCCCAGGAGTGGGCAGCGCACAAAACAGTTTCCCATGGAAATATAAAAGGGCATGGATGAGTGGGAAAAAAAAAAAAAAAACAAAATGTTAAAAAATAATAATAATGAAAAAAAGAGGTATGAATGATGGGGAATGAAAAGTATGGAGTGAAGGAAGAAGAGAAAGAGAAACAGGATTAAGGTACTGTTTTCCTTTACTGTGTTGCACTTCATCCACAAATGCACAACCATCCTCATCTACCTCCCAGCAGGACAGGGGGGGCTCTAGCCACCTGTCCAACCTAACCACCACTTCTGCTAACCCAGAAAGGCCAGAAAAGCTAATTTGACACCAGTCTGTATTTGGTTCTACATCACAGCTCTGCTTTAAAACAAACACGTTTGCATTAATCCCCTTTCCTAACTGAGACACATGAGCCTCTTTTAATATTCACATAGCAGTGACTTATTAATATCCACTCTGAAACATTACTCTCCAACACGCCCGCAGAACACAAAAATACTTAAAAACAATAATGATAATGTTGCCTCTGTAGCCTTCCTAGGGAAGTGATTAAGACACTGCCTGAACATCCCCCAGGAGGAGGCAGATTTTAGCAAGACGTAAGGAGCCCCCCTCTCACCACGGGGCTGTAAGAAACCGTGGTTGAACATGGATATGATGAACAGAAGGCAGCCCCTGTGGGGGGCAAACAGCGAGTCAGAAAAGAAAATAAATCATATAATCCCCAATCAAACAGGTAGGTATCTAGCTAGTGTTACAGTGGGGTACTCAATTCTATCTCAAACTGTGCTTTGATGTCTGGGAAGCCTGCGGCAGGCATGATCAAATAACACTGTGTACAAAGTACAACTCCAAAAACAGGCAGAGGGGGGAAAAAAAAAACCTTTAATTTGCAACGTACTGGATTGGTATTTTTCAGGCAATATTTTCACTGCAAAGAAAGGCTTTTGTATAGGTGAGGAGCTAGGTTATTTCAACCATTAAATGCAATCCCCCTGAAGATTGTGGGATACCAATAAACCTCCTTTGTTAAAAAAGCAGCCCAGTCCTCTACCCAGATCCCCAAACAAATGACCTAATGCGGCAGGCACGCTCCGTAAATTTTACGTTCTAAGTTAATCCTGAAAAATGCATTTTCAACAGCTCTCCTTTGATGCAAAGAAAAAGTTTCTTTACCATCAGGCGAAGTGACACCTGACATGCTATCTGACTATCCTGAGGGGGACACTGACATTTTCTAATGATATCCCCAAGGCCTTTCAGCTCAAGATATTTTACATTCTACTGGACATCAGTCACACTCTACAAACAACTGCAGCTTGCATGACAGTAACAGGTTCAAGGATTTCTCCTTAGATCACAGACATATGTTTACAATTCTACCCTTCCCCCTTTAAAGCAAAAATAATTTCAAGCTCCGTGCGTGCTCTCTTTCAGGTGCCATTGTTTCCTTTGTGAACAACTATTGACCAAGAGAGACCAGTGCAATCCCTTCCTGTCCCCAAACTTTACTCAAATATTGTCCCACTGGTATTATTTTTCTCATTGTAGGATTATAGCAGGGCTGAGAATGGTGGAGGAGAAGCCACGCTAGAGATCTGGGCATCTGATTTCCAGACCAGACGTGCTCTGCAAGGCCACCTTCATCACAAGCGTGTTCTTTGGCTGAACTACAGCACGTGTCTTTTGTAGCAAGTTTATCACACATTGTTCGCATTGACTCAGTTCTAATTTTCTGAATTTGAACTTATCAGAAGAGGCCAACTGTGCTCCACAAATGTACCCTGCAAAGGGAACTGAAAGCAATTCATTTCACATAAACTATTCAGCCGGTCAACATAAAGCAGCCATCAGTCATTCTCAATCCAGACTAGGTGACACCTTTACTGCTGACAGCAGTTTGTAACCTGATGTTTTTCAGGCTCTTTCTGCAGTTATTGTTACTCGAAAAATAATCTTTTCTAACCTGACTTTTCCTGTCCATCCCTCTTCAGTGATTTCCTCACAAATTTATGTTACATTTCTCACTAAGGCTCATCAACTAACCCCCCTCCCCGCATCTGACTCGCCAGAATCCTGCTCAACCCAGCCCTGTATGTCAGCTCTTTGAAGGGACTTGACACAAGTGGAAAATCCTAGCAGCAGCACTATTTCCTTCTATATTTCCTGAACACAAAGCACCGTACTGATGCTCAACAAAATATTGCTTTTAGGACTTCGGAACGTCTCTCACAAGAGTCTCATGTGCTAAATAAGACATAAAGATCTTTCAGCCCTATGAGGTACAGACGACTTAGCAGAGGATTCCTGGGCACTTGGGCAGTCACCTGCCCACACCAACTGCCACTTCATGAATCAAGACAGCCCAACAGACAGATGCCAGACTGCGGAATTTGCCAAAGGTCTTTATACAAAGTCAGTTGCAAAAGTACTTAGTAAAAAATACATGTTAATATCTTCTTAAAACAGAAAAAAAATGAACCAAAAACAAACCACCTTTTCCAAAGAAGGAAGCAGAAGAAAGAAAATCTCACCTTAAAATAAGCTCTTTTTAAACCTACTGTGAGATAGGTACAGGCAGAAGAAACTTGCAGTAGAAGTAATACTTGAAGTGCTTATCATTGGGGTTTTTTATTTTCAAAACGAGAATTTGAAAGAGGTTTCAAAGCTTGAAAGCACAGAATAGAAACAATTACCGGATCATAGGAAACAGGAATGGAGAAATTAAGAAAAAAATCGAACTTGAAAATCCAGCGATCAACATCTAATTGCAAGCCTCAAGAGGTGTTTCTGCATGATGATAAAATATCTCATTCATTATCCCCAAGAGAAAAAACTGTGACATTCATGAGAGACAAGTGGAACCAGAATGAGAAAGAAGAGGTTGGAAAAAATTCCAGCAAATACTGTATTTGAATTAGAAACAAGGAAATAGCATAGCCAAATAGAATATTTGTGGAAAAACATGAGGGCAGCCAACAAGCATCAGGCCTTGTAGACCTGGATTTGTCAACAGTAGAGAAAAAGATCTGATTGGCAACCACGACGGTAGTGAAAAAGGGCTTAATTTGTTAGCGGAGAATTTCCTACATTCTCAAGAATTTGGGAGAAAGTTTGCAAGCAGCATCTGAGCAAAGAAGACAGCACTCTATGCTGGTGATAAGGGAGAAAGCATAAAAAAGTGAAGGTAAAGAAGGAGGGAAAGTGAGCCTGCCACAGAGAAGGAACAGAAGCCCTGTAGAAGGCGAGCTTGAACTAATGCTAAGGCTGGCTGATGATACTTCTCTTCAGTGAGTTCTTCTGACTTATGTTGATATTCATCTGATAATCCACATATTGCAAGGAACAAAGTATATGACAAAATAAAACAGTGTTGTAATTCAGATTATGGGATGCACTGACATCAATTTGCTATATCTTTTCTTTTGCAAAAAACATCTACAGCACCAAAACAAATCTGGGAAATGACAACAGGGAATAGACTGTGAGCTCTGAAGAAAGCTTTTTTTTTTTTTTGTAATCTTTTCCTTTACCAGCTAGAACAAGTAGCATTATGGCAGGATATGGCAGATTAGAAATAAGGAGCACAGCTGTACTCTGTTACAGTTTTGGCACCCCTATCAATTGCTCAATACATCTTCCAAGCTGGCACTGAAGATTCTACTGATGCTTCAGCAGCCTTGGCCATGAAGCCGTATGAAGGCAAGCAAACCAACAACACTGGTGCAATGTAGCAGCATAAAGACCATAAAACTGCACATTTACTGGAGAGAAGTACCCTGGTGCTGTACGCAGCATACACACTTTGGCATTGGTTTCAAAAAACTGATGTTCTTTCTCTGCTCTGTTTTTGTATCTTTGATAAATACTTTGCCTTTTCTCAATGGTCCCGAGTTCAGTGCTTGCATCTGAATTGTGATAAAATATTACAAGGCATCTGTGTGGTTCAAGGTTTTCAACTAAGGGGTGGTCAGCACAGATCAGCAAAACAACACGTTTTTCTTCTGAGCACAGAATGCTCAATAGGTGTTCGAAAATACGCACCAAATGTGAGTCCTAGTACTCAGGAGTGGTACCCAAGGCCAACCCCTACACTTTTAGAAAAGATTCTTTGAAACACACTGGGGTTATTTATCTTTCAGGATGCTTCCAGGAAAATCTTACATGTTTTTCTTACAAATTTGATGGCTCCAGAAGACATCAGGTAACATCTTCTAGCAAACCTGATACCTAAGTACAGCACACTCGCCACCAAGTATGAGATAACGTGGTTGAGATCATATATCATGGTACTGTTAGGCTGGATATTTATTTTCTCAAAGCCATTGGATTTTCTCCTTTCCCCTTTTATGGTGCTACAGGGCAAGATAACATCCTGAAAAATAATACAATTAACAAAGCACCGAATGCCAAAGATTGACTCAGTGGAACACAAAATAAAGAATATGTGTGGCAAGTGTTAAGAGAATCAGCCGATAAAGAGGTAGTAATGAGCACACTAACCCAGCTTACAATTTTGTTTAGCAGAACCTTGCATAACTTATTGAAGACTCAGCAACGCCCAGCAAAAGGATAATGGCCTAGTAAGAGAATAGGTAAAATCAGGAAGATTGGCTGAATTGCTTTGTGCGGCCATGGCAGAGAGTTCATTCACCAACCATGGAAAAGGATGGATGACCTGATCAGAAACTGATGCAGCTCCACGTTCATGCTCTGAAATATCACCCCATAGGGTTCTGAAGAAAAGGAGTTGCTCCAGTAGCATAAGATGCAAATATGAAAAGAGTAACTTTGGGAGAAAAAAAAAAAAAATCTATTCTTAGTGTAGAAACTCTATTTGTTTAATTCACTTAGCAAGTTGCTCAACACTCTTGATAGCTAACAAATATAGTTTGGGATTATTTCCTTTGTTATACCAAACTCACCGTGACAGATTATGCCTAGACTGACAGATTTTACTTGCTGTATGAATACTAATGATTTTAGTACTCCCTTCTCAAGTTGTGTTTAACATATGTTTCCATAATTATGTGTTATGCCTCACATAATGCACCTCTCTCTTTCACAATCTGCTCAAGATATTGTTATCCTAGAAAAGAAAAGGCTAACTGGCATGAATACACTAATTTTGTGACCTTCATCAGGAGAGGGATCTTTCAATTAACATACTCATTAAGGTTTGCCATAAGCAAACAGTTTGGCTACAGTTCAGAATGATTTTTACGTGGTAGAAAGAGGAAAAGAAGAAAGAGTCAGGTTAAGCCTGACATGTCTGGGTTAGGGAGCAATGCCATAATGGACACCGTATCATTCCAAGGAGTAGGGAGCCCACAAACAACAAATGTTTTTCCCTCAAAAGCAAAAGAGCATTTTTCTAACATACCATCTTTGGAAGAAACTGCCATGACACTGTGGCAGTATTTGAACTACCACGAAGAATAGTGGTATGTAAAGACCTTGTAAAGAAAATTTTATACAGATGCTCGTTTTTCCTTATTATGTAAGATACATTTGTGTTTAGTCAAATTAATTTACAGTTTGCACTGTACCAGAACAGGAACTCAAACTGTTTAGGCTACGATGACAGCAGAAACAGCACTAGTTGTCATTAAGAGGTCAGCATTTATCAGATGTCCCAGCACAGTGCCATGCTAATTTTCTCACCACAACACTTAGGAACCTGTCACAGCTCAAACTGTAACTTTCATAGTACTAAATATAAGACTACAAAAAAAACACAGGGTGGGCAACTGGAAAATAAAGATTTTAATACAATATGTGTTATCAAGACTAGATATCACTACTGCCTCACATCCTGTAAACAGCTTATGTAAAATGAATTGGTTTCAGCACAGTTTGTGAAAGATACTGATTTCTGCATCCAGAAAAGAAAAAGAACCTTTAGGAACATTTCAGATAACTCAAGAAATAAAGAATGGCACTGCTGAAAGCTCTTTCCTTAGTAACAATTTTAGATGGGGAGGATTCTGAGGTGTTTTGTGGTCTATTTGTAGGACTTTGTGTCAGGTTGTAAATCCCATTTCCTACTGAAGATCTGGCTGCACTTTTCCCTACATCCTGTTCTTCAGGCACTTTGTTGAATCTTGGACACCACTAACTCCTGCAGTCTTCTCCTCGATCACTGCACGGTGATGGAAAATTTGTAATACGTGACCACAGAAGAGGAAGCTCATCTGAGAAGCTATTTATGACTGCGCGCGTCTGCTCTTTGACTTAAAAATACCTCAGCTCCTCATTCCTGTGTACATACTGAACTTTCACTGAAATCTTTACGGAGCTCAAAATCAAAACAAAAATTAGAAGCTTAGTTCTTGAAGATTTTGGGCTTGATTGTACTTGATCATTAATCTGGGCAAGGGTCACTCACTGGCTCCCAGGACTTATGGAGTGAAAGGCCTTCCCTGCTCCATTTCTTTGCTTTTTGCATTTCTAATTCTGTTGCACTAGTAATATCTTAGTAGGCTTTATTTTTAAGTGTAACTCTTGGGATAACAATTATTTGTTTCTCTGTGGAAATCAAATCATTGTTCTTTCCACAAGGACTCAATTCACACCAAATTGAAAGAGAGAAGAAAAAGAATATAGAAATATGTCATTACATATCACATCTCTCTCTAGAGCTTTATAAACAGACTGTGGTAATCATCATTATTACTACAGTGTATGGTTTTAACCAGCAAACCACATTCACATTTCTGAACTTACCTTGTCAAGGAAGGTGGGGCGGTCCATGGAAGACTCTTTGGAGATTGGTGGTGGGCGGCAGCCAAGGGGTTTGGTGACCATTCCATTATAGTCGGTCACTCCCATTCCACGCTTGTCCATTTCCACCTTCTTTTCCAGCAGAGCACCTTCATAGAAAGGGGAAACGGATTGAATAAGGTGACACAAAGAGAGTGAATTTGCCAACAAAAGTTCACAAAAGTGTGTCTTGCTTACAAAAGCAAAAACATCTTTAGAAAAGTAATGTTATCCATTTGAACTGGATAAGAGCAAACTCTCAGAATCATGAGCTTTTGTTTTGTTGCTTTCGAGGAAAAAAATTATTTACACAGACACTTACTCATGGCCTGATCGAGATTCATATTGTTGCTCTTCAAGGCCTCTTCCGCTGGCTCTCTCTGTCAAAAACAGGGATAATGTTAAGATAAAAAGTAATCATGCTTCTATAATTTCAATGAAAACTGAGAAAACAGATACATCTCAAAGTACTGGATTCAGTATTTACTCAGTGGCACACACAACGCCTGCACACTTTTTTTTTTTTTCTTTGGCTTTTACCAATTCCCACGGCAATTTAGCTTCAGTTTGTCAAGTAAGTACCATTTCTACAAGGTCAAGCCACACTCTTCAGCTGTTCAAATTTCTTCCCGTTTTCTAGTGGCAACTTAAATATTATTATTATGTGTCTCTCTTAAAAAAAAATAAAAAAGCAGCAATACTCTAATGTCATCAATTTAATAAGGAGTGAAGAACAGAAGTGGAATTACTACTGAAGTTCAAATAACACCTGTTATAAAACTCTGAACTTCACAAGTTCTATAAATGTCACCAAGCAATCTCGGAGAGCACTCTTATGATACAGCTTATGATAGATTTCTGAAATTGGAGTAAATTTCTAATTCTAGGTAACAGAACTACTTCCCAGTCTGAAGAACACTGAGTATCTTTTTGTAGTTACAGTCTGAGACAGTGAAAGACAGGACAAGTAAAAGCTACAAAGGCTAAGCCACAGGTACACTGAACTATAACCACTACTCACAGGGAAGCCCATGTCTGTGAGCTGTTTTATCAGGCGGTTCATGATCCAGGCCTCATCTTGCTTGCTAGATGTCTTCATGCCCTTGGTAAACAAGCGAGAGATTCCATTAATGATCTGCTTCCCATATCCATACTGGTGAGATGTACATCAAATGTGATCAGTTTTCCACATTAATATGTTTTTAAATGATATATTAATACATTTATTTAAAAAGTATTCAAGAAACTACAAACAACGTAACTATGAGTCTCTTACTCTACATATCATTCAAACTTTATCTCAGCTGAATAGATGTTCAGTGTACTGTTTATGATGTGATTTGCTGACCACTGAAATAAAGCCACCTTTCATTTTAAGTATTTGATTTTAATCTTTCGCAGAAAACCACAATGAAATACGAAAATCTGAAATACCACAACACTATATCTTTGATTGAATCACTGGCCTATGTTGGCTAATGGAATAACAAACTGATTAACCGTATGTGTTCCAAATTCCTTTTAAATTGTAGGCTGGCCTTGTCCTGAAATAATGACTGTGCAATGCAAAACTTCCTAACATAATTGTGTATGTTCTTGGTTAAGCATGAAGTCACTACAAAATTGCTTCTTTCTCACACCAGTACATACCTTAAAAATTATCTGTTTGTTTCTCCAAATAGGAAATAGATATCTTTGCTGGATCACTTCATCACAAACTACCATTTGCTTTTCTACCACCACAGAAAGTGTCTAAAGACCCACTCAACACTTCTTTCTGTTAATGTGCTATCACTTCTTCAGAATCCATGAATGCTTATAAAACTTACAAAAAAACAAAGACAACAAGAACAAGAACTCCTGAAGCATCAGACACACTGGAAGTCAAGTATCCTTCCCTTGCTCCTGTAGACAAGGTAAGTTATACTCAAACCACTGAAGTACCAAGCTCTTTTTGTGTTCTGGTGTCTAATGCCAGGTGTAACGCATGAGAAAATGTGTGAAAACTGATTCTAGAAATGTTGCACTGTAATTCCACTCGTTCCTAGAGATTATTTTTATTTTTGTCTTACCTTTTGAAGTCCTTTCTTTGGGGCATTCCCCCAGGAGTTACAGGAGGAGCTGCTCTCTTGTGAAGCAGTATTATTCCACATATCTCCTTCTTCATCTTCCCACTGACTAGTACTGAGATTCACTTCATCCCCACCACTGCCCCAGCCTTCTTGCATAGATTTTGAAGCTGGAGGGAAAGAGGGAGAAGAAAATCAGATTTAATTTTATGCAAATCTTACAGAAATATCCTTTTATACCATATCCTGTATGCCAGCATTTAAGTATTTTCAAGAGATATATAGAGGTTCATCAAATAGCTTAATTGGCATTAAATGATAAGAACTCTTCCTTTGAAGCTAGCAAAAAAAGAAAAGTGCTCTAAATACTGCTATAATAGAAAAAGTCTAGCAATGGCAAGTCTTACTTTTTCCTGAACAAGTAAGAGCTGTGATCATTCCAGTCTCCTAGGAACGGAGAACCAAAAGTATGACCACACACTTGTAATGTGCAATTTTGCTTTCAATGAATCTCACCATTTTGGCTACCACATTCTTCCAGTGAACAAAACCAAATTACAAGGTTACTAACGGTCAGAAATTCATTCACATCTCAGAAGAATGGGATCTGAAAGGAGCAAGCAGGCTGCAAGGAACACTTTACATTAAATGATGAAGTTGCGTCAGCTCAATCTGTTTTTTTTCTGTTTACTCTGTTTAAAGCAAAGATTATTCATTCTGAGACCTATCAGTCCTCTTTTTAGGTTTTCTGGGACCTCTGACTGTATCTGCTATTTAGTAGGAATAAAATTAAAAGGTTATCACAGCCAAAGCAGAAGTTTTGGCTTTCATAACACCTTTATATTTACGGGACCAATGCATCAAATTCATTATTTTAAATGAATTTGGAACGTCAGAAATTTTGAGAGCTAATTGGAGTTTTGAAAATTTAGGAAGTCCCTGATTTAGCTGCACAGAAAAATCAGAAGCAGTCCTGTTTAAAGACACCGGCAGAAGCAAACACGCTTTTTGCCCTTTTTCCCCAGCCCCTTCAGACAGTGATGTCCGTGCACGTACCTGGTTTGCACAGTGCTGGGGCAGCAGCTGGAGCATTTGTTCTTCCGTATGTCCCTGCCGACTCGGCAGGATTATCTCCCCACCCTGTACCACTGCTGGGGGGCTTCCCCCACGCTGAAGTGCCATTATCAACTGCAGCAGAAGGGGATGACGGCTCTCCCCAAGAAGCTTCGGTCTTTGTGTGGACGTTAGGCATTTCTCCCCAGCCTGCTGAAGCGAGGGGAAGGAGGGAAGAAGAGCGATGAGAGGAAAGGCTTCTTTCGTCAATAATTTCAAAGACAGACATTTTATTAAAAGTCTTTATCTGGAAAGAGCATGAACCAGTAAGCAGGCACAGTGACTCTAATTAAGCATATTTAAAAAAGCCTTTGATTTAGACTCAAAAGTCTTTTTCTTAATTTAATAGTAATGTCAAGTTGTCAAGATGGAAAGAATATTTCTGAGCACAGCCGGGGCAGCCAGGTGAGGCCCAGATGCAGCCCACACCAAGCAGCTGCTTCCCACGGCTCTTCTCGGAGCAGACCAAGCAGGGCTCGGGGAACACAGCAGTGGAAGCACTCACAAGACCAAGACCCAGATTTGAGTTGGGCCTTTGTCAATGTAGCATTTTAAGTTGTTTTAACTACTGTCAAATTATCGAATCTCTTTTCTCATGCCCTGTGCACAAGATGATACACCACTTTCAGTGCAGATTACGTGTGTTAACATTCCTTAAAGCTTTTATTACAGCTTGTGTTTGATTGTGTTCACTCCCTGCCCCTTTGTCACTGAAGCTTTAGGTTATAACCAATACGGTTTTAATGGGAGAACTAGCAAAAATGCAATTAGAACCCACAGTCAAATCATGAGGAATGGCACGTAGAAGTCACTGTTTTCCTGCAGAGTATTACTTCAGCTCATCGAAAGATGTAAGCTACTCTACAGGAACAGCCTTAGTCTGGCTTGAACGTAATGCACTTAAATCCGCATCACACCCATTTTAGCACTACAGTTAAATGTGCCAGGAGCTGCCACATAGCTTCAGAGTCCCAAAGAGCAACACAGACCAACACAACAAAAGCGTAACTTGAATTTTAAATGCCCATTACCTCTTACAAAAAGTCTTTTTTTTCCTGAAGTTTTTTTCTTTTTCTTTTTTCCTGTTGTACATAAGAATTCAGAAGTTTTGTTGAATATCAGCACTTGAGAAAAGCGTTTTCAGTTCTTTCTCCCCAAAACAATATCTAACGTACAGAAGAGCAGCTTCTGACTCTCACAGAGGACTATTTGCTTCATCGAATTTTCCAGAAGGTCAGATTTGGATCACAGATGGATTTCAAGGTACTTTTTGAAAACATGCGAGAGTGCCAGATACATAGCAGGCAAGAAAACAAAGCTTTTACATCTATCCAATATAAACCTATTTTTCTACAATTACTACAAAAAACACATCATATTACATGACAACACAGATCTCAAAGTATTGCAGAATTCAGTATTATGCTGTCTGCTTAAAATGTCCACTATCACTAGGCTGCCAATTCAAGAAAGGTGCCTTCTCTTCATTGGAGATGAGTATTATTAAGTATTATTAAGTATTTTTTTCCAGTAAACGATGGCCCTGCCAGATCTGTAACTTCTGGCTCACAAAATGGAAACAGATCAGCTTAAGAAGGAAAACTGGTTTTACTGCTACTCAAAAAAAGAGTATCATTACTTTTTTTTTTTTTAAACAGATTTCATAACTTAAGGGCTAGATGCCTACTTTGCTGCAGCATTATTCTTTTTTTTTGCTCCCCAGTGCTATCTGTAAAAATATTCCAGAAAGCTTCAAAGAGAAGAAACGTAAGATTTTCTATACCAGCTAATAACTAAAGAAGGTATACAATGCAAGGAAGTCACCACAGAAGAGCTTAAGAGTATCCTGAAATAGATTAAACTGTCTAAGCAATAATGTTTCATTAAGCAACAGATTGAGCAGGCTTGCTACAAGTCTTTGCACAATTTACCAATTTCAACAGAAATTTTGTTACTAGAAACTGCAGGCAAAATATACCTCCAAAAACAATTTGAATAGTGACTAGCAGTGGAAAAAAAAATCCTTTCAAATTGTGGACTCATACTTGTTCACCACTGCAGCGTTACTGTATTGCATTATTTATTTTAGGCTCCACTTCTTAAAGCAACTAAAGTTCTCTCATCTAATGATAAAAGTGTACATGACATAAACCATACCCAAACAAAGCCTACATGCTCAGGAACACGTAGCTTAATAAAGCTCCTTTGCTACCAGCGAGATTCATCGTGTTTTAAAACATATTCCTGACCAAACCCCAAATTCACTGTTTTATTAAGCAGGTTTTCATTTAAAGCAGAAATGCTGTGTTCTGTTCTAAGCTGTATTAGCCCTGCTGAAACTTCTGGTTCATTTTAAAATGTGTACAAAAGATAAGCACCCAAACGTGTGTGCATGTAGGTGAACCACTACTTAACCTGAATACTTCCCTTGGTGTTTCACCTAACACACTTGTTCAAGCTTACTGCTTGCATCTTTATGTCAAATTAATTTAAGGATTTTTTTATCTGATTTTTTGCCTTAGTACTCAGGAGCCAACCTTGTAACTGCATGGATTCAATCATGTTGACATCTGAAAACAAGTAACCGCAGGCACATGAACCAAAACCCAAAACATTTCTGGAGCACCAACTGGAGTACAACATGCAGAGGCTGCAGAACACTAATATTCCCCTGAGTCCCTGCAAAACATACTGGTAATACTTTAAGCAATTCAATTCAAGAAGTCAACCTTAAAACAAAATTCATAAATGGAAAAGGCAAAGCGTACTAGGTTTTAAACTAAAAAATTCAAAAGAACCGGTCCTTCTGATGCTCTTTACTAGAAATCCAACAACATTGATTAAAGAGATCACAGACGTGCAACGTCCAAGTTATTTTGAGTTAAGTGCTTTAAGTGCGCTGAGCAGTAAATAAGATGGGATTACAAATAATGAGGGAACTAGCCTTTACTAAAAGATAACGCTTGCAGGTACACATAAACAAGCTAAATGTATTAAACAAAAGTTTTCAGATTTGTCTTAATACATCGTATTAAGCGAAGGAAATCAGTAAATAAAACCTGAATGGTGCTAGAGAGCTAGGTTGTGCACAACAAAAATTAGCCTCTACATAAATGCCCGAGTAGCTACCATTTATGGAGCTGTTTTTCCCTCCAAGGTAGGTACTCACTTTGTTATTATCTTTATGCTACCTTTTTATGTCTCTACGTGGCTTTATTTTAAAAGCTTTAAAAGGTTGATATGTTTTGAAATGGATGATGCAAAATTCTACAGGTAAGAGAAAATAATATATTTATGTAATATAATAATTCATATTTATTATCGTCCAGAAGCCTACCTTCTTTTAAATGAGGTTTTTCCTTGATTTTTACAACAACCTAGTGTGCCTCATATTCGAAACAGACATGGGTGGAATATTAGTTCAAAGAATCTGCAGTCCAAGCAGCTTGCCTCCAGGAGCACGAAGCTTTCCAACGCTCCACATTACCCAACACGAGCAGATTGCAAATGGCATCGTAGTGGGCTGAACGAGCACAGAAAGCTACTTTCAAGCTCCTTTACACAGCTGTTTGGAAGGAAGACACCTTCGTGATGGTCTCAAATCTGAGCCAGTCTTCAAATTTTCAAAAATTCTCACAATTTTCTTTATGAAAATAAGATGCATGTAAGGCTTTCTTAAGAAAAAGCCTCATGCTTTAAAAAAAAAAAATCCACCACCACCAAAAACCACATGAAAAAAAGCAACAAACAGATCCGCATGAATGTTGTTTTGCAGCAGGATAAGCTCTGCTAACAGCTACCTTGGCAAGAAAGCGAGGCTTTAATACGGAACTTTTAAAACTGTTAGAACTGCAAGAAACAAAGAGATCGCAGTGAGTAATAAATATGGCCACATTGGCAGAGTTTTGTTTTATAGAAATAAAAACATAATTAACATTGGGCCTCTGCCAAAAGGAAATCCTCAAGGGAAAGTGAAATGTTAACTAAGTTATGGCAGGATGCAGTTGTTTTCCCTCAAAATAACCCTATAGCCATTTGGATGACAGAATTTGTTTTTCTTGAGGTTGTTTGGTCTGTGATAAATACCAGCGTACGACTACAATAAAGGCAAACCAAAATATCAGAACCTTATGCAGATGAAAAAGGAAGATAACAGACAGAAAAATGAAACTGTTTACTAAATAGTCACTCATTAGTCTACTTATAAAAGAAAATAAATTAGCTCTAGCAGTGTATTCATTCATACACGTACGTGTGTAAGGAAAGGTTACAGATGTTTTTAATAGTCACCTGTAACCCTCAACCTTTCACGTCCTACTTTCCTAACAGGTATTCCAGTTCAGGCAGTGGAGCTCAATGCTTTCTTGCATTACTCAGCATTAGGGAAGCTCTTATTTGGCTGTCAGCAACGAGATCATCCCTGCGTGAGAGCAGAGGACAGGTTTCTCAGGATCACCTAGCTGTCCCCCAGTACTTAATTGTTGGAAGGCTGAGTGCACACCACAGGATTTTAGGTTTTCACATGAGCAGCCTAAAGGAGCTCAAAGCTGATCTGGTTTCATGTCCACTGTGATGAAAGTGCAAAGTAAAAAAAAAAAATGCATCCTATTTTCTGTTTTGTGTATATCACATGTTAAGAGTGGCACTGAAGTTGCTACTGACACAATGGCACAAGATTATAAAAGAAACGGAGAAAATAATTTATACTTTGTTTGGATTTTAAAGGTGGAGCTGCTCGCTCTCTAGGAACCACAAAGACCTTAATTTTTGACATACAATCTCCACAAGGAAGACCATATTTCCTTCTGCTGGCTTCGTTTCACGGATGGAAGACCATCTGTTGGAACCCTGCCAGTCTCCACCTATCTGGTACCTCTCCTCTATCTAACAGGAATGCATCAAGCCCACTTCTTAGCATTTGGAGGAAAGAGCTGTTGGTGTTTGGGATCCAAAAATCTCCCTTTGTTCACTCATCCCCATTTGCAGAACTTTTTGTCACTTCTGCTCGTCTTTCTAAATAACTCATCAGTGGCTTGGGAGGAAGCTCCCCAAACCAGAAAGGAGTATATTCATCACATTATCCACCCCTTTTTTGTGTGTTTTTATTTACAATAGAAACTCCTCAGAGCATTACGCATTTCATCAAGTGTGTACCAACATCTGCTTCCCATCAATAGCTTTTAAGTTCTGCACTCAAAGAATTCTGAGAACTTCTGAGGATGGGCGACAATGTGAATAACAAGACTGTGACTTGGCCCCCATTTCTAAACTAACATAGTATAAATGCACAATTCTAAAGGCACTGCTGCTGCTTGGAGAACCATTCACTAGAGCTGTGCAGTGAAATTAAAATCCACTTTGCTTTCGGTATGTGTGACTGTGCCATCTTACAGCTATCCAACAGGCTTCTGCAGCAATACAGAACAGAATTCAGCACCCCTAATTCCCTGAATAACAGTAAATGATAAAAATGATTGGCAAAGCATGTCAGGAGCCTCGTAGATGATGAAATGCCAATGTTAACTGCTAAGTTCAAGTGCTGGAAGATTTTATATGAGCACTTATCTGTGCCCTATGGCATGGCCTTTAATTATACAATCAGGTTTTACACAGAAATACTGTGCACGGAAAAGAATTGCTATTGGATAAAATTTGGCTTTGTTTTACAGAAGACTCCTGGCTTCAAGACTCTAGTTTCCCCTACGGCAGAGGCTGGAAATGCATATTCCCTGTCCCATGGGACAGGAAATTGAGGTATGAAAAAATTAGGTTAAATGGTGCGACAACAGACTGTAAGACCATGTCTGCTCATGATGTAGGAAAGCCATTCATTACTTGCTTTTGTGTGTGTGTGGTGGTTTGTTGTTGTTTTTTTTAATGTCATAGATAATTCTATAATTTGCAGGTGTTGTAGGTCTGTGTAATTTCAACACACATCTATAGTATAGTGCTCAAAAGCTGCTACGTGCTATATGCAGTGTTAAAAATTGGTCTTCTCACTCTGGGAAGCAAATAGGGTCATTTTAAATTGCACTCTTTTTTGCTTTCTGTGTGGGAAATAAGCAGAAGAGTAGCTCCTCTCAGGCACAGCCAGAAGTAAAGCTGGTCATAGCACACAAAGGCACAGAGGGCAGTACCTAGCTTCTGCTCATTTGCAGATTCGGTGATAGACCTTCAAAACATTTCCACGTGGGGCTCTTATATCCATGCACACACACACCACCGTATGTAGGCAAAAATATGCAAAGGACAACTTATGCCTTTGATAACTTTTAAGAATATCTGAACTGTATTTTGAATTGTCCTCACTTAAATTTATCCTCTCTCTTGCATACAATCTTCAGTACATTCTGCGAGTTGTTTTGGTTTAATACCTTAGGATATTTGTAATGGAAATGTTTGCAAGATGCACAATAATGTCATTTTAACCTAGCCGTGTGCTATCTCGAGTGGATCACTTCAAATAAATAAGCTGTTCTCTGACTGCATAAACATATTACTTCAAAGAAATCCTTCCTTTGCTACCATCTAGTCTCCAGAGGTAACCCCTGAAGATTAACACCAGTTTTGAAATTCCATTTTCACAATCTGAAGGACTCAGAACAGAGAATTTTCCTCTGCAAGGTGTTAATTATTTGAATAGCATTAATGACACATCACTGTACACGAACAGTTTTAAAAACATATGTAATTATCCAAAAGTCAGCTTACTGGGGGGAAAAAAGAAAACAAACAAAAACACTAAAAAAAAGACTCCTCTACTAAAATTCAGAAATTTGTGTTGTCGGTTTCATGGGTGAAGGTTTAAATACGGATGATGTAAATTGAAAACAAGCAAATTATAAAATAACTACGTTAGACTGGCTGTGTACAAATCTCTTTAAAGATTTCTCTATCTGGAGCACACTTTATTTTATAAAAATAGATACCCTCAACTATTAAAATATTTGACCAGAGAAAGGAACGCAAGACTATTTTTATACAGACATTACAGTAAGTTTGAATTATTTCAAAACATCAAAGAAAAACGATGGAAATAAGAGAAGTGGAACAAATCCCACTTGGAGAAAAGCACAGTTAAAAAGTCAATATTTAGCCACGACCAAGACGAAACAAAAACTTGGACACAAAATCAGATGAAGAATTTTTAAGAGCACTGCAAGATTAGGTTTCTTTTGAGAAGTCTGTGGTCGTGAAATAGAACAGGGCTTCTAGTGACATTTATTTAAATACCTCCCTCCTAAACACTTTTTTTCTCTTCCCCCCCCAATTTTCATTCCTTGCTGCTTGTCTACAAGTACCTTGGTTTTGATTAGAAAAATTCTTATACTCTTCGGATGCTCAAAAACCTTGTCTTTGGAACAGAGCTAAAGGTAGACTAATTCTTCCCAGCCACCCTGAATGTTAACATCTTTAACCAATCCAGCTTTATGAGAACATCATAAAAATCCAGGATACTCTCCATGCTTGAGACCTGAAGTACGGAAGAGAACTGTTTCTTCATAAAAGACAACAAACAGAAGACAGAGAAACAGCATCAGCCTGGATTCATACAACTGTTAAAAAACATCTGCTGCCAAGAGATATGGTTGGTAGAAAAGAAATAGATGCTTAGTGTCTAAACAAGAACAAAGACTGACTAATAGTAACAGAAGACAAGAGAAGAGAGGTTAGCAAAAAGACACGGAGCTCTCAAATGGCTGAATTAAAAGAAGGTGCTAACTAACCATGGAACACCTGACAAAATAAATATGGATCAACAAGCTCAGGTTGCAGAGCTTTATTGACCAGATATTGTTTAAAGCTTTTCTTACGCTCATTGTGCAGCCAGCCAAATTCCTTTCTGGTCCTACTTTTAAAACATTTTCGATTGCAAAAAGGTACAGTCAACTGGTTTCACTTAGATACGCAGTTTTCCAGATTTGCTCATTGGGACCTGCTGCAAGCACATTTCAGTTATTCTCACATACACCACTGCAGCACTGGCAAAAAGATCATTAAAAGCAACAGAAATTTAGAGAAACAGAAAATCCCTTGCCTGTATCATGTCTATATAAAGAATTAAAAATAAGGTATTTGAACTTAAGGTAACAGCATTGTTAACTGTTAACACTGCCTCAGAGTAAATGAATGCATTTATGCTATGACACAAATACAGGGTTTCTCTCTCTAATGCACAATTACAGAGTGATCAGGCTAGACAGCATTCAGCAATAATGGAACTGGTATAACGTAGCTTATAAAACTATTTTCATACCTGGACCAAGCAGCGGGGACCGGTTCGGCTGGGCACTTGACTGGTGCGATGGCTGAGGTTCAACCATGTTTGTGTTGATAATGGTGCTAGTGGTGGTGGTATTGGTTGTGGTACTGCTCTGAATTATAGGATTATTTCTATCCCACATGTTTACAGTCTTGTTGTTGTTGTAATTTGGGTCGCCCCAAGCTGAGGTACCATCATCGATTTCCATCTTGCGGCGAATGGATGGTGGGGATGGCTCTTCCCAGCCAGTTGCCTCACAGTTCTCTTTTTGTTTGGCTGGCACCGGCCCACCAACCCACCCCGACCCCGTCTGTTTTACAGAAGCAGCTCCTCCCCAGTTACTCACATTGTTGTCCTGGGGTTTGTTAGCCCAATTTTGTTGGGGGCCTGGCTTTAACGATTCCCCCCAACTTGTACCTGTATTTGCCTTGCTGTTTGTGCCATTTCCCCACCCACTGGTCCCAGACCTCGTGGAATCATTCCAACCAGACCCTGACCTATTGTCAGAGTCCCATCCAGATCCATTCTTCTTCCCATCACCCAAGTGTCCAGGAACAGATGACGAATCTGTCCAATCTCCACCTCCTGAAGTCCAGCTTGGATTTGATTTCTGTCCATCTCCCCAGTTTTGAGTTTTGGGTTTCTGAGGTTCACCCCAGGTAGGTGATTTGTCCTCCTGATTTGCGGTCCCACTCCAAGCGTGGCCGCTTTTGGCAGCAGCAGCATTATTAACAGTAGTAGAGCTTGCTGACTCTCCCCATCCCCCTGGGCCATTTGGTGCTTTGTTGTTATTGTCTCCCCAACCTGTATTTGTTGGAACAGCTGCAGGTGGAGAGTTGACCCACCCAGATACTGAAGAGGTATTTGTACTGTTCATGATGGACCCATCGTTCTTCCCCCCTGAGTTTGAAGATTGAGTAGCTGCACAACCCCAGGCCTCCGTTCCATTGTCATTCTTTCGTTCAGACCTTGGGGACTCTTCAAATTCCCAGGCAGTGTTTTGCTTTACAGGGGTCTGTCCCCACCCTGTATTGGACAGGACCCTGGGGTCAAGGTCATTTCTTGGCAACTGAACTTGCCCTTGGTCTATCATCCCTTTATCTCTCCTCCTGCCTTCTCCAGCCCCCTCCCTCCCAGTACTGCCTTCATTTTGACTTCCACTGCTATCGTTACTTCCTTCGCTAGCTGTGGTGCCAGATGCTGCAGCTTTGGCCCAGGAGTTCATTTGTTCATTGCCCTGCTGCATGGCAGGATTCGGACTGGTAACACTTGAGCCATCCCACCCCGTTGATCCTTTCCCATTGATGTCACTATTGGAATGCTGGTTTGGGGGCTTGCCCCACTCACCGTTTACACTGTTACTGGTGTTACGGTTGGGGTGGCCCCAAGCTCCAGAATGCATGCTACCAACACCGCTGTTGCCACCGCCCCTGCCCCACGCTAGTACCCCAGGGCCAGAAGGAGGCCCCGAATCCCACGCACTCGCTCCGTTTCCTTCCTTTTGCACAGCACTGCTGGATCCATTTTGTTTAGCACTTAATGCTGAGTTCACAGTGTCTCCATTCCCCTGACTGAACCCAGAATTGCTGTTTCCTGTGGCAGGATTACTGGGGGACATCCCCCATACTGAACTGCCCATTCCTTCACCACTGCCCCCACTGACTTGAGAAACTGATGTTCCATTAGCACCAGGAAGGCCTTGCAGGTGGGGCGGGATGATGGCCCCCATACCAACAGCCATCCCCCAGTTCGGCAGTCCATTTGTCTGCATTGCATTGATAGGGTTTGGTGAAGAGTTCATGGGGTTAGTGTTATTTGGTCCATCAGTGTTAAGGTTCTGAGGTTGTACGCTGAAAGACACATTCTGAGAAGTGGACGTTTGTGGTTCTGTGCTCTCTTGCGGCAGCAAGTTTCCCCAAGCACCTAAGGTGCCTGTTGGGTTCCCATTCTGGTTGCCCATGTTCTGACCTATGGCACTGACTGGACTGCAAATACTGGAAGGGTTGCCTGCTCCCACAGTTCCTTCATGTCCGAGTACAGGCCAGGCAGCTGGATTGGCATTAGGGTTAAGGTTAAGATTAATGCCAGCATTTGAGTTGGAAGCACCCCAGCAGTTTTGACTTCTACCGTCTCCAATCATGTTGTCCATCTTTCCATCCCCACCGCTGGCAGAGCAGTGAGCTAGGCCAGAGCCGGAGCCTGCAGCCACCCCCCACACCCTGGCCGAGTTTCCGTTACCGTTTGCTCCACCAGCTCCAAGGGCACTCTGGTTAGAAGTGCTTTGGACGAGTGCTCCGTTGGCGCCATTATTGCCATTAGTTTTCTTTGTATGTCCAGTGAAGTTGCCTTGGGCACTCCCTGTAGCCATGCTACTGTTCTCTGAGCCACAGTTGGAGGCAGAGTCAGTGTCTGTAGTACATTCTGAGGCAGATTCAGTCTCAGCTCCTGTGATGGAAGGCCACGCTTCCTTGTCAGTCCTGTCTATTATCACTTTATCCCAGCTGCAGTTGCCTTCACTCCTGAAAGTGGGCTGCTGTCCCCAGTGGGAATTTTCATAATGGTCTCCCAATCCACTGTGACTGAGATCTGAAAGGATCCGATAAGGTTGAAAATGAGTCCACTGTTCAAGTACTACAAAAACACGCTCTTAAATACTGTTTTACATCGCTAGCAGTAATGATGAGCTCTGCACTGAAGTCTAAATCATGCTAAAATTTGGAGCACGGTTTCTAATATAATACAGTAACTTTTTCCACTACAAACTACCATGCTCATATTTAGTGTTTTTTTTTTTTGTTTTGTTTTGTTTTAATCTGACAAAATTCTCAATTAAAATAATGGGCTAATTCCATTTTAGAACAGAGCAGTAAAAATATTTTTAACTTCTTGGTATACTAGTTAAAATAATAGACAATAAATACAGATAGCAAATACACTAAGCCTACACGAAAAATCTAAAAAGTGAATTTGGAGAAAACATAGAAGATCTGTAAGACTCATTATTTTACTGTTTTCATTCTTCAGAGAAACAAAGAACATCCAATAAAAATAAATGTCTGTCTACCATTAGACATTATACGCACACACCCGTCCTCCCCCCCCCCAACACAATTAATTTAGGTTTTCAACCCTTCCTGTAAATAAAGGAACAAAAACTGACAGCCATCTTCACTATACAGCATCAATTATAAATTTAAACACCATTACTACAACTTACATTTTAGCAGAGAACATAGGCATTTCTTAATAACAGCTTTGTTAAGAAACTTCGCTCTTAAAGGATTTACAAGGGGTTTAAACATGCTTTTTAACTTGCACATACAGCCCTAATTCCAACCCCCAAACCAGTGAAAACTAACATTATATTACACATATTCAGAAGACAGTCTATTCAGAGCACCTCCCACATCATCAAATGTAGGTGCTAATACAAACAATTTTTAAAAACTCTCAAACCTCTAATTGCTTGCCAGGGCGCAAAGTTAAACAGAAAGACACAACCATTCTCATGGTAAGAACTCAAGCTTAGTCAAGTTTTTGCTTTTAGTTTCTATCCCAGTTGCTCTCTACAAAGGATTTTTAGTACAGATTACTCCTTTTAGTTTCTTTTGATGGGAATTTTATTGCAAGGGATTCAGTCTGATCCTAGGCATACATACTGGAGGCCATCTGCAGAACAGTTCTCCTAACTGGCTATCTAAAGAAGGGAGAAAACTGTATACACATACACGTTACAAATTTCAGATGTCAATTATTTTTACTTGCTGTAAATCTGCAGAAACATGACTTATTTTTATGATCAATTAGTCTAGATTAGATTTGAATAAGAAGTGCATGACTGTTTTGAGAGTAAGATGTATATAACAAACCTCCCAAATAAGCTGCTAACAGTGGATGACTAATATACATTGATTTGAATCACAAATATTTTGGTGTGATTAGCTTCTCTAACTGCTTCCAATTAAAGGTATTCCAACACTGTGAAAAAATGGTTCCAAGAATAGAAAAAGCGCTCTCTCTTTGACAAAGTCTCATTATTCACGTTTCACCTGTGGCTGTGCAAGCAAGAGCAGTGATTACTCAGTTGCCTCATGCAGATTATCAAGATGAAGAAAAAACACACTAAACCAGGACAGATTGCATCTTTTTTTTTTTTAATCAATTGTAACAAAAGTATGCGTGATAAAGAAAGGAAGGGAAAACAGTCTTAGCTCATCACCTGTCTTCTTACGATGCCAGGAAAAGCCTAGTGTTTCACAGAAAGAGCTAAATAATTGGCATTTGTACGACAAATCCTACAGAGAATATGAACCAGCCACTTGGACTGACCTGGATTCCTGCCCGTACATGCGATGGCTAGAAAGGAAGAAAGCATCACATTGCTCCTGGACAAAACTGACTGGTTACAGAGCTGAGGAAGAAGGTTGAAAATTTACCTGATAATCTAGGTTTGCTATACAGGTGTTAAATAGAGACCAGAATCCCAGGTAAGACATGGAAGGTGAAAGGAAGCCTGTGAAATGACTTAAAATGGGTCAACAGGGTCAGAAATATGAGCCAAGCAGCATTCTTAGCAGAGCACAAATGAACAAAGGAAAAAAGCTGCAGCAGCCAAGGCCAGAAGATAAGAAGTTGAGGTAACCAAGGAATCAGATAAGAGGAGTTATGTGAGATTTTTTCAACACAGTGGGTGGTGAGATTCAGCACTATGTTTCAGACATGTCAAAAAAGATTTAAAAGTGCCTTGAAATACATACTTTCAATAAAAGGGTCTTGTCAAAGCTGAAACCTCAGGTACACGTGTGAGTGCCTGGGAGAACAGCGCTGCTGCCCAAGGCAAGCGAGAGTCTGTGTGCAGGGCAGGTTTATGGAGAAAGGTCAACAGCACAGTGCAGGATGGCTCGATACTCACTGAGGTGACACAAAGACCAACAAGATGAAATCAAAGGCAGCTGCTTGATTAACCTTTTCTTTTATTTTTTAAACAAAGATGGTAGTTAAAGCAATGCACAAGTACGAAAGCATTTAAGTGATAGAACGTAAAGGGAAGGGGTGGGAACAGAAGAGGAAGATGACAAAGCTGTGAAAGATTCAAAGGAGCAAAACCATTCATTATATGAGATAGTGGGATTTTGAAGAGCTGCCAGCGAACAAACAAACAAACAAAATTATGATGTGAAAGAACTATACAGACCAACAGATGGCCCTATTAAAATATAGCAAATGGCCAGGTACCTGAGCTTGGCTAAGCCCATCACTCCAGACAGCATCACACAAACACCAAGTTTGGCTCAGGAAGCAGCATCCACACAGATCAAACGCCCTTCGCTTTTCAAGGGTTTGCAATAATTGCTTCCTTCTAACAGCATTGTTCCTTTTACTGAGGTTCAGACTATGCCCCCAACAATAACAACTGAGTAATCTGAAAGTGGTTACTCTGGTAAGGATTAAAATAATTCTGTTAGATGACATAAAATAAGTACTCCCGTTAACAGCAGTGTACCTGTGTTCCTCGGTCCCTGATCTGGAGTCAGCAGTATTGTGCTGGCAGCTTTCACAAGTAATGTGCTCAAAAGCCAAACAAAACCTAAATCCAACCCCTTCCAGTATAACCTCTACAGCAATAGGACTATCAAGTTAAAAACAACAACAACAAAACTGAAAAACGTACTCAAAGGTAGTTTCTTGCAGATCCAGGATAGAAGTTGCCCCCAAAAGCTCCTCCAGTAACCAGCATTAGGTATTTCACTTTAGCTCCTGGGGTCTGAAACTCCACCTTGATTTTCTTGTGTGTTAAAACATGACAGTGGCTACCACATAGCTAACAACCCGTCTACACAAATGACCTGCAAGAGCTCCTTGGAACTAACTTCAAGCCTCAGAGAGGAAGAGCTTTTCAGAAACAATTGCTTCACAGTCTCTGAATAGGTACTGGAACAATTGCTTCTAACACCAAAAGGCTGCTGCTATAAAACTAGTAAGAAACAGGGCAGATTAAAAATAAAAATCACGGAACAAACATGCAGCTGCAAGACTGTGACTCTACTGCTAGGCAGATAACAGACTTCAACCACAGACTGGTCCTGAAGAAAGTAATTTTTTTTTTATGCTTTTGTCTCTAGAAACAAATACCCAAAAGATATTTTTCCATTTTCTCCAGACTAAAAGTAGTTCATTTCTATAAAATAAATAAGCATAGAGTAGCAAGGTCCTACTTAATCCATAAGGATTTTACACAAATAGAAAAAATGATGAAAGGAAAATATTTTTATATGATTAAATCTAGGGGATTTTTTTTTTGTTTGTTTGGGGTTTCTTTTGAACACAAATTCCTTCCAACTCTCTAGGAAACCGAGTCTTCATAAAAATTGCCAATATTTTATTTTATAAGCTGTTAAGACTGAAACGGGAAAACCATTAAAGTGTTGGTTCTTAAGAATCAATTCCTCTTTATTCATGCAAAGATCTGAAATAAAGCACTGCAGTCTACCAGAAGCATTTCTATCCTTCTTATGAAAGATTTTAAACAAAGCATTACGAACAGGAACCACAGGTATTTTATGTCAGCAAATTGTAGTTCTGGTACACCACAAAGTCAAATTGATTTTTAAATTAGTACTTTCTGTTTGAAAAATCTTAATAATGCATCTTTTACAAAATAGAGTTCCCTTGATTAAAAAAAAAAAATCTCCAGCAATCAGGAATGAAAAATTAATCTTATACTGAGATTAACAACTCAAATTTGTTTTAAACACACAACTTCTGTCAAATTGCAAGAATACAGGCTACCTGAGAAATGCAAAGCTTTTTCAGGTAGATCAGTGTTACCAATAAGTATGACTTTCTTTTTTTTTTTTTTCCCCTAAATAATATAACAAGATGGGGGGAGATTGCTGGTGGTAGGCACTGCAGCCAGCATGCTTTACAAATTTCAATTCAGCTGTTCTTAAAAATAGAAAACGTTTTTAGCCGTGTTTGATAATAGAAATAATTAGTTGCAAAATCAGGTTAATGTTTACACAGATTACAAATGTAAAGTATGAGTAGACTGAAATGTGAGGAACTGTTGCATGCATGCATTTCTTTGAAAAGCAAAACACTTGGCCTGCACAAAGGCAAACACTTTGATCCTCCTCTAAAAACGTTGTTTATTATAATATTCCTTTTCATTTTTTTCAGCTAAGTTAAAAGTAACTCTACCTTCATAACTTCCATTACTGTAATTAGTTTGAACAGTGTGCAGTAAAATTATGCATCCTCAGCTATGATACAACATTCAGCTGATTTACAAGCCAAAGTATAGAGATGGTGCGAAATGGCTAAGCCTGGGATAAATTTTTAATGACAGCCATATGATATGTATTAGATTTGATTTAAAATCAGATGAACAAAACAGACTACCCCCTTCCTATTACTAGTTTTATTTTTCTATTCATTTTAGTCAGCATAACAACCACCAGATTCATTGGCTCGTTCTGCTCTGCACAAATGACAGCTTACAGACGGTGTTGTTCTTTGCTTTGACATGCGAGAGAGAAAAAAAAATCCCCGAGGCTTGTGACAGTCCGACTGGGGATTGTAATCATCACACAAAGTTTAGTGATTCTGAGCAGGAAGTCAAGAATAAAGGACACATTGCTTTCTTCATCTGAAATAAATAGTTTAATTTTCAATTCAAGTTAACGGGAGATGATCTTTAAAACAGACTATAAATGAATTTTTCTAATTCTCAGTTTAATAGGAATTGCCAGAAATATTGAAGCATTAGATCAAATGTAGGCTAAATTTATAAAAGAAAGAAAAAAATGACACAGGCATCTATTCTGAAGAATGAAATATAATGAAGTAGAAAATCTGTCAATTGTGGTGCTAACATTTAAGGTTACCTGCCACATTCAGCTCTATGCATTCACTGTCTGAGGCTGAGGACAAATCTAGGAACTGTCATCTATTTGAAGTAACTTACAAAGCTAACTTACAAGTCTCCTATGTGTTATGAAGCTGAAATCTTGAAAAGCATACATAATCTGGAAAAACAGACAAAAGATGGAAGCATGGAATAAAACAGCTTTATTTTAAAACGAAGCCACGGTTAAGTATACGAGTGGGAAAGCCTGTTAGCCCGTTTTAATTTTCTGCACTACGACATCAAAATGCAGCTCATTTCCTCTGATGCTGAAACCTTCTAAATGCATTAAGAAAACAAGCACAAAATAAACAACATTCGCATTATTAGCAGAGACTGCACTAAACGCTAGCTCTTCGAGACAAAGCAGCAGCAGCAAACACCGAGTCGTTTCATTTTTCTGCTCGCTGCAATGGATCTTTAGCAAGCAGCTCGCTGTGAAGACGCCATTTTATCAAACCTGAAATGCAGCCAAAAGCTTAGGACGCCGCGCTGCTGCTCTCTCTCTGAAATGTTATGTAATAAATTGATTTAACAGAAGCAGATGCTATTTTCTCAGGGTTAGGGTTACTTTTTTTTTTTTTTTTCCTCCCCCTTTGGCTCTAAAAAGGGCTGATGGGTAATAAAATACCTGAAGAAAGGAGCCGCCCAACCATCCTAGGAGACGCTACATTGTGTGCAGAGCTGTTCCCGCTCCTGCATCTACGTTCTCCGGGGCTCTGTGCTTCAATATGTCGGCTGTGCACAGTGTGAGCCTCATCCTGTAGAGCTGCCAAGAAAATCTCTCCATGCAGCGAGCGCCCAGACAACCTGCGCGCCGGGCCGGGCCTCAGCGCCGCTGGCTCGGGCCGTGCCCTCGGCAGGCTCAGCCTCCCGGCCCCTCGCTCGGCTGCGGGGCCAGCTACCAGCCGAGCCGCAGTTCTAAGCTTTGATTATCTAATTGCAGCTGACACTAAACCGATCTTCCTTCCTCTTTAAATTCTCGCAACTGTCACAAAACATTTTCACTTCGGGACCCAGCTACAATTAGCGCCCCGGCCGCTTTTCTTCAGGTTTTGAAAGTCAGCCAAAAGCGCGGGCGCGTGGTGCTGAGGCGCTGCGCCGCTGCCTCCCGCCGCCATCCTCCTCCTCGCCATCCTCCTCCTCCTCACCACCCTCCTCCTCCTCCTCGCCATCTTCCTCCTCCTCCTCCTCTCAGGCGCTGGGGAGCGGGCAGAGCCGCAGCGCTCAGAACAAGTCCCATATGTGTATTGGCCCGCTGCCAGACGCTTAATTACTTCCCTGCCTCTATCTCCAAGAGATCTAGGCAGCCAACAGGAGAGCATATTAATCAGGGCCCTGGCTGTTTATAAACGTAGGCAGCAACTGCCCCAGACAACACCTCGCTCTGCCTCCTGCGCAAGGGGGAAATCTCCAAAGCCACCCGGAGACCTTCACCCCTCAAACACACCCTGAGCACAAGGGGGAACAGCCTCGCACTGCCGGGCCCCACACAGCACCACAAATTATGCATGAGCACACGCGGGGAACTTTTATCAGGGTGCACACAAAGATCTTCAAGGATAATTTATACACAACCTTCCAGTACGTCTAGTACGCTCTTCTCAACTACTTCCCCTCCTCATTTCCCTTCTCTTCCTCCGGTCTGTCCCAAATACATACTAATCACACAGCAAACGCAGCACGTTTTAAATGTGCTGTCTCAATTCTTGTCAGGTGTTCATCCCAGCAGCTTTCTCCCTTCGCGCGGGACCGTACGCAGCCGATGTCTCTTTAAAGGTTTGGCTGCGCTCTCCGAATCGCTGCCACTTCACCACCACGGCACAATCACTGCTGCTATTCTTGGCTCCAGAACTGTTCCACTGAAGTACTCCTGAAAATAGTTGGCTTCCCTCTGAAGACATTTGCTCCCCGCTTTGCAATAGTGTCTGAATGCTGGATGGGTTCAAATCTCTTTTTAAAAACTAGGGGCGCACAAAAATGAAATCTTCTGCTTGTTTTTGCTTCCATTCAGAGAACTCTTCCACATGTAATTGGGAACTAAGCTCGAGAGTCAATAACTTCAAAGGCCAACACATTGTTGTGGATCATTATACTCCTTTTGTACCAACTATAAGTGATGGAAATTTTCATTAGTTAAAATATGTCAAAAGTGGAAGAGAAAGCACGTTCCCACGGCCCTTGTAATTTTCTTAAAAATACAGTAAAAATTTTCTGAAATCTCCTTCAACTTATGGAGGAGGTGCTTATAGACAACATCTAATAAATGTTGGCCGTGTTTGCCAGGCTGGGACACCCAGGGAGGCAACACAGGACCCCAGGCAGGACTCCAGAGCCCTCAACCAAGTCTGGGGGCAAAGCATTGCAGCTGCCCTTCCCTGCCCGCCCCATCTCCAACCACCTCTGCAGGGCACGTGTCCGATAAACCTGAAATCCCTATAGATTCCTGAAGACTAAAAAAGGGGATTTGAGAGGTTATGACCTCTCCCCTGACCTGATACGCACCAGGTGATATTTCCCCAACCTAGCAATGATGCCCTGTAACAACAGACTGCAGATTCCCAAAGTGTTCTATAGTTTTTGTACTCTTAAGCTTTTCCTAATATCTACCCTTCATCTTCCTTGCTGAAAATTAAGAAATAGTATTTCTCATCTGATCCATCACAGGCATACAGCACGTCATTTTCTTTGTTGCAGCATTTAGGCATTGCTGTGTGTGTAACTCTATAGTTTTCTCTAGAATTAGCAGCTCCAGTTCTCTCAACTCTTTGCAGATCTTGTTCTCAAGACCTCTCCTCATTCCTGCTGTGTTCCTTTGGTCTCTCTCCAGATTGTTCACCTCCTTTTGACAGCACAGCACAGCACAGCACAGCACAGCACCCCAACCTGCACTCATCAGAGATAAGCAGCACCTGTGCCTCGCGGAAAGCAGCACCGTCTGCATGCCTCAGCGTGCCCATCTTCCTTCCAACAGCATGACCGTGTCACCACCTCCAGATCTACTTCTGCAGCATATTCCTCACGTAATTCTATCTCTGTACCTACTTGTTCTGGTCAAAATAAAGAACCTTTCCGTCTTCTTTGTTTCTTATTCAAGCAATTGCACGATTTTGTCACCACTATTCCATATGGTAAATCTCTTCCAGTTGCCTTGCAGTCTTCTCTAGTTTGGCATCATTCAACAACTTAATGAGGGCTGTTGTTTATAGCCAAATGACTGATGCAAATACTGAAGAATAGAAACTTGCACAGTTGACTTCTATGACATATTCCCCCCCCATTTCGCAATGCCTGTCACACTGCTCGGACAGGAACTGCTCTCCTTTGACACAATCTGCTCTCAGTAAATCCATGTTGGCTCTGCTCTTACTTCTTTACTAAATTCTAAATACATACAAATAGCTGTTTTGATTATTTTTTCCTAGTATTGTTCTAGAGGGTTACACTGATGGATCTATAATTCCCCAGTTTCTCCTTTCCTGCTTTTTAAAATCAGTTGTTTTATTTTCTGTTTTGTAGCCTTCGAACGCTTAAAGAGTGCCATGGGGCCAATTGCTCCAACCATCCTCAGTGTATTCCACTATGAATTTCATCGGTTCCAGACAATTTGAACCATTTCCTTAAGTACTCTAACTTACTGTAGCCTTAAGTCTTAAGTCAGTCATCACTTTACAGATGAGGGAGAAGGCACTTAAAGTATTCTTGAGCCTATCCATCAATGGTTCTCCCTGTTGAGCATCACACCAGCTCCCTTGGCCTGCCTTTTATTACTAATGGACTTAAGAAAATGTTTTGTTGTGTTTTGTTTTGTTGTTTTTTTTTTTTTCCCTCTCTAGTACCTACAAACTTCCTTTATAGCTGCTTGTAGTATCATATCTGTTTCGTAAGCTGTATGAATTCACTTTTCCATCACTTTTCATGTTGCGTTACTCTCTTTCTGCTCTTCCCACAAGGACCAGACTCCTATTTCCTTCTCATTTTGACCTTAGTTAGTTGCTTTCTACCTTTTATTTCTCCTGCTACTGGGTATCTGCACAAGCTTTGTCAGAAAACTGCCATCTGCACATTCTAGAAACTTGCCAGACTCTTTGTTTCCTGATCTTTTTTTTTTTTTTTTTTCTTTTTTTTCCCAACAGACACCTGGGCAGTTTATTTATCTGCCTACCACTAAATCACAGCCTTCTACAGCAAAACTAGAGATAGGATACAGATCTACTGATTCCAAAGCAAATGCAGTGGCCTTTGATTCATGATGTTTTTGTACAGCCATACTCTTTGAAAATGAGGGCAGCAAAATATAAAGGCACCTCAGTTATTTATCCTTTTACAGATTTCTATTTTTCCTTCTCCCAGTGAAAAATTCTAATCACTGTCAAATAGATTTGAAGCAGCAGATTTATTTTTCATGCTCTGCTGCCTGATGTCAGATAATATACACAATACAGAAAAATTCATTCCAAAGATTAGTTTGCTGATGAGTTTTTACCATCATTTTTCATTCATAATGCCCATATTTATGCTACACTGAGGTTTCTACTTCTCTATCTACATTCAAAGCATTATATGGTTTTTTTTGAAAGTTTATATGTGAGACAAAAACCCTTACTAGCTGTGACTCACTTTCCACAGACTTTCCCATTACTGTATTTCAGAAAATATTAATCATTCAGGAGCAAATTCCAGACAGTACCTACTGGCTGGATACCATTTCCATGTTAACTGTGTATTTTCTTCCATGCATGATGTTTTTAAGCTTCCTTTTGTCTAAACATATACCTGACACGAGTGACCTTTGGCAACATTGTGTGATTTCCAGGGATACGCACCAGACTGTAGGCACTACTGAATGCTAAACCAAGCCCTGAGGAAAAAAAGCAAAATTAACAAAGGTGGTCACCACTAGTGCAACCTCCTGTGGTATCAGGACATCCTTTGAGAATGCTAATTTGATGAGACTATTAGCAAGAAGTTGAACAAAAAAAAAAAATACTTGTAAATTCTACATTTTGCGATGCATAACATCAAATTGAATCCCCCTAATAGGACAACTTTTACATAACCACGCTGCAGAAAACTTGTGAATAATGATGAGTTGCACAGGGAACTGCTCTGCAAGTTACTGCCAACACCCTGTCAAGTGATGTAAACATTGAAAGCTTTCAGTTTTATTGTAGATACGCACCATGTATTTGCTATGCAGTTACCTTTCGCAGAAGTGAAGAAGAAATAGCCCATCCTTGTGTTTACAAAGAAACACCACCATTTTTTCATTTAAGATCAACAGCCAATATACAAAAAGGAACATCTTCAGGGTATTATTAAAATAAAAATGGAGGAAAGGATGACTGCTATATTAATATATTCATTCTACAACTGTTATTTGCTATAGAAAGTGGTTTGGTTTGGAAGGGACCTCCAAGACCACCTTGTTCTAACCCCCTGCCATGGGCAGGGCTCCCTCCCACAGCCCAGGCTGCCCCCAGCCCCATCCAGCCTGGCCTTGGGCCAGGGATGGGGCAGCCACAGCTCCTCTGGGCAGCCTGGACCAGGGCCTCACTGCCCTCTAAGTAAAGAATTTCTTCCTTATATCTAATCTAAATCTACCCTCTTTTAATTTAAAGCCATTACTCCTTGTCCTATCACTACACCCCCTGGCAAAGTGTCCCTCCCCAGCTTTCCTGTAGTCCCTTTATATGTATCCTTTACAAAGGATCCAGAAAAAAATAATCAATTTTGAAAGTTTCTGTTTTTAATTCCATAACTTGCCAAGTAAAAGCAAAGTCACAGTAATGTTTTGCCAACAGAGACATTCTGCTAACAAAATTACACAATATTGCCCCATAGAGATAATGTTCAGCTCATCATTTCCATCGAGGCAGTTTTCACATGTGCTTTGTCCATTAAAAAAAAAAAAAAACAACCTGTTTGCCATGCCTCCAAGAAATCAAGCTAAATCTTATTTCAGACTCTTGTAATGAGACTTTATTTATATGCTTCAGAACTAATTATGCATATAACATGCCTCACCTGCAGTGATCAGAAAAGTTCTTTAAGCTAAACTGAGCAACTGTTTAAGCATGTTTAACTGTTTAGTTTGAAGGTCAGTATTGCTTTGCTAGATCTGATGAAAGAACTGCATGTCAAAGCTTATCTGTGTTGTCCAGCTATATTGACTGCTTTTCGAAGAGATATTGCCTCTCCCTAAAATGTTTTCCCAGATTTGACTTCACCACCTTACAAGACCACTCTATTAGAAGGAGCTCTAAAGTAACCCACAGCTAGAGGATAGGATGTTACAGCAGGGCAGGATGGAAACAAGGATTGTCAGACATCATTTTAACAGTAAGGGTTCTTTTATCCTGCTTCCTCAAAATTTATCTGTAATAACGTGAATACACGCACATTTATAAGAAGATTTAACCTGCCACACGATGGCATCCAGCAGCTTCCAACTGCCCAGAACACTTATTTCAGCATGTACACACCATGCCAGAGGCGTCAATATGAGAACTGCAACTAAAAATATATTTTAAATATGAAATAAAACTTCCAGTTTCAGAAGGAAAAAAAAAAATCAGCACAGAATTCGGCACCAGCCCACAATAGGAAAATAAATCTGTAACTGCTGTCAAATTCTCGTTTCCTCCAGAACAACAGATACAACAAATTAAAAGTGTAACTCTTCCGCTTCCACAATGCTGATGTGGTGAGTATCATTTTGTCTACTGCACGAATTACTTGCTTTCATTTCTTTTTAGAATCTGGAAACGTGTTACAGATCAGTTCCACAAAATACTCTCCTTGCCAATGCAAAAGGAGTGCAGAAGTTTCATCATAACTCCTAACTCCTGCAGGACATGCTACATTTCTTTTGAGTTGAGGGATATTGGTTTTACATTGCTGAATTGCAGAAAAGTGAAAGGTATCTTCTAGAAAACCTGATTACTTCTTTTGATCTTTGTTCTTACAATCATCAAACATAGTGGTTGCCTGGAGACTCCTCTACAAACTTCGCAATTTGTACAGAAACAAAGGAGGATGCATTACTCGATGTTTTTACTCATCCGTGGTAGTTTCCAGCAGTTGCCTCAATTCTTGTAGATAACATGGCAAAAGGACCATTCCAGTAATGCCCTACACCTCGATGAAGGAAGTTAACTGTTCACCACATATGTTGGAGTTAGCTGACCAAGTGGGGAGGGAAGAGATAAAGAGCACCACCTTTAAGTAAAAAGAGCAAACTAGACTAGGTATCAGAGTACTGCCCTTAAATTACAGAAATAGTTTAACTTCTCTGTAATCTGGAAAAGGATTACAGAAGTGGCATGTGAAGAGCCAGCTTTGTTTCTCAAGATAAGGTTCTGGAAAATTACTAATCTACAGAAAATGCTCCTACAGAATATAGTTTCAGAGTAGTTAACAATGAATAAAGGAGTGTTTCCAAGGGTAAGATATCTAAAATACTTTGTGCGATTTGAAATATTTCAATATCTTCTCTTAACAGTTTGCTTAGTTAATATTTTACAGATTACCTTAAAAGGGAAACAAAAAAATCACTACTCTCATCCACTTCACTGATATTTCTAAATGATAAACCTGACAAAGAATATATTAGTGGTCATTAATTCCCACTTCCCTTACATTGGCAGAACATCCTTTTTAATTCACAACGTTGCAGTTAAGAGTTCTGATAAGTGTTTTGGATAGGCCAAGGCAGTAGATAACGGAGACTGATGATAAGAGAATAAAGAGATAAAATAGGGCAATTTTCACAGTGAAGAGCCTGGCAGTGCCTCTCTAACAGCTTTCCCTGTATCCAGATAGCTATAAATAGGTCCTGGAAAGAACGTGGTTGCATAATTTCAAGTTAACTCTGTAGGAATATGACCCTATAAAAAGAAAAGCTACAGACATGAATTTACATTAAGCATCTTCAGGATACAGGATGCTAGCTGACAACGATCCTGGCTCTTTGATTAATACCAGGCCATCCATCAGAAGACGGCTACTCTTGCTCAGCCTAAGTATAAAGGAGCCACACACAGAGCCTTGCTTGGACAGAATCCAGTGTGTGTCTAACAAGCTCTGCTCAGGCAATCAGGCGACCAGAGGGAGAAAGCCCGAAGCGACTGATGTTCTATTGACAGCCTCCAAGCTTTGAAAAGGTCTCGTAATGTTCACAAAGTGACTGCTCTGCTGCAATGCAGGTGCCGTCTGACAGACAAAATTCCCAATTTCTAGTGGATCAGGCACCTACGCTCATTTGTCTGGACAACTTTGGTTAGGTTGCTCCTTCTCTTCACTTCCCCAGAGAACTTTTACTCCCAAAGACTTGCGTACCCTGGGAGCCAGTGCTAGAACATGGTCCTTCCTGAGGATAAAATAAAGCAGAGCTGTCTCCTTCTGATAGAGCACTGCTCGTTCAGAATGCTCACTTTAAGAAATCTTTATTTTCATATTCACAAAACTACGAACCACAGCCTGGATTAAATTTCATGGAAAATTCACAGTTAACTGTAAGAGTTTTTCAGGATATCAAATCCTAAAATGTTTTCAGTTACTTAAATCCTGATAGCTGAGATGAAAAGGCTTTGACCTTCCCTGACTACTCCTCACTTCTTTCATCTTTGTGCTTGTCACAATGAAGACAAAGCCAGTATGAAAGACCAGTTTTGAAGAGAAAGACTGTCAGCATGCGTATTTCATGGCTACAAGGGTCCCTGAGGAGTGAGATGTGCTGTTCTCCTCTCCCAGCCTCACTAAGCACACAGGTGCAGTTGTTGACGTTATAATCTGAGCTAGATTTTTTTCTCCTGTAACTGTTCCTAGTAAATGAACTGATGCTCCACCTGCTGGTAAGAGAAATAAACAAGGTCTGTATTCAGTAAGTGCTTTCGATGAGGAAGATGCAACCATTTACGTCTCAAAACACAATCTCTTCCTGGCAACAGACAAAGAAAAAGGAGTCAAGCATTTAGCTTGTTTGAGAATGTCTTCCCTGCTCCAAGAACTGTTGCACACATTTTCAGGTGCCCTTTAAAGCTGTTGCTTTGACTTTATATAATAAACAACCTTTGTTCATGTGCACTAATTGTGAGCTGTTAAAAATAAACTGCTGTTTTACAGTAATATTTTTACAAAGATTTTGATGTCCATTAACTTGTTTTGTGCGATACGGAGTATAATTACAAGCAGAAAAGCCACTGCAGCCTTCCTCCAGTTTGTACTTCTACTTGTTACGGAATTTTAAATTTTGTTGTTCTGAATTTTTCCAAAGGTGACATAGAAGTAGCAAAAGAACAAGAAAGCAAACTAATTCAACAGTGTAAAACACTGGCTGATAGTTGCTAGGCTGAGGAACTCCAGAAATAAGTGCTTACTTTATACAGCAAGTTCAAATAGGAGTTAGGTAAAGAGGTCTAAAACCTCAAGGTACAAATGCAGCTGGCAAGATCAAAGTCAGACAGCTAGTACTGTGCTCTTACAAGCCAAGTTCTTTTACGGATTATGTTATGTTATGCTATAATTTACAGTGGACTTTGTTCTATGATTTACAGTATGTTTCTTCAAGATCAAAGAAAGATACTCAGGATACATCTGTACTGATGCTTGGAACAATAACACTGACCCTCAGCCAGCCTCAGCCACTTGAGTTGGTCATCCCGTCCCTACCACATAAATAATCACTGTGTTTTCAGAAATCTGGTAATGAACAACTAAGTATCAGTACCTAACAAAGATTAGTGTGAGTTAAGAAACATCTCCATACCAAAAAGAAGCCACAGACAGCAACCACCTTCCCCAAAGAACTGTGATTTGCAAAGAGGATGAGAATAGAGCTCCAACCGGTGGATTACTTCCCATGTCACTAAGGCCAAATACTCCGGCATATAGAAGAACCTCTTCCTCTCCCTAGAAAAACATCTTAACACTTTATGTAAATATAAAATTGTTTTATTTTGGTCTGTGGCTTTGGGGAGTAGTTGAATAATATTTTCAAATGGATTTAGATAACCATAAAATCTACAGTTTTTGAAAGAGATTGTTTTCTGATCTAACCAGAACTTCTAAGGACAATGCTGAGTAATTTTGCCTGCTGGAGTTCTGCATCACAGGCAGCAAGTACAATAAAAATTGTGAAAGATTTACTAGTGTCCAGAGGGAAAAACTGCAGACAGTTCAGATCACAACTTTGTGATGTCTGACACCATTAATGAGTGACAATGAGCAACTCCTGAGATCATGAATTACTAACATTCAAATTATAAACAATATAAACAACACCCTTTTGACTTTGTTCAGGTAATTTTTTCTGAGCCACAGAAAATTGTGCCTTAGATTGCTAAGGCATGATACGCATGTACACAGCAGTGTGGTGACCATGGGGATCCACTGCACCTCCTGACCGAGCTCATCTCCACTCTGGAGTTACCTGCTCTCTGGCACAGAAGGGCAAATGAGACACAAGCTGCCTAGAGGTCTTTTCCAACCTGAATGCTTCTGTGATTCTTACATTCTCATTAGCAGCTTCAGAGAAAGACAGGCAGCTAAGAGACTTACTCCTCAGTACGCTGCTTTCAAAGGTCGGTGCACCTGGCTGCAGAGGACAGAACAAGGTGGTAGAAAGGCCTAAGATACTCAACTGCTTTTCCCAAAATACTGTTGTTCTAGTGCAAGAGTAACAACTGGGAACACAAGCAAGTAAAAGCATTGAAGTGTCAGAGAATGACATAAGCACAGTTCCCAATTTTAATTTACGTAAGTACATGCAAAACTCTTTAAAGAAAGTTAAAATTGCCAAAGCGATACTTAAAATCTTGGAATAACACAAATTAACGTTGCTTTGGGAAGAATGATCACTAAAGAAATACTTAAATTTCCTGACGATCATATCCATTACAACTACCCCCAAATAAAAGCAAACAAAAAGGAGAAAAGATGGGGAAAAAACAACAGGTCTGAGCATGTAAAAGAAAACCTTGAGAACTGGAGCCTGGAAATCACACAACACATTGATTTTTTAACCACGAAAGACAAAAAAGCAACAGCACACACTTCACTTTAAAACCTGTCATTTTAAGACAATTCTTAACATTCCTGACGTTTCTGCAACACCTGCGCTGGCAGCGAGGGCTAGAATTACAACCAGAGCGCACCAGCATCCCGCTGGCTTTCAGCTCTTACCTGCTTGGGTCTTACTGGGATGATGCTGTCCTCCTGCTCCTTGCTGCGGAGGAGGACTCGCCCCTGCTTGTCCGGTACCTTGCGCTGGGCTGGTGCCAGTCAGAGTGCCAGGAGGCAGTGGCTGCCCTCTCTTTAGGAGCTGCTTCTGTTCTTGCTGGCGGAAGCGTGGAGGCACCTCGCGAGGCAGGTAACGGGACGCAGCTGGCTGCTGCCCATTAGCAGATGCACGCTTGCCATTGCTGCTGTTGGTAATAGTGCTGGTGGAAGTACTGGTACCGGTACCGGCAGGTTGGGGCTGGCTTAAACTGGTCTTAATAGGTTCTGGCACTGCATTAAAAAAAAAAAAAAAAAAAAAAATGTTTTAATATTAAGAGGAAAAATTTTGTGTAACTGAGCAAAGGGATGATGCTTTTTACTCTCCTAAGCAAACAGAGAACGTAAATTACATACAGCATACTCAAAGGAGAAAAGTTTTCTTTTCTTAGTCTCATCTCGTGCACTTTTTGGAAGTCAGCAGTGCAGCAACAGCCCGGCACAGGCAGGGAGAGCTGGCTGCAGGCAGCACACACCACACTCGCATCTATCCCCACTCAGCTCCGATGCATACAAACACAGGGCTACATACAGGCCTGGGTGCTGATACTAAATGTGACCCAGGGAAGTACAACACTAAGAAAAAACATTGACTTCCAAGAACCCAGCAACTGAAGAGGTAAAAAAAAAAAAACTTCTTGCAGGTTTTCTAAGCATTTCTAAGGCTTCTTGGATTATTATAGAAACAAGATGTCCAATACTTACCTTCAAACGGTAAGTAAAATAAAAGCCCAACAAGCTGATGGCTAGAAATGACTGTTGTTATTCTCACATAATATACAGGAAAATTAATTATTAAACAAGAAATAGTTTCACAGAGTTTGTTTTTTTAACGGTAGGACTTATTATGACACTGAGGAAGTAGCATGCTGTGAAATTTGAATTTTAGAAAATGAATCAAAATTTAAAAGGAGCAGATACCGGGGTGAGGTGGGGGGAATTCCAGATAATGAAAAGCTTTCAAGTCAAGATTAATTTTCTTTACTCCTGCTTTACTCAATCTGTAGATTTAGACACATGTGCAAATACTTTGTACCTATACTGATGCACAAATACATTCTATGTATTGGGATTAAAAAAATAATTATAATTGAAGGCAATTTATCTAGTACATAATATTTAAACACTTTAAAAACATGGAGCTTATGTTTTTAAAAGTTACAATTAAAATCCTGATCACAATTACCACCTTTAATTGGAAAGAATGACTGACTTGCACAACTCTTGTGCTATAACAAGGCTATTTGGGGGAGACTGTTTTAATCTGGTGCCTAAGAAATGAGTCAGGTTTTACACCACTAAAGAGCACAAGCATCATCCCCGTGCTTCGCAACCTTGATTAACAGCTGCTTCTCTGTAAAGCACTGCTCGTTTCTAAACTGACACTGAAATGCAGTAACTGAAAAAAGCCAACAGCATTTCAGTGCTTTATGCAAGCTACACCTTTGCAGGCACACAGGTGAATGGGCATGAGGAAGATCAAGCTGACAGCACTGGTCCTCCCCGTATCACAGGGACCAAAGGAAAATTGCCTCGTCTGTTGTAAGCATCACTCAACTGAAGCTGCAAAATGGATTCAAATGTGTAAACCATGAACATTACTATAATCAGTCAGCACTACTTTTGAAAGACAAAATCTTCTTTTATCATCAATGAGGGGCACTAATCCCTCACAGTGTGCAGGGCAAGCACTTGCAGGTGCCCGAGCAGCCGGCTCCCCCCGGGGCAGCACCTTTCTGGTTCAGGACCTGCACCAGGACAGGCTGCCCAGAGCAATCTGTGGCTGGAGTTTACACTGCAGAGAAATAAATTCATACAGTTATTTGTAGGTCAGTATTTCAGCACAAGATTAACACAGCTTTTCTTGAATCTTTTAAGCCTTAAACCTTTAAACACATTACATACTGTCTTAACTGTTCCTTTTCCATAGCTTTAGCCTCTTCTTTATGAGCAGCACAAAATAAAATGTCCTATAAAAACCACTGCAATTAAAACAGACTGAGGAGCCTTATTGAAAAATAAGGCTAAATTCTGGTTATTCTCCACAAAACACACTGCCTGTTAGAGTACCTGAACTTTTTATTCCTTCTTGTAACAGATCTGTGTGGTTTAAACCAGGGGGAGGAGAGGAGAAGCAACAAGTTATTACGGAACAGACGAGGCATTTCAACTGAATGGTAAGCTGCTGTACACGTGTGACTACAGCATCCACTGCCTTTTGTGCTCAGCAATTTTTCATTTTGGGCTGTAAGGTTGCTAATGTTAATATCAAATCCCATCATTCTGTAACAAAACAGGAACTTTATCTAAAAAAATACCAAAAATGCCTGTAATATCTCAAGAGCAGAGAATAAAACCTGCTTTGCCTTTTCAAAATATACCAGCAGCTTTGGAAACAAACAGCTTGTCCACACAATGAGGATTGAAAATGTGGATGAAAGCCATCACAAAATGCAGAACTATTCATTTGAAATACAAAGTCTGCATCTTCAACATGTACGTGAAAACTATTGTTTTCATGATATACCTAAATCTGTCACCCATGTGGGGTAGTATTGCTTGGTTTTAATGGTTCTTATTTTTTAGTAAGCACTGCTGACTTTACCATTCCTCCTGGCCTTCAAGAATTGTAGTGTGCTATGGATCAAACCTATCCTGTTGCTGGACAGCAATCTTCATGCAAGGGATCTCTGGGGTTAGTGGGCCCCCTGGGCAGCCTGGACTGGGAAATGCCCCGTGTCCATGCACTCTGTGCAGTCTGTCCAGGCTCGGGCTCCTGCCACCCCCCGTGCTCTGTTTCAAGAGGGCTGCATCACCCTTGGCACACATCTGTACTCAGACCTAAATGCCTGGTTTCCAAACCAAACTGCATCAAAAGCCAACTCCTGCCTTGTTCTGCTTGCTTTGACAAATCAAAGGGATAAATAAAACAGAGGCAACTTTTTGTGCGTTTGAACACAGTAAATATTCCCATTTCATTTGGGAGATGGAGAGCGGAAAGAGAAAAAATTAGAGAGCTGGGCTTATTTATTTATTTAAAGGCAGAGATGTAAGCATGCATCATGTAAGCATTTACTGACAAGCGCTCAGTACTTCTGGAAAAGACGAAGCTGTACGTGATTTGCCCATGGCCAAAACGAGCACTCAGGACACAGGCTGATCTACCAAAAATAACAAGCTGCTTCAGCCAGGAAATTTCTCCAACTCGGATGACGGACCAGCCGCACGAGCACCTGTGCCAGCGCCACCGAGGGCCCAGCGGGAAGGGGAGGGACAGGAGCCATGGCCCCATCCAGCGCCACCGCACCTCACACCCAGCCCCTCATCGTGCTGCAGGGCTGGGGATGCTGCAGGTCCGGATCGTCTGGAGATGAGTCTGGAAGGGACAACCCCATGGCAAGGCGGGTGAGAGACCCATGCCCTGGTGCCTGCCCTGATTTGCCCTTTCAAGGACAAAAAAGAAGCTATGAGAACTCTTCAATGGAATTTAACAACATTTCTTCAATAGAATAAAAGAAAAATTGCAAGAGAATTAAAAACCATTAACCGGCACAATGTCAACACAGGCAGTATTTGCCTGGCTCTAAGATTTTCTTAAGGAATATTAATTAATTGGAAACGTATTTGAAAGAGCAAGGCAGGCTGCTTTTTATCAAGCATCACTTTCTCTCTGCGATGCATAGAAATCACATCAGATACCTCCAAGTAGGCATGCAGATGAAATACACTGCTCATCTCAGTCAGAGCGGATGCAAGATTTTGCTTTAATGCCAATTAACAAAGCAGTTTCATCATGGAGGTGTGGCCAGAGAGCCAGTTTCAGCATCAGGAACGTTTCCCTCTAAATATCTGAATCATAGATGAGAGAAAAGAACAAAGAAAATCAAAATATCAAACACACTGTAATTTAAAAAATATTCCTGCATATTAATAATACTGATTTTTCTCTAATCAGCATGCCGAAGTGTTTTTTATTTTGCACACCAAAAGCTCCTCAAGACTAGCAACGAATAGGAAGCTCTTGGGAGAGCACCGTGTATACAGGCACGGTAGCTGGAAAATAACCATTTAATTACACCATTGGCAGGAAATAAAGCAGAAAGTGTCAACAACCTAGGACAGGCTTGGTTCCTAAAACCTGGCTTCATATCAGGCTGGAATTCAGTCTTCTAATACAGCAATAATGTTTGGAGAATATACAGTACAAAGACAATACAATATGGTTGTGTTCTGAAAAAACAACAATTTATTAAGGCCATCCTCAGCAACGTTTAAGCAGCAATTTTCGTTTGATGTGCACCGAGAAGCACCTCCTGTTCAAAGCGTCTCCATCGGATTCACTAATTATTAATTGTCACATGGCGCTCGCTCGAAGGGCTCCCTTCTATGCCAGCCAGACACCCTCCCTCCTCCACCGGGTGCATTTTGAGCCGACGGCTCCCCTTTGCAGAGCACAGGAGGTGCGGAGCCGTAACACGGAGCACGCTGCAGGCTCGGAGCAGTGCAGACACCACCTCCTGCACACGGCAGCGCCGGTGGTCAGCAGGGGCTGCCGAGAACAGCGATGCTGTGTGCGATGCTCTGTGCGTTGTACGTCTATAATCAGCCCCAGGGGCCGGGCTGCCAATCTAGGGAGAGACCTCGCCGGTCCCCGAAGGAGCAGCCTGTCTACCCTTTCACCTGAAAGTAATACGCTGTCACGGCTAATGTTATGTGGGCAGCTGCTGGAAACCCAGGGATTAAAAGGCTGCCTTTACGGCTAAATTTGTTTGAAGGCTAAAAATATGGTTTAAAATATATGGGGAAGATAATTTAATACAAAGTGGTTTTCATCGCCATTAGAAACACATGATTAAAGAGCTAAAGCAAAGACATTTAAGTGGAGAGAATCTTGCAAAAATACAATTAAAGGCATCAAATAAGAGCCTTGCTATTGCTTGCTCTTACGATGTTTGTGATGGGTATCTGCTGCTTCTGCGTTCTGAGAGCTGTGCACATGCGAAACAATGAGCTTGCTTGTAATAATTATCAGTACTTAATGGTATCTAAACTTCGTAATCCAATTTCACCCAAACAAATCCAATAATTACTCCATATGCTTTTTGATGATTACAATCTCGGGAATCCCAACTGCATAAAAAAGTGTTATGTGCAATTGTAGGTGGATTTTATTAATATAATGAATAGGATCAGTCTAACAGATTTCAATTACAACAATAGCTTTTAAGTACATTTCTATGACATAAGGGAAGAACATGCATAAATGAAAGAAACTGGTTAAGCCACATAATACTGATTTATGGCAGCTTTTTCCTTTCATTCACCTCATTAACATTTCTCTGTATTTCAGAATCCCACACTCCGGCTCTGTAAAACTTGCATTTCAAAGCCTTGAAGGAGCAGACATTCCAGAAGAGAAACAGTTAAAGCCAGAAACGCATTCTTGGCTGCTACTGTGACAGGATTTATTTACAGCTTCTATTAAACACAGCAGCTCCATTACAAAGTGCTGTATGTGAGAAGAATTTTTGATTATACAATGCCAATGCCTCACTGCGTTAAACATATCATGCCAGTGTATTATTTTTTTCCTTCAGCAATTCGTTCAGGTCATTGTTTGATGGGTTTATGAATTCATTACAGGAAACAGATGGATCCCATAATTCAGAGCTATTCTCCCAGCCAATCATATGGGCAATTTTTTTTTTTTCCTCATCTCGCTCCCCCCTCCAAATCAACCTTAATGAAGCCACTTCCTCCATGTCCGATTCCCCGCACACGTACACCGCACCGAGAGCCGGTGCTTATCGAGGCAACCTCGGACCCGGAGCTGCTGTGACATAAAGGTGACCACCGGCACCCCCCCAAGTCAGACAGAAAGGCACGAACTTACCCAACTTGGGTGAAAGCAAAGAGAAAATGCAGGGTTGTGGAGGGCAAAAAGCTGATGCCTGATTGCTGAGAAATCCCTTTTTGTATGCTGAAAAATGTATTATTTTTTTAAAGAAAAAAATGTTGCCCCCCAATCTACTTTCAAAGGATGAATTTTCATTTAGCAAATTACCTCCTTTGTCTACTAAGCACTGGTATTTTTTATCCACAGTGACATCTACTGGCAAAAGCAAAGGTATTTCAGAAAACTATTGCGTAAAAACCTAATACTTCTCAGTGTTTCTATACAAAAGCGGGCAGTTTTGTCTTGCTCTTTTCTTTTCCCAGCAAATAAATTTATTGGGAAAAAAAAACTGCAGAAAAGTTACAGTCTAATGTGAACAGAAATTGCAAAATTCATGAAAACAGCTTTAAAACTGTAACCAGAAGCTGCTATTTGACAACAAAGCCTATAACCAGGGTGTAAGTAAGAATAAGTGCCTTATTAAAAATAAAGCCTTACAACTTTACCATTATTTAAAGAAACACTTCAATTTTGTATTAATTCCTGCACATATCATTTAAGAAACAGCAAGAACAAATAAAGTCTTTTCCTCATTTAATTTTTATCCCCACCCCACTTTTGCTTTCCTCTCCCCTTCCTTCTCTTGAGTTTTGCAATGATTCCTGCCTCCTTCCTTACCCTTTCAACATCTCACTGCTAAAGCCTCTCACCACAACCTATTTTTCCTAAAAAGCTCTACAGACTTTTCTCATGTCTACCAACTTCTTGGGCAGACCTACTCTACAAAATTCCACTTTTTTTTGCCAGGAAATTTGGAGTCAGAATGGGATTGAACAGGAAGTTGCAGCATTCATAGAAAACCTCTACATTAACTGTTAGGATTTCTCTGTCATCCCACTAACATTTGTAATTTAGCAGTGGGCTAAAGCCAAGGAGGCTCCATGGAGAGAAGTACCATCTAATCCCTCATCCCGGATCATCTTCCTGCTTTAGGAAGAGGGATGTGTACGATGTGGTACCATCTTAGCCTTGCGCTTCTTAGCCCATCTTAGCCTTGCGCCTTTAGAAAGCAGCTTTAGTTCGGTGAAGTCTGCCAGGATTCGTATATTAGCTAAATGCAACTGAATAAAAATACTGTGAAGTTACTGATTGTTACACACTGCACACTTTATTTGAACAGCCAGAGTTTAGAATTCTACAATAGAGAAAGAAATCAGCCTCTGAATACACATCCATCCATCCACCCCCAAATCACTTTGGATAAGTATTTTTGCAATAACAGGAGAAATGACAGTTTTGTTAATTGATTCTACAGAAGACCGACATTTTATGCAGGGAGCAGCTACAGGTGAGTTCTTTCTTGCTTGTTCTGGAGCAGTTTTTACATCATGCTTACCAACCGTTATGTTTGTTGGCTGATGGAGCTCTCCAACCTTAAATAAATGCTCTTGGGTTTTCCGTGAGAAGGATCTATGCTAGGATCAATCCAAAAGCCACTCTGCAGCTCCTATTTTTTGCAGTCTGATCCATTCATCTGAAGACATTTCACAGGCTTCATCAAGATATGGGCATAATTTATTCTAAAACTATATTCAGACACATGATCGTTGCGTTAAGTTAGCAGATAACTACCCCCCATAAATTGATATATATTAAATGTTGAAATGTATTTGTTATCTATTCAGTGGGTTTCAATTCAGTCAAAAATTAATTCCTAATTTTGATGCTGGAAAACCTCCTTTGAAAATATGTCATCCAGAAAGATTTTACAACCATCTGTGGGAAATCAATATTTTATGAGGAAATCATAATAACTTATAGGGCCCACAGTGACAAGTCAGTCGCAAATCATCTTCCCAGGAGTAAGACTTCCACATTACTTCTTATAAATTAAAGGTTTTATTTTAATCTTCATAGCTGGATCTGCTAGAGCCATATAAATATTAAAGAAAGCTGGAAAGCGTATTCCGTTTGGTTGTATTTCACAATTTTTGAAGAACTAAACATTCTTTTCTTAAACATACATTGGTATTAACAGCACTGTGGCTTGTTCAAAAGCTCCCTGCTGGCTGGCTGGCCAGCTGGCAGACTCACCAGCAGACACAGCCAGTATATTCAGATTAAGGACATTCCTCCAGACCTCAGCAGATAGGTAGGAAAGGGAAATAACAGCACTTATTAAGCCTCTGCCCTGCACCCAGCTGCACATCTCAGTGACTTTGTACCTAGGGGCCTCTGTGGACATCCTACAAAATTTGGTCAGAATTCACCAGAAATGTCTAAAGCTAAGGGGAGAGACAGACAGGAATCTCTCTCACAACCCAATCTCATAAGCCTCACTTCCAGAGGAAACCAAATATATATCCATAGCAATTGGTTTATTAGGGCATTTTCCCAGAGTCATACATAAAATGCCTTTAAAACTATGAATCTGCACTGTTCTTGTAGAAGTTAATACTGCTAATTTTGTAACAATGACGGTTTCTGACATGGAATTTTTATATGACATTGTCATAAGCAAACTGGGGAACGCGAGCTAAATGTAAAATTGGTTGAAATATTCTCTGGAAGAATCAATGGTTTGTTGTCATAACAAAAGCGTATTTCAGAATATATTCCCCAGGGACTTGATCTACACCTATGCTGTTCAATATTTTCATTAACAACTGCACGATGGACTAGATAATATCCTTATTAAATCGCCCAACTACCCCCAGGCTAGGAAGAAACAATATTGGGGTGATGAGACTGCCGCGGCACAGGATCCAAATTCTGATAAAGCGATGGGAAACTAACAATGAAGTGCTGTGAAAGAAAGTTGGCTGCAATTCAGTAAGGAAAGCCACCTTATTAGGCAGGAAGAATTAAATGCAGAACATCCAACACCTGATCCCACAGCAGTTTTGCAGAAAAAGGTGCCATGTTTTAGCACATCGCAAACCAAACCAGCGTGAAAAGGTCAGGCTTGTAAGGAAACAAGCATTGTGATGGAACAACTAGCTATGAGGCTTAAAGTAACCCTTCTACATCCATATGGCACCTTAAAACCTTCACTAAAGCACTGCCAGTACCCATGGTTGGACATCTCTCTTCGAGAAAGAGCCTGACCACCTGGAAGGAATACAAAGCAAAGAGGGATGTGGAACCATGAAGGACTGCAGCACGCAGAAGGCAAGGTGGGAGCTCAGTCTAGAAGACCCTGGGTACACACAGCAGAGAATAAAATACATAGAAAGAGGAAGAAATAATTGTTCCATCCCAGGGTGAATAGGATAAGACATGCTGGGTTTAAATAGCAGCTGCAAATATTAAGATTTACGTTTCTAACAGTAACGATGATGAAGGTGTATCTGAAGACACGCTACAGGTTCGGTGATATTACCTCAGGGCAAGAGGCTGGAACAGACGACCTCTCCAGAACCCCCCTAGCCATATCTCCTACAATCCCACCACAACACGGAGCTCCAAATCCAGTCCTCCCACTTTCCACTTTCCTCTGTCATGACAAAGAAATCATTTTCTCTCAGGTTGGTAATCACAGTACTGTCCTCACCTGCTGGTTTTTCAGTTGAAGATGTGTTCCTTATTCTTCAGCACCACTCGTCCAAACCCAACCCGCTTTGCTCTTGATTAACTTCAAACTGTCTCATTCCCAAACTACCTTTTATCCCTCCACGCCAATGCAATTTGGCTTCTCTTTGTAAGCCCTTCGCAGCCCACCCAGCCACAGAACCACCCAGCAACATCGAGTCCTAACCCTGCCATATATGACCCTATATTCACAGATTTAACTTCTCTTATGAGCTGGAGAAGCTCCTAATAAAAACCATACATCCTTGCATACTTCTGTGCTCAGATACTAGATTCTGTTTCACTTCCTTAAACAACTTCTACACATTTTTCTGTCTTATCACTCAGCAGAGAAAGTGCCAAATACTTCTCTTGACAGAAAGATACAAAACCTGTTTACTTTGTGATGCAATCTGCATTTTTAAAAGTTTTCTTCAACCCCGTGCTGTTATTCTGGTTTGGTTTCACACGCAGCAGGCTCCTGAAGAATACTTATACTTTAAACAGCTTCCAACAATTTCCTCGCTGCTTTCTTCCATGTTAGCACTGATTATAATTTTAATTTTAAATTCACAATTAATTAGCTGTGCCATTAAAAATGGTACAGCTAATTAGGTTGATAGGTTGTCATCAACAATAGATTGATAATTCAAAGCAAATACGATGTTGTTTAGCATTGTATTCTTTCACCCTGTAATGTTTATTGTAGGTTGTGAGTGCACACACATGGTTTACCATGGCCTGCTTGATGAATGGAAATTGGATTGCATACATCAGACCTCGAATTTAGAAGTCCAGGTCATGAATCAAAATTCTGGGTAATGGAACAGTTAAATTATCACAGCTACGTTCCTTCAGGATGTGAACTGATAACAGATGGTAACTTTCAAGGCTTAACAATTCGTCTGGTTTCTTTCAAGCGATAGTTCTTCAATTTACAGATGATGTTAAGCAGTATTTATGAATTCATGTAACTCAAATTCCAGTGTTAATCATATACATCTCTCTACTTGCAGATTTGTTCAAATATGCACCCACTGTAAAGCAAAAGACAAATAAATAAATAAATACATCTTGCTAGAAGCTGGTCCCCAGGCTACCATTTGTCCTTAAGAGTAAGCCTCAGACATTTCAGCACAGACATATTTCGTCCAACATGTCATTGTACATTAACTTTGAATTCAGACTCTAGTCTGAACTCAACTCCCACCTCAAAAGCAGGATGCTATCAGGCAGACTTGTCTCTTTAAACAATACACTGACATTAGAAAGCCAACTTAACTATTAAAAAAAGGAAAATAATAAAGCTATTGGAAGTTTTTAATCACTCGTGTTAATAACATTAAGAAACATTAGCATTAAGAATTGTCTGAAAAGGATGGAGAAGAGATAAGAGATTGCTGAGATGAATTAGCTTGTGCAAGGTACTATTGCTCAACAACCAAGTGAGAGGGCAGCTCTCAGTGAGGAGGATTGCTCTGCTAGAGCTCAGCAGCATTTGCAGAGTTTTCTCAGGTTTCTGAAGGAGGTTTTCATATAAAACAAGTTCAGCCCCTAACAGCTAGAGAAGTCACGTCTTGGATACTTCCTCAAATTATTTTAAAACATCTAAATCCCATCCGCTGATTTCACAAAGACCCACCAGGGACACACATGTGAAGTTGTAGTTCACCAACAGGACAACTTGTTACAGGGCCCCTCTCTCCTCTGCTCTTGCCCTCCAAACCCTTCCCAAGCGTTGCTCCAGGCAATGCAACCCGTCAGTAACTGCACAATGAGAGTCAGAGACAGGAAACAGCTTACAGCTAAATTATACAATGCTAACACTATCATCACTGCAAGTGCTGGTGGGAAAATCCAGGCACAATAATAACAGATTAAATAACTTCATACAGAGCCACATAAGAATTCTGGGCAGAACCAGCAACTGAATCCTTTAATTTAAGCTGACTGTGTGCATTTAATCTTATTAGACAACATTTTACACACAGTTTTCATATTTAAAGGATTTTTTAAAAGCAAATTTACAAGTGGTGCTAAGGCAAACTGGCAACAGTATTTTTCCTTCATTCAATAAAAGCCATCTCCAGACTGAATAGCAAGTATTCTTTACAGCAGAGATCTGCTCATTGTTAAATCACTTGTACGAGCAGATGAATATGAACACCCACAGTAACTCACTTCATACATAATTAACAACTAGAATTATCACAGTATTGACCAGTTTACCGTATACAGCAAAAGCCTACCATTTCATTTGCACCTTGAACAGTGACACATCTCCAGGTTACAGCTCACACAAACAAGTCTCAAGACTTGTTTAAAACCACACAGTAAGCTGGGCGAGCTGGTGGATCACCAGATTACACATTAACATGGAGTTTTTATAACAGAAGCAAAAATCTTATAAACAGATCCATGTCTTTGGATGTGGTTAATGCCTGTATTATATTAAAAAGACTGTTAGCACCAGCCCTTTTGTAGCAGAATACATTCAAGGTCTGGAGGTCAGAGCTCACCCTGAATGCCTGCTGTGTTCTGCAGAGATGCTGGAGGCAGCTCTTCACGTTGGGGTTAAAGGGAAGGCAGTGAATCAGAGCACAAATTCTGCCAGTTCCAAACCAATAAGTGGTTATATATTGCAAAGAGATACCTCACATACCCACCATTTCCATCTTGGATTGCCTCTACAGAAACACATTCAGTGTCAGTATCTGGCATAAATGCTGTAGGGATGTCCAGAGATCACATCACACCTAGAACATGCTGCACCAACGTTTGTGCATGCAAGGCATGTACCTGGTGTACAAATTTTAGGGTGTCCCAGGGCACAGTCAGTGCTAGTATCCCAACCAGGCTGCAGGAGAACTGGAAACACTAAATATTCATGCTATGTCGACCTGCTTTTCCAATTTGAAATCTGAGCTGGAAAGCAGGTAAGGACTCTGGCTAATTTTCTGAGTGTCTGGAAATTGCCGGCATGTTTTTATGGATCAATTCCTTAACTCGTGCACTAGGACACATCAGACCTACTGGCTACAAAGAGAGTGTGCACGCAAGCTGCAGATCAATACACGAGAGAGGCCCTAGGCCTATAATGCATGCACACGCAAAAATTTGTAGCAAATCCATTCTGGGTCTAACATAACCTAGACTCGTCAGATTCACTACACGTGCACACATTTTTGTTCTGGAAAATATAAATATAGCTACTCAAATGACTTCATGTTTCAGGGGGTGGAGGCAGGAGGAACAATTGCATTGGCATTTAGCTCCCTTCAGACGTTCCTGTGTAAGCACGGAGATCGACTGCTTGCTGATTGCAGGCCTGCTGGTGAAGGTAACGTGCTCGACATGATCATGAGATGAAGTTTAATTTTTATTGACATTGGCTGTGTTGCTGAAATCATGGCAGTACGCATACATGTCAAATCAACTAGAGCCCTGTATAAACACAAAGCCTTGGCTCCACTGTCATGTACATTTATGGTACCAAATAAATATTTTAAGTGCAATACTAAAATAGTAACAATTTTGTGGGCAAGAGCAATGTTTTAAATAAACCAGTAAAAAGACCCTGCAAGTTTGGCACAAGCCTTTAAGTTCACATTCTACTGCAAGACAAGGCTTAAGAGGATGTTTATAGTGCAGCCCTGCAGATAGCAGAGGGATGGCAGAGGGATGGCTGAGCTATCGCCTGCATCAGTCAGCACACGGCTTTGCAGGGACCAGCCTCCCCTCCTCAGCAGGAGGCTCTACTGCGAGCCTCAGGTACCTCGACCCAGGGGAACTGGGCATTGCAACTTAAGGAAAGCTCAAACTGAAGTATTTTGGCCTTAGATTTCCCGGTCTGAATGAATCCTCATGGGGCTAACTGCAAGGGTGAGATGAAAAAGTGTTCGCTTGTCATTTGCACAATTATTTCAGGAATGAGTGCTTTGAGCAACCAAGTTCTTAAAAACAAAGATGGGAATATCGACACCACTTTAGAAAACTGTGCTTCACAAAATTTCACAGATTTTTGTTCCTAGAAAAATGTTTGAAGTTCCACATCTTGTTCTGGATGCAGTTCCTAATACTGGAAACACAAGCTGTGTGTGTGTCATTCCTGTGGCTTTAAAATGATCAGATGAATAAAATCTGGACCCCCAAAATGCTTTATTGCTCAAATAAACCCAATTAAAGTCATGCTCTAAAGAGGAAAAAAAAAAAAAATAATAAGTCTAACTTGCAGCATACTGACCTAGACGAAAAAATACACCAAACATAAAACGTGTATTTCAGTTCTTTTGATACCTTCCTTTTAAATCTAAATAAGATTTCGAATATGCAGCCAGGTTTTTCCGAGTGAGTTTCCCAAAGACTGGAAGTTTTTTGTTTAGAACAAAGAGTTCGTCTACATGATAGCGAAGCCCAGGCTGACACAGAATCTGAAGCAAACTCTTCATTAACGCAGCTTAAACTGAACAGATTTTTTATGTCTCCAAGGCCATCGTGCATTAATGCCATATATGAAAAAAGATTTAAATTATTCAGAAACGCAAAGAAAGTAGTTCCAGCAGTTTTCAGGCTGCCTTCTTCTCAAATCTTCAAGAAAATGCCTTAAATAAAAGCAAACTAAATTCTGAGTGCATTTCTGCAATCACTTTGCAGCAGCTAAGATGAAGCCAAAAAAAAAAAAAAAAAAAAAAAGCTCAGCTCAATTTGTTGAACACAGCCTGGCAGAAAACCTCTTTTGTGAGAGGGCTGCAGCCCCAGCAGGTCCATTAACGGCCGGGCATTCCTGGGGAAGCTTTTCCCTGCTCCTTGAGATGCGACTTTGGCATCTCTAAAAGATCGAAGCAACCAAGTTCACTAAAAAGACGGCGAAGGGGGAAAAAAAGGCGCCGAGTGGCGCTGATCCATCTGATCCATCTGCCAGCACTCGTAGGGCAGCAGCAGCGGTGCCGCTCTGCAAAGCAGGGCTGCTGTGTTTGTTGTTTGGGATGACAGCTCCTGCTGCAGCAGCCTGTCACCATAGCAACTTTCGGTAAGAACTCACAATGCACCCAAACGAACTCCGAGCTAAATTAACTTATTGCATGTCACCAGTGAGAAATGACTGTTCAGAGGTAATTTTCTGTACTAATATGTAATGGAGTTAACTCTCTAAATTGAATTAAATTAATTAAATGCCACTCCCAGTAAATCAGATTCTATTACATGAATGTTTAAAGAAATTAAAGATGTTTTAATAAAGATTACTAATAATAACTTAATATTATTACTTCATTTTAATTCAAAAATTCTGCTGAGTTTATTTTAGACACATGTCTTCCCCTTACTAGGAAGGAATACCTAATTATAGCACATGCATTCATATGCATATATGCACAGATTTAATTTATATTATATGCACATATTTATTTTGTATACACGTACTTAGACTTATCCAAAGGAAATCAGACCAGCATTGTAAGGACTGTTCACCTGCGAAATATTGCTTGGTTTAACATGTGAAATCCTAAGCTTTTCTTTCCCCACACACGCATCTTGATCACTGTTGATAACTGCTGATAAATTTTCCAAGCCTTCAAGGATTGTGTCCAGCTTCTATAAAGTTTTATTTCTGCTGAAAACATTTTGCAACAAGTCCAAGTGCAGAAAAAGAGGAAAATACCAAAGCTGTCTAGGCAGGCCACAGAAACAACATGTCTTTAATGGCTTTACAGAGCTACCTATTATTGTATTAACTTTGTTTTTTAACATGCTGCTTCCTGCACATTAGAGTAGGGCAGTCAGCAGGGAGACAAATCCACGATGCCTCCATCGCCCCGTGTCGGTAAGGGCAGGCTGTAAGCGCCAGCTGATGGTGTTCATGCTGCCTGACCCTGACGTTACCCTCGGCTCGTGTTAAAGACTCACCAAAACACCCCAGGTCAGAATTACCCAGCGCCATTTAAGCATTCCTCCTCCTCTGCGTGAGCAGGCAGCTGCGACAGCAGGGGGAGCACACGGCTCCAGATCTGCCACCCCCGGGGGACAATGACGGGGGACAATGACGTGGCCCCCAGAGCAGGCTCGGTTCAGGTTCTGCTCAGCACCCCGAGGGAAGTCAGCGCTGCCATAAAAAGAACACTGTGTAAAATATGGCAAGTGTTTTAAAGCATGTTCTGGATTGCAATTAAAAAACAGCCATAAAAACAAATGTGCAAAGCACGGGTGCGGTAATGCAGTGACCATTTAATGGATTGGAAAGTTGTAACCTGGAATAAAATACTGCCTAGATCCCAAGTATCAGTAAAATGAGATTATGCATTTAAGTTTCCACTGTTATTATGTGTCTGATTTATTGTCCAGAAACTTTAAGTTAGAATTAGACTTTTTAAAGTCTTTGTAGCCATAATAAGGCACCACATCACAAGGTCTTCACATTCAAAATGTATTTTACCATTCAAGGTCCAAACTGGAGAAATACTATACACACTCGTGGCATCAACTCAGTTATCCTAACCCTTCATAAAATAATGTGAATAGACAGAACACTACGGATCAAGTGTTTAAGCATTTTTCCTGATGTAAATGGCTTTTCATTAGTACCCTCTGGAGGGAAATAAAATGCTTTATCTTACGTCTAAGAAAGTAACTAAGGACCTTCTCTGAACAAAAATGTTACTGCCAAGGCAACACATTTCTGAAATGTATACTGAAAGAAAGGTGAGACAGAGACATGGGGCTTGCTGGAGAAAAGTAGAAAAAAGGTGAAGAATGGGCACCCTGGTCTGGTTCACCTTCTCTGGGAAGGAAAAAAGTACATCAGAACTAAACAACTGAGGTAACTGAAGATGATCTCCAAGATTTGATTTCCCACAGTGACTACTGCACAAATTAGAAATAACTATAGAACAAACAAAAAAAATCGTGACTCTCGGAAGATGGCAGATATTAAAGTATGAATTAAGATGGAGCCCATGTCAGAAACATAGCATTGGATATATTATTTTCTTTCTGTTTCGTTCAGAAGACTTTCTCTTGTTGAGGAGAGATGCCAGACAGACAGAGGGGAAGAGAACAGCCTCCCTCAAACGTGCTTGAGAAGAGCTGAATGAGGGCTGGGTGGGCCCACCACCTGCAGCACCCTCAGGAAGCCTTCTCATCTTCTGCCAATCGGGCCTAAACAACTGCAGTGCGAGCTGCTGGGAATTACAGCAAGTGATATATTTGAATGTCTGCTTCAGAGGTCTACCTGCAGAGAGCAAACGGTTAGAGAACAAAGAGGAAAGAGGGGGGAAAGGAGAGTTGGAAGAAGAAACTCCGCGTTATCAATTCAAGATGCTTATGGAATTAGAGAAGAGGCCACCTGAAATTTAGGAGCTCCTTAATGCAAGCTGAGTTCAGAGAGAAATAACTGAGCTACAAGAACCAGCAGCAGCACTGCTATGAGGCAGTTCAGATTACAGAGCTGAACGCCGGACTCAGCTTGAAAGGCATAAAAAAGACTCAGATTTTCCTTGTAAACAGCAGTAGTAAAATTACTGTTACATAGCTTAACTCAGACGTTATTTAATAATCCTCCAATTACAGATACTGCATTTAAAAATAATTCTAGACTAAGTGGAAGGATTTCTAGAGGAGAGAAACATAAATGACTATGGTTTGAAAAATGGCTTGAAAACACCAGCACGAAGAAAGGCTGCACGAAGGCTTGAGTCAGAAAGAGGACACACAAAAGGCCGCTGCGGGGAGGGGAAGGCCTGCTCTGCACTTACCGGCAAATCAGACAAGAATGGGCTTAAATTACAGGAAAGACTGTTCAGGCTGAGCCCAAGACTACTTTCCAACAATAAACAAAATGTCTTTCAAGAACATCTGTCAGGCCTGTCTGACAGCGCGGACATGGGTAAGACAATCCCTTCTTGTTTGTCTGAAGGGCTGTAGCCAGTCCTGCGAGCCTAAGGCTTCAGTGTGAAATTTGGAGTTTTTAATGGAGTTGAGGGCCTGTCGATTCTGGAGCTTTGTAACCTGTATGCTTCAAAACTGTCCTGGGAGAGCCTGCACAGCCTTGGAGAGGACAAAGGTCTGGCTCCGTAAAAACTACTGGAAAGAAAGAAAAAAAAAAAAGACACTTTGGATTTGGCTGCTTTTGCTATGTCAGAAGTGTTAAGGGCATCCTGAAAATGGGAGGATGGATCTTCAGGAAGCTCTGTGATGTGACAGGAGAATTACTACTGCCAACAAGGAAGAGGCCATCAAGAGCTGGAACCATTCCTCAGCTTCAGCTGGGCCCCTTGGGCAAGCAGCAATAGTTGCCGACATGCTCGGGGCAGCTGAGGAGTGCCAAAAGCATTTGGTGTTGCTGTTAAACACAGGTCCCACAAGTGCTGAGTGTTAGCCCCTGCTGCCATGCTTCAAAAGCAAGGGCAGGATGCTTAGCAAGGACATTACCTCCTCTCCTGGTGATCTTGGACCTGCAATCAGCTGTGTGAGTAAGCACCTTCAGGAAGGTAATGTGCACTGCGCTGCCTAAACCTGTTCAAGAAGAACCGGAATGATCGGATGCATGGTGCAAACACGGCCAGAATGCTTCAGAGCACTTACCGAAGCGTGAGCTGGTTAAACAGACACTTTAAGTAGTCGTGCAGAATTCGTAAAGTATGGGCTACCATCTCTAACAACTCAGGAAAAGCATTAAAATAATCTAGCAAAACACAAGGAAGTCAGGAGGCAGACCGGATTCTCAGAGCAGAGGAATGTCAACACCAGATAGCCAGCAGGAGAACACAAGGTCCCTCCAGCCAGAGGCTCCATGCTTTGCAAAAGAATCAAAACACTTCTTCATTTCCTTCATTTTCCCAAAATAACCCTCTCCAGCATCTGCACAGTAACTACCATGAGAATGTGCACCGGTGTCACAGCATAAAGCCGGTTTCATCCTTCCCAAGGAATGGACCAAGAAAACCTTAGAAAGCTGGCATATGCCTCAGAACAGTCTGGCATCCCATGTACCAAACTGAGCCAAGACATTTGCTCTCGCCTGATGAGCCTCTCTTCAAGCTTGTAACTTGCAGATCCCACAGATATTATATGGGATACAAGCCTCCTCCAGGCAGTGGTATGATAATCTATCAATAGAAAGTAGCCATCACATTGCAGCTGAAGGAAAGCTGATAGGTTTTCATGGAGAAAACATCACAGCAGCTGAGTGTTTCCCATGAAAGAGTGACCTAAATGAGATAGTCCTCGAGACAGACAAGAAACTGCCTTTCTATACACACATCTTTAAATAAGGCTAAAAGCTAATGACAGACTTTAGTTCAGAAGGTAAAAGAACCGAACCAATAAGTAAGCAGAGCTATAATGTCACTTGGAAGAAAACCCATCTTGGACTGCTGGGTGGGTAAGAAAACTAAGAGATGCTCCTGGTCCATGCTTCTCAGCAAACACAGAACAGAGTGATGGCATGTCAAAAATGAAAAATGCATCTGCTCTCTAGTACTAGGGCACATATGCTCTGGTGGACAAGAAATCTCAGACAACTGTCTATCGAATACGTATTTACCAATTTTAAATAAGCAGGCTGATAAAGAACAGAATGCATGCTATTGTCTAAACTGTCGTGACGCCAGAAAGTGCAACAGTTTGACTGTCTCACAGTCTACGTGTTTAAATATCCTACATTAGGCAATGCCCATTACAGAAAGAAAGGTCTATTGCTGAGTATGGAAGTACACACCGTGGGCAGATAAATAATCATAAAACAGCATGCAGTTTGATCATAACAACCACTATTATCATTGTGTAGCTGTGCTAAAATTGATATTCTAGAATGTACAGTTATCAACAACTGTATTGGCAGTTGTTGTGCCTTTCAGAAAGCAAGTCAGGGATTTATCTGAGAGGCATTAGCACCAAGGGACACCAAGAGAATTAGCTCCAGATGAGAAAAACCAAACTGGCGTTACCTCATTTGTTCTTAGTCTCTTCACAGGGTACTCTTATAATGTCCAGACTTGAAATTTATCAGGCAATGGACATCGTAAAGAGAAATCTGAAGAAAGCATGTAGTCCTACTGCCTTCAAACAGTACAATGGTTACAGCATTTGAAAAATACTTTCATTTGTGCCTAGGGTCTGAAAGCTCCCATTTTCACCCTGTTTTAAAAATAAATATGCACAGGTAGGGCTGTTACCATCTCAAATCTGATAAGCCCACGTCACTTTCTAATTGAGGAAACTGAGAAAAGGGAAACCACATAGAAAAGTAGAGATAAATACTCTGCCTGTATTTATAAAACAAGCACATGCCTGAATTTTCATGATAGGAAACTACAACAGACTGTATAAAGCAGGGGGTATAAGCACTGTCTCTGAGAAGTACCAACACTATCAGGGACCTCTGATTTGAGCTCTTACCCACTTTCCTATGCTCAGCTGAGGAACCTGAGAAGCCTTCCAAGGCAACCACCAAATGAGACTGGAGGTGCTTACTTGAGCTATAAGGAAAAGAACCAACTCTGCAAGAAGCTGAAGCACTTCGCTACTTCAGAAGTCAGCTGTCCTGTAAATCCTGCTCAGGACAGGAGCACATCAGGAGGAGTATCGTTTCCGCTTTATTTTCAAATAACCCTGAAATTTTGCATTTGTTTTCTTTAAAAAGAGAATTACTTTTTGCCAAAATCCAGTACCGCTAGTTTCAGTGCCTCATTGTCTGCAAATGGTGTTTATTTAGATGCCGAAGAGTCTGTAACTTCACAAGAGCTATAGAAGACCTAAGCTTCACAACTGTCCTTGACTGCAGGGCTCAGGGTATCAAGCCTTGACATACTCTCCTGGAAAAAGACACCAATGCTCATGCCACAATTAGTCTCTAGACTACGAAATCAACACAGACCAATACAAATAATGCTCACAAAGCAAAACAGAGCTTGTAATAAGGATTATCCATACACTTGCTACCCTAAATTTTTCTCCTTCACTTCATAATGGCAGGGTTGAACTGAGATACTTGTGACATTGCCTCACTGAACTATCATCTCCAGAAACTCAAGATGGCTCATTACAGCAATCCCACATGAAAGAAAAAACAAGAAACCAAGTGTTGTTTTTTTTTCTCTACGAGTTAACTTCGAGCCTCCACAGTCATTCTGCATGCTTTGTCTTCTTCTGTATGCAAATTTCTCCTCCTAATGCACTCCCACCTTTATAGCATTTTCTACTCTTCTGAACCAGTGTTACGGCAGGGACTCTACAAATTATCTTCACACTCTGTTCTTTGTAGATTGTAAAATTGTAATTACTTTTCTATCAGAGAACTGCTATCTCAGTCAGCTGTGAGAACAAATTCATGTTTGTTTAAAGATTCTTATAATAGCAAAACAACACAATGATAACATTTATCAAAAAGAAAACATATTTACGTTATAAAGCCTTAGCGTGCGGCACCGGGTTATCATTAGGTTATCAAATGACTGCGTATTACGATCTAATTGAAGAACTTATTACAGTGCCCCCCTTCCTTCTGCAATGATGATTTATGGCACGTTTTGTCACTACAATGTTAAAGCGTTCAGTACAAACACAGCACTTAACTAACAAGATGGCAGAGGCAGATATTCAAGTATAAGCTATAAATACTCAAATGAATCAGAGGTTTTTAGTCTGTTGTAAATCCTACCTGATTTGTAGGTTGAAACACATTTCCTAATCTTGTCTAAAAACCTCTGTTGGCCCCTATAATAATAGGGCAGAAACTAGAAAAGTTCAAACCTTAAAAACAAAACAAAAGACTAATTGTGTTACATAGTCATAATTTTACTTAAAAGTACTGGTGAGGTTCTCCAAGAAGCCTACACTTTCTTATTTCCTATGGAACTACCCTTAAATGTGGATAACAGCCAGAAAGTGGCTGGTAACATACATGAAACTGCATGTCTGCAGAAACAGGTCTGAGTGTAGGTTGAAGGAAGGTAATTCACATCCAAATCAATGTGAGCAGAGAACATTAAAACCGCACCTTTGGGCAGGGTAAGTGAAGAATCAATTCTAAACAATGCAACAATCTACACGTCTGATTTTCAAATGAAAATACGAGGCTTTGAAAAAAAGTATGCCACTACTTCTGCCATCAAAATAGAAATGCCAGAGCAGGGGACAGATTCTCGTATCTTTCCACCTACTCTTTTTCCCTTTTAACTTCCATTTATAATCCAGCAGATCATGTCCCTCCAGTTAAAATACACTGTACTGCTTGTAGTATAGAAAATGTTATGCAAATTTTAAAAAGTATCTGTAGAAGTTATGTCAATATTTGCAGCACCACAAGTCTTTTTTTAATCAACCAAACACATACTGTTAAATGCTTTCTCTTCTTTTAAGTCTTCCCTGCTTTCCCGTTTTCTGCTTGGAAAGCCCACACCCTTCTCCCTGGTCAGACGCCATGAACGCACTAAAGACAGACCTACAGCCATCATAAAGATCCTTTAGACTGAAGGAAAAATATTTTCATTCCTAACCAAAGGTTTACCAAAATATTTTCTAGATTCAACTGAAAATGGTAAATAGTTGACTCTTTTTCCTTCTACACATGTAGATTTTGCACATACCTTCAATGTAGGTAACGCTAGAGAATTCGGTAGACACTTTGCCTGTCACTAACCACGGTAGATGTTTGGGTAACAGAGTTTTATTGCCACTTAAGCTATTCTATACCAGCACTTCAGCTTCAATTTAGATTAAGAGCATAGAATTCAGCTGGGATGGGGCAAAGCAGTCAGGGACGTGGTCACCTGTGTGCTGGCTAAATCTGCAGCAGCTGGCTGGAAGAAAAGCAGGCAGCAGAATGCCTTGACCTCACAGTATTTATCACAATAGCTCTCTATAAAAAGTCTCCTGTAGTTATTAAGTAACAGCCATTTACCATACCAAGGATTGCTTAGTGCACTGTACAGAACTCTTACTGGTAGTTAGAGCTGAATGTTTCCATTACAAAAGCCTTTATGTACAAAGTTTCTTCATCAAGTGCATATAAAATGCCAAGAGTTTACGCATTCAAAATAAACACTAATAGGCTTTGTTCAATGGTCCCGTTCTCAAAAAAAAAATAAAAAAAATCACCATAAAAGAACAGTAACGTGGAAGTACAGTGCACAGCGTGCAATACAAACATGCTCATTTCCCACCTCATCTAATTCGGCAGCACTGCTCTCCAGCTGAACAGGAAGACGACTTTAATTTGTTTTCAAGTAATTGAGAAACATCTCAGCTCCTTATCAGTTCTTCTAATCTTTTTTCCTTTCACACATTGCCTACAATTGTTGCCAACAGTATATCCATAAAAGATTCAGACTAAAAAAAAAATAAAATACTCCAGCAAACAAAGCTGCAGGAAAAAAAAAAAAAGGAAACTTAAGCTGTTATGTGGAGAAGACTTAAAGAGATGGTTCTTTGTTTAACCAGAAAAAATAATTTAAGTTGTTTAAATAGACACGAGAGCAATGTAAGGGAGCGCTTCCTATCCCTGCACCTTCAGAAGCAGCCACATACCTTCCCTCTGTTGGTGGAAACCCGTGTTTATTTTGGAAGGGTTTTGTGCTCTGCATCACAAATGAAAACATTCGACTGGGTTTGAGGCCTCAGAGCAATAGTTAACTGACAACACACCACGTACGCACACCCACAGGAAACCTCCTTCCTCCTCACCAGTTTCTCTTTCCTGAGGCCTCCCCAGAGACTGAACATGCAACAGCTAGCATCGGTTTACAACAAAACGTAGCTACACACACGAAGCACACAAGATGGGGCAGTAACTTTATATTTTCTGTTGTACAAGGAAAAAAAAAAAAAGAAAATGTAATACAAGATTTTAAAAGCACCTCGATCACACCATAGCTTTCTAGCACACCGTAAGCCAACCAAAAAGGCTAACAACCTTTTCTCCTTCTTGGCAAGTCCTGCAGCTTCCCTCATTCTAGTTACCTCAAAAAAAGTGCCTTCTTCAAAAATGCAGCTGAGAGCAAGTAAGAAACAGGATAAGCATGTTGTCCTAATCAGCTGAAAAAACAGGAACTGAAAAATTGTTCCCCATCTCACCTCTGGTTGTACAATTTTCTTAATTCTTCTCCAACAGACCCAAAGGGTGCGAGTGCCTCTCATTATCACAACTACCCAGTTGCAGAACTGAATGATAAATTTAAACTGGCTTTTTTTTTTTTTTTTCTTTTAACCCTAAGTTACCACATTTTGAGGCAGGATACAGCTTCCCCTGCACATCCAGGCTGGTCTCAGTTATTGGAAAGGTCAGAGTAAAAAAAGTCACATCCATACTGTAAGCAACTGTATGAAGTTACCTCTTACCTACCAAACTCTGAATATGGTGATGTTTTGCAAAATGCTCAGTCCCAGCTTGGTTTTAATCCTTGTTTCAAACACCATGTATATGCAGTAGCTGCTGCAGTCACTTCACCCAGTTTTCCAGTGTCATCTCATCTTTACAATGCATTTAATTGCTTTGTCCCTCATATAATAAATTAACTAAATTCAGTGATAATCCCTGTGTTGCCTTTAGTTCTAGCAGCATTTGTCATTCAGCCATGAATACAAAACAAAATAGCCAGTGCAGTACTGCATTTATGGCAGTAGCATAGGACACTTAAAGATAACAGACAAAAGTCTCACGGAGAAATGCAGTCCCTCAATTTAAAACAAATGAACTCACAGCTGTACCTGAAAAAAAACTGAATTCCTATCATGCTATTTTTAAAAACTTACATTAAACTTTATATTTTCAAACAATTAAAAGCAAAGCTATCACAACAAAGACAGAAATAGTATCTCACCCAGGAAAGGAGATGGCACTGTGTTTCAATATAACAGAAATCACGACCCATTGTATTATCATGTGAAAATGAGCTTAATTAGTTACTTTGACAACAAAAACATCTGCCATAGAATTATGATATCAAAAGTCATTACAATACATTATAAAACTGAAACATCTTTGCACAGAAATGAGTTGATTCATAGAACAAAATATGTATTACTTGGAAACAGAAATACTCCATTTAGATAGAAACCCATCATATATCTGAATTTCAAATTTTTCACGTGCTTAAGATTTCAAGAGGCTTAACTACTTCTGCCATCTTCTCTACTGAAAGCAAAATCTACTGTTACAAACTACAAAACATCTTACAAGGCAGATGCTACAGAATTCAGATTCAAATTTTCTGATTTCACACTCTTTCTTCATGTCAAAAAGTTTGAAAAGAGAAAGATGGAGTTTCAATAAATTGCTTGTCAGTTTCTTCATCGGGTAATTCAAAGACTATTTTTCTGAATTCAATATCACTGGAGTGAAAATTAATTTCTGCTATATAAATACATAAAAAGCTTTTGAAACATAAGTTGTTTTGCCAATCCCATATGTTAGGCTTGGCTCTTCTCTAATTCCCAGTCTCGGGAATCTGGGAAGCTGTACTTCCCTGTCTGTCACCTAATTATGTAGCAATAAATAGGAGTGGATATTAACGAGTCCAGAACTGTTCTACAACCCTGAGTTCTGTGGGGTGGCAAAGGACAGGCTAGGAGGAAAAAAAAAAAAAAAAGAAGCCAACAGCTGCAGAAGAGAGGCATTACCTCGGCTCTCTTCCTCACCTTTTTTTAAGGCTGTAGCTTCACCAACCTTTCTCCTAGGGCACAGCTCTAGTAGCTCACTGCCCCAAAGAGGAGAGTGTTTTGCTTATTTCTGCTGCTTCCTGGACCATTCTGCAAACCAATTCAATTCACTTATCCAGAACGAAAAAGAAAAAAAAAAAAACACAAATAAAAAAAAAAAAAAAGGTGGTGGTGGTGGCTATGGGGTAATAGCTTTCTCATGAGTTCAGTGTATTGAATTTACTCACTGAATTGAGTTGAATCATGCACAGAGGGGGAGAGGTTTACCCTTGGTGGCAATTAGCTGTCTTTGAAATATCTAAATGAAAAACTACATCTGTCCTGAACATTAGAGGAAAAGTATCGTATACATTGTGCTAAGTTGCAGAGATATTTAATGCATATATTCCTGTCAAAAAGTATGTTATCCAGCAAGATCAGCAAAGTAAAAGCTTACACTGAGAATCCCAACGTGAAAAGTCAGTTCCTCCAACCAAGCTTTAGGAACAGAACTATCCTAACAAGATATTCTCTCCTTTTTAAAAGAGAACGTAATTAAAAGTGCAAGCACATTTTTAAGCATGCCTTAAGAATATCAGATGGTTCACAAAAGAACAAATATGAATTTACCTTTGGTTTTTTGTTCAGCAGCCTGAAAGAAGAAAAGAAAAAAAAATCAACTGCTTGTCAATATTCAAAGGGATACCTAGTAATTGTATGGCTGTACTCCTGACTTTTTTGCAGAAGATGCTTATATAAATCAGGCATTAGTTCTAATTAATGATCAGAGAACGTTAATTTAACTCTGTAAACCAGGAAGGTCAGAATGGCTATCGCTGTCTGACAAGAGCCAAAAGCACATGCCTACAAGACAGTAAAAAACATGGCAAGCAGTATGACGGGACCCCCACATACCCACCCAGCCTTCCCTCACTAGAGATTCTGAGTTGTCCTGAAGTAAACGGGATGTCTGTGACCCTTTTAGAACTCAAGAGAATTCAGTTCAATGCATTTGTCCAATATCCCTTTGAATCCATATATATTACTAGCTTACAAAGAATAACTACACATTTTGTGACAACCCATCTTTTTAAATCTACCTGCTTTTCTTTTTACTCGATGTGGAATTTTTATACTGAAAAAGAGAGCAATTTCCATCCACATCCCAAAGGCCACATAGTATGAAAACTAACTCCATATACTTGAAAAAAAAAAGGCAAGAGAACACAAACCACAGAAAATGTGCAATGGCCTTGGAATCCCCAGCCACTTCAGTATCAGTTTAGCCTAATCCAGTTAACTTTGCATTGAGGTTGCCAGGGAGCACTCACATGATACAGCTGTGGAAGCAGTAATCTACCATCAGTGGATGGTAAGCAGCTTGGGGCTTGCTAATGAACCGTCACAACTACTTCTGCTGAGATCTTTTGACCACAACCTCACTCAAACTCCACGGGACTGCTGAATTGTGTCAGAATTATTCACAGAAAGGTTGCAAAGTCAGTATATGTAAGTTACAAGAAGTGTGTATATATAATTAAAAGCAGTAATATAAACAAACCTTTTTCTGAGCACCTTCCTTCTTTTTCTTTTCTTCCTGCTTTTTCTTTTTCTTTTCTTCCATCAAATGTTCCTCTTCTTGTGTTTCTTGTTCTTTCTCCCTGATGGAATAAAGGTTGGGAAGAGCTTGTCAGTAAGATCAAGTTTATCTAGGAAGCTAAACAACCTACTAACCATACTGATGTTGCTAGTTTCCGAACTCTCATGTCTACAATAGGCTGCTTTTAATGCTGTAATAAAACCATCATGAAAAAGCTGTTCCGAAACTGAAACGTGTAATGAACAAAACGGTAGGGAATGCAAATTCAAAAATAATAGGTCTTATTTGAAACTCCTTTCCTCAAACACTCCAAAGTACTACTTAATATTAGTATGTTCTATGGAAAGAAAACTTGAAAACTTGAAAAAAAGGAACAAAAATAGCTAATGTTGGCTTTCTTTAGCTATGATTCACAACGTACCTTAAAGATTATGCATGAGTACATTATTTTTGAATTATTTTTCTTTTTTCATTAAATACTTAATTTCTCATACACATCATTTTTGCTCTCAAGGGAAAAAACAACTGTAAAACAAGGCCCAGATGAATTCAAATTACCGTATTTTGTTTATTTTCTGTTATAAACTCTAGCTGAAGAATTTGCATGACTATAAAAAGACTGTTCCAGTGTCATCATGGTTAAAACTTAGAACTAGGAAGTTGTCCCAGATCAAGACAAAACTGTATTTGAAACCTCCCCACTTGTGCTTTGTTGTCCCTCACTGTAGTAAGCAGTTGTAACACCAAACCTCCCCCAGCATCCTTCCAAGCAAATGCCAATGCAAATAATTCATTTACTTTTCAATAACTATTTTATCTTCTTTGACAGCTCTTTAGGGCCCGATCATTTATCAGCCTTACAGATCTTCTGAGAATACTCTGTTTCTGAGGGGCTGAAACCATTACTATTATTATTGGATTAGATGCCTTCAAATTATTCATCAAGATTACTCTTAGCCTAACTTATTATTGCTTTGCATTGAACTTGCCAAAGCTTACATCCTTCATTATTGTTTAGATTGGCTTTTTTTTCTTTCTTTTTTTCTTTACTTATCATACCTTTTGCTTGCTTGCTTTTACCACAAAAGATCTATTTGGAAGGCGAGCACTTTAGGTACAGAAACAGATACTCTACAGATTCTGCATGAGGTGTTTTCAAGCAGTGCCTATTTTACCTTTTAGCTGTTTCTTTTATTTTCCTTTTGCTCATTTTGAGTTTGCGCATTCTTACACAGCTTTTTGAACACGGAATATTGTGTGGTTTAGGGCTGCAGCTGCTGAGGGGTGATCCGGTTTTTGGCTTTTTCAGTTGCCTGCAAATACGGATTTTGGCCACTGTAGACACTTTAATGCTTACAGAGATCCTGCACAGGGCTCCAGACTAAACCAAAAGCAGCTTCCCTTTCCCTGTGTTTCCCAACAGTAAACATTACAGTAGCAATTCAGAGGTCTAAAGACAGGTGTTGGTGCCCTTTTCAGACATGTTAGGGTATCCAAAGTATTTACAGAAATGACAGGTATGGTGAGACCTGCAGGAGACCCAGTCTGGCAGAGCAGCTGGAGGCCAGGCACAGCTGGGGTGCCTGCTGCACCACTGCAGCTCAGGACACCTGAGGTGGCATCAGGCAGCTGTAGTTTAAATACCTCAATCCCTTCCCGTCACAACCCAAAATTCATCACCTGCACGACTGCCCAAACACACGCCAGTTTCCAAGGGCCATGTTGCAGACACGGCACTGTAAATCTGTGTTCGAGGAGCACTTGCTCTGAAGAGTTGCAGATACGTATTGAGATCGCACAAACACTGACTTTGGGATGGGTTTAAAACCGCAGCTTTAAATGGATTGTTCTAGGGCTTTGCAGAAAGCAATGACTTACACTGCCAAAAGGAACCGAGTTGAAACCGTAATAATTTGACTTTTTTCCCGTTAGCTCAGTAGAACAGAAGTCCCCTGGATTTCAGTAACTACAAAGAACAACATCCACTCCCTACGTTTTCAGTGCCCCCTGCCTAAGTCCTACCAGACTCTACAAAGCCCGTGTCTTCAAGCGATCTGTCCCAAGCTGCCAGACTACTACCAAGGCAAGTTCTAGCCTTTTTTTTGTTTTATTAAAACAGCAGGTGACTGAAGCAAGTCAGCACAAAGTAGGAAACTTTTTGGTTTCCTCTTGCTATGACTTAAGTAAACCGATGATGTTATAGCAATTCCAGAACACCACAATTATATTCAGATCCCTTTTAATAATCAGTGGGGTATTAAAAACAAAACAAAATAAAAAACTAAAAAACATAGAAACCAAATACCTAGAAACCACAACTGCTCAATTTGCAGTTTTCTTTAAACTATGAAAGTATGTACTTCCCAACTTTCTTGTTAGGCTTTTTTTTTTTTTAATACCAACTTCCTTTAATCACTGCCAAAGTCTCGTTGCTTAAGTCGGACTCCAGTGCACACATCTCTATTTGTCCTGTCTGTCAAAATCTGCCTTTCTGTCCTCTAAAGCTGGTTCTGTTTTGACATTTCCCAAGCACTGCTAGGTGTCATTCCCTCCCTTCTGCAGGTAATACACTGTATCAGAGCATTTTCTAAATGAAAGAACAGCAAACATTTTGCTCCATTAAAAATACAATGTATTTTATTACCATATTATCATATCAATTACAACATAAGAGGTAGAAGTGCCACTCCTAGTGGAAACCTGTTTTTTATTTCATTTCTGAGTTTAAAATAGCCTCAAATTAACTCAGAAAATGATACTATAATTTTTAATGGAGTTCAATTTTCAAAACTGATTTACATAATGACACTTCTGAATACATATGCTTTAAATATGCTTAAAATAGAAATAAAGCTCCAAGTGGCCTCTCAGATGGCAACTCTTGCTGTCACTTCTAGGCAGAAATTAGTCATCTAAGAGCAAAACAAAAGGAAAACAATAAAAACATTGCTATATAAAGTTTGATTACATTGTCAAAGCCATGTGTTGTAGTTTTACTTCCTGAGTGACAATTTAATCTTTATTACAGGAAACATGCTAAAAAAATGAATACAAAGCTCGTGATTTAAACTAGAAGTGTCATATATTTGTATGAGTTTGCCTTTTTCATATATATATAGATCTGAAGTATCAAAATCATGGGGGATTTTTATAAGCACAAATCAGCTTTACTTTAACATCAAGTGTTGGTTTAAAAATTGAAATTAGCTTATTAAATCTGAACCTAAACCCAAGGCTATCTTTAAAGTACTCAAGCTTAGGAAGCTTGCTCAGAATAGTAAAGCAAGATGAGAGGTCACAGTACAACGCGAGAGAACTACGGTTACTTTGAGTCAGTGTCTATTATACAAGGGCTTATTTTTTCCACTAAAATAAGCAACAAATCTAGGTGGATTTTATTTTTTAAGCTAAATGAAAACTCGAGTTTTCTACTTGCATCAGGCATGGGATCACTTTCACATCTGCAAGTGCAGCTGGCATTTTGTGCCAGCACCGCAGTGACACTCTAAACAGGATTCTGCAACAAGCCTTTTGGGGATATCATATTCTTTCACAAACTTAAAGCAGAGCCTATCCACGTTGTTAGAGGCAGGGTTATTGCCCATCCAGTGCCTTACTTCAGACATTTGGCAACAGCCAAGGACCAGGCAGAGGCAAGGCCCTCGCCTGCCCCTCCGCGCCCCACAGCTCCAAACCCAGCGGCCTGAGGGATTTCTTTTGCATGTATTTAAGCTGCTGAGGGTTTCTCTACACACAAAAACGGTCTGGAATACTGCTCCAGCACAGCATCTGTGATCATGGTGCCTTTGCCTGGTTCAGCCCAATGAGGCAATAGCTCTAGTACCTGAAATTCCAGCACAGCTCTTCTGCTTCCCGCGTCAGCAACAAAAGTTGCTGTTACTGACAGAAATCCTACACATTACCTACACTTCCTTAAGTATTACTGTGGTTTTGACTTCCCCCACCTCACAACAGGGCACCAGGTGCTTCTATACACGAGCATTTGTCCTCACAGCGATGGGGAGGGGGACTTTAAGCTAAACTTGCATGAATGCGAGAGGCAATCGTGGCCCAAAGGCCTTCTGGAGGCCTCTACAGGAGTACGTGCTGGTAACAGGGGGGTCTGGACAGCACAGGCATGAAACACAAAACAGCCACCCAGCATGGTACGGTTTCAATTAAAAACAAAGAAAATTACTGTTCAAAAGGTTCTTTAAGATCTGACTCCAAAAGGTCAGAAAGAAGTGGCTGAGATCGTGAAGGCAGAATGCGGCTTAAAGAGTAGAAACAGAAAAGGGAAAAAATACTCAAAATAAAAAGCAGTGAATACTGGAAAGGCAAGTTTCGATTACTTCAGGACAACTGAAGAGCACTGTCACACAGGAAAAGAGGTGGTAAGTCTTGGAAATCACACGAATCCAAAGGTGAACGTGGACACCCTACCCTGGAGGAGGAGCAGGGGATCACCGCACCACCAGGGCTACCACAGGGGCTAAAGCAAGGCTCCATGTCCACCTGCTGCTCCTTGGGTTTCCTCTGGTGTCCTAATTCCACCCAGCCCTCCATGACCTTGCTAGAGGACACGCCGGGGCAAGGCAAATTGCTGGCAAGGCTTCAGAAAGTGCCAGGCTTTCCCCCTTGGAGTCTGGGCTTTTAATCAAGAAGAGTCAAACCAGTCCCTAATTACGAGCTCTCCAATCACCTCAAAACCAGAAAGCGACACACAAAACTAGGTCAAATAAATAAGAATGAATATAAAAAAATCTGTACAAACATGGGTACAAAAATGAGGAAGGTCAACAATCAGCTGGTGCTGCGCATGTAAAAAGTAATAGTAAAGCAATCTCTAAGTGCTTCTGGAATAAGCAGGGCAACAATTTGTGATACTTTGTGGAAAAAGGGGCCTCTAGTGACAGATGATAATTGAAGGCCACAGTGATGGCCTTGCTCTTCCTGCCTCAGTCTCCACTGAAGGCTGCCACCCACCCGAAGTGGTGCTGTGTGTGCAAGGGGCGACAGCTCCACGTGGGGACTGGCAGAAGAAGAACAAACAAAACAGAAAATGGAACTAAACACTTTACTACCACTCCAAATAGGAGATTGGGCCAGCAATATAAGAACAGCTTAAAAAGTCCTCAGAGAAATTGTATGTTTTTCCACTGGCTGGGCCTGATGCAATTTACTGTAAGAACAACTGTGTCTAAGTCCTCACCAATTACCTTAAAGAATCTGCAGAAGATGGATGGCACCCTACAAGACTAACAAATGGCAAAGATTGTGCCTATAACGTAAAAAGGGAAGGCGTAAAAACATCAGTACCAGCTAACAAGGATTTGTGAAGAAAAGCTACATCAAATCAGCCTGATTTCTTTCCCCCCTATGGCATAGCTACAGGCATTTTTAACAAGGAAGAAAGGGGATGCAATACAGGTAATTTATTGACTGTTCAAGCAAAATGTAAAGCTTTGTTAATAAAAACACAGATGCTTTATTCATTTTCAAAGAACAAGGTAGGGACCGTAAGCTAAAAGAAAATACAGTAAGATGCCTGCAAAGCAAGCGGACTCAGCACTTCCCCCTCCAACAAGGCAGAGTGCCACTGGGTTTTGTTGCAGTACACACGTGTCCAGCAGCTTTCAGTAGTTTATTAATCACTTTGCTGCTGGAATAACGTGTGTGTTAAATTTCCAGAAGATGTTAAGGCATGGGGCTGCAAAACATTTAAGGGCAGAATCCAGAACTGGATAAACTTGAGGTGTAGTGTGAAACAAAGCGAAGTGTAATGCAGTAGGAGATGCAGGGCAACGCGTTCAGTAGGGATAATCATGTGCCTCAGTACAGCAGGGGGAACAACTGCCTGAACACCAGCTTTGGGGAGAGAAAAAAAAAAGTTTTTACACCAGATCTTAAACCAAAGGCAAGGCAACAATGACACAAGCAGTCAGGAAGCCATTGCTGGTGTAAGAAGTCCAGTTTTGAACAATGTGCTTCAACAATTTAACCTGCGTGGAACTTTCCACACTGTAGCATTATAAAAACAAACAAACATTAGGAGACATACGAAATCTTTCTAAACACATTTGTGGAGAGTAAAGAGAGTATCTGAATAAAGGAATACATTTTTATTTAAAAAAAATAACACCAATACAAGGCCAAAGTGACACAAAGACAACTAGTCTGGAAATAAGAGGCCTCTACCCATTTGTGAAGTAAAATCCTACAATATCCTTTCACAGAAATTAATAGGGGAAAAGCCCTCAACTACAGCACTGTGTATGTGTTACATGTGTAGGTGGGATCATGCAGCTTGAAACTAAACCCTGTAACTTGAAAGTCTGGGTGGAAAAAACTTGTGCCTGTGAAGAGTCATAAGTGAAGCTTGAGGAGCATTTCTGTTTGACCTCAATTTATGACTTATTAATCCCAGGCTCTGGGGTTTCCAGCTGCCAAATTACACTCCTGTCCTGCACTTGTCACTCCTTAATACATAATTTGACTTGATGGGATTTCTCCCTTCATCTGAAACATCAAATTATCATCCACGGCTAACTGTGGGTCTGGTACCTTATTTTTCCAGTATCTGGTCAACCTCTCTCGAAGCGTGGAAGGCAAAGATGCACGCCTAGCAAGAGCAGTCGATTGTCTGACTTCTGAGGCCACCCAGAAATTCCACCAAAATTCCTGCACAGAAGCCGACCTCCATAAGACTATCCTCGATCTTTCCTTTTACTCTACAATGCTGTTTTGGCTCCAGGTCTTCTTTGTGTGCATTTTTATTTGTTTTCATTTGATTTGTTTACAAATTACTGTAGGTACCTTCAGGCCTATGACACTCTCTAGACCCTTGTCCGCAGCCACCTGTAACTGCGAGGGCTCAGACATGATCCCCACAAACCCCCTTCCAGGCTCTTTTGAAATCTCAGCCCCTTTTCCTAAGGTGCAAGACATGCACAGACAACTTAACTCATTGCTGAAACCTGTGCAGGAGCACAACGAAGCTGCCATTTAGAGACACACCAGAAACACTACAGCTTTAGCTGAGAACAGGATGTGAAAAGCACCATATTCAATTAAAATATCATACTGAAACTATGGGGAGATTATAGGTTGCCCAAGAGACCGAGTTAATAATCTTGCTCTTACAACCTGTAAAATAGAAATTCCACGATCGGGAGAGAAACAGAGCGCTTGCCTTACACGCCTCGGCCAAAGGCTGCATCTCCAGCGGCACCAGTGTCCTAAACTGGGCCATTTTGGACTCCTGGTTGAAGAGCAATTACAGCCTGACAGCACGGCGAGGAGAGCACCGACTGCTGCTCCCTGCAGGACCAAGGCTCTCGCTGGAGGCTTCCAGTTCACCCAGCATTAATGTGTGACCCTCCTCCATACACACATAAGATAAGCAACCACTGAAGCAAATTAGATTAGAATAAAAATAAAGCAGGCTCAATAGCAACTATCATTCAATTGGAGATTAAAAACAAAACAACCAAAGAAACCCACACAGCTGCCTGGCCTTATTCTAGCCTCTGCTAGCTGCCTACCAGTTACCAGAAGCAGAGAGGAAAATCTCGAAGAAAAACCCTTTACAAACAGGGAACGCAGGTTAACTGTAACGGGTAGGTCAGATGTCCGAGGCTCCCTGTTCGAGCACTGCCCCAGTCCCAGTGTATGTCTGTGGGGTTTGAGGGTTCTGTTTTTCAGCTACAGACTTCCTTTTGTTCGCTCTCCTGGATTGTTACCAGATAGAGTACTAATGAGAGTACTAATGAGAATGCTTCAATAGCTGTGCTACGCCTTCATTATGAAGTAGTGAGTGCAGACCAATACCAAGTGGATTTGTACACCAAAACTGGGTGCAGAGGCCTCGACAGCCACTGTGCCCCATTCCCAGTGAGTTTATCACTTGAAACTACAGCCAGTCTGCCCCCAGGTACCAAAAGCTCACTTGTGGCAGGAAAGCACTAAATGCACGCTTGGAGCTCGTCATCCAGCTCAGTTCCATTTAAAGGAATCTGCTTTTATTTAAGAGCAATTGTCATGCTCAGAAATGCCCTGTAATGTGAACTGAAGCACAATATAACTGAGGGTAATCACAAAGTTTGCTTAAACACGACACTGATCCAAATTAACACTCCACCACAGATGATCCTATAGGGCCCAACGCTGCTGTCACACAGGCACGCTGCCCCTTCTGCGGAGGCGCTGCTCTCCACAGGGCATCCATCCCCTCAATGCACCTACAAGCTCTGCTCCGGGGCAGCCAAGTCCTTGGTAGGGAAACGCAGGCGCAGGCTGGAGCACGGCACGTCGAGCCTCTCCCTTACGCACCGTTCAGGCACGAGCCATACCAGAACTCACCCCTCCAGCCCGCTGAGAACACCCCAGCAGACCAGACCTCAAGCACCCCACCCTGTGCACTGCTCAGCCTATGCAAGGATCGAGCAAAGAAATAAGAAAAAAAGAAAAAAACACCCAACCAACCAAAAACCAGAAGGGTTTCCATTACATTCACCACCTAACACAGGCTGTGAACAGCTAGAAACATGCTACAAGCAACATTCCCCTCCCCCAGCAAACAGAACTGACTCCTCTCTTGGAAAATTAAGCTCCAGACTACGAACAGTGAGCACAACGAGACTCAGCTTCAGTGCTGCCCCCCTCCCAGGCCAGCCGATATTTACCAGCAGCTGATGGAGCATGTGGTGCGGAGCTCTTCCCCAGTCTTCCTGGGACATAATACACAAAGGGAAGCAGCTTTGCAATCCAGCAGCTCAGCAAGAGCGCAGCCTTTTCGTCTTTCCCAAACACTACGTTTGCTATTCTGGCTTCTACGACTACACGAGGAGATGAGAGCTCTGTGCCAAGCGAGGCAAAGCCCCCACGCCGGCCAAGTGCTGGGCTAACTACCACCCATCGACTGACCCAGGCGCAGACACAGCCTGTGGACAAGGCTCCGGGCTCAAGCTCTTTGCCTGGACCTGCAGAACACGCAGGGCAGCGCTGCTTCCTGCGGGGAGGCTGCAGAGGAGGAGGCCAGGAAATAGGAACAGGAGCAGCAGCTCCGCAGGATGTTTTGCCCCCGGGCTCTCTGCACAAGCTGACTGCTCCCAGAGACGGGGTCGAAGGGACACGGCCAGGCACAGAACAGCTTCTGTGGAGGATTCCTTCAAGCAACACAGCTGAATGCTTGTGTTTCTCTCTTAACAGACAGGAAAGGTACGTTTACATTGCTAGAATGATGTACAGTTTTGCCTGTAGTGCTTCCAGTGCCCCAGTCCGTATTTCCCCCTTTGCATCAGTCGTGTGCCAGCACGCAGCTATTTACCAGCCGTGCACGTGCCCGACTTCAGCACAGACCTATCTGCGACCTCCGCAGGACTCCTCCAGTCCACATTGTCCTATGGTGCCAAAACTGTTCCAGAGCCAAGCGGTGGGAGCCCGTGGAAGGGTCTGTAGGCAGGTGGCATCCTGCTCCACCACTCCTGAGTACCTCTGAGCACAAAAGCACCAGGGAGACCATGGGCACGGCCACAGCCCACAAGGCAGGATGTGCCTCCAGGTCTAGAACTGGGAAAAAATAAATAACAACGCTATCCCTCGCGATGCAAGAGCTCCAAATGGTCCTCCACGGTACAAACATCACCAGCAGGAGGTAGGATGGAAAAGGGAAAGCAGATTCCTTGCCGGAGCCAGGAGGACAGTAAGTTTAATGGGAACGCGGAGACAGAGCTGAAAGCTGTTGTTAAAGTTTATTCCTTTAAAAGATTTCAGAATACACAAACCCTCAACATCCTCCTTCTGCATTTTTAAATATGTTGGGTGAGCTCATTGAACATTCAAGTTGTTGTCTTCGAGTTTTCCAAATACCATTCTATTTAAAGGCACTGTGAATAGGGAATTCAATTTATCAAATGAATGAAAGAAGAATTCTTAGCAGGAACCCTGGTGAGCTAATCAAGAGTCACAATAAAATGTCAGGGGTCCTGGAATTCTCCACAGGAGGTTAACACCAAATGTGATGTGAGTAAAGGAAGACAAAACATACTACAGACTAATAAACTGTACTCAAAAATTGTGCACTGCAAATATACGGAAGTTTAAACAAATGAAAAAAATACTGGGTTTGTGCTCTTTTTAATACATCCCTCCTGTTTAACTGCAAAAATCAAAACATTGCCCTCCATGAACATTTCTTTCAACTTAAGGATAATACGTTTTGCATCAGTTTAGTTTTTGTTCCAGTGCATCTTCAGCTGCAATGCTGTTTTCAAAACTATTACAGCAATACAACACAAGTTAGACAAAAAAAAACCATGTTGCATTACTGTCTAGCTAGCCTTAGGCTGGAAATGAACCCACAGATTTCAGAACAAGGCTTGCTCTATTGGCCAAATATTGAGGAGGCAGAAAGGTCTAGGCTAGCACCTCCTCCACAGCTCTACCAAAGAATTTAAAAGATTAATTCTGTGTTGCTGAAAAGGTAATCCTTATTTCCATTACATTCGTGGAGTTTGAAAGTTCTGTTTCTCCACCTCGCTTTCCGATATTAAAGTGTCTGGGCACCAATTCCTGCTGATAATAAATCTAGCAAGTGACAGCCAAACAGAGCATTTCCATTTTATATTTAACTGTCAGACCCATGATCAGAACAGCCTGTGGGATCCCATGTCTCAGCTTAGCAAGCGAACAGCCTCTCCCCATGCGGGAAGGCGAAAGGGGGTGAAGAGAGAGTCGGGGAATGGAAACAGCCATAAACGATCTTCCAGGACAAGAAAACCAGCTGCAGTAAACACCACTTTGGAAATCAATTTAGAGTGAATCACAATCCCAGTAATGACTATTTCATGTCTTCAGTTAGTCCCCGAAATGCCCAGGGGAGCAAATATCCTCAGAAAGATAGTCAAAATGTCTCTACGCGTGTTATCTGATCAGCACAAGCTGACAGAATTCCAGAAAAATCAGTTCTTGCTCGCCTGGATGCTGACAGAGGGGCCGGGGCATCACAGCTGCGATGCAGTTGGACTCTCAGAGCATCGCAGCACCGCCCAGCCAGCCCGGGCTGGCAGACACCATCTCTTCTATTTTCTGCAAAAGGACAGGGTTTTCTGCTACTCTAATTCATCTACAAGTTTGGGAAGAATATTTCATCTTCACCAATGCAATAAAAACAACCGAGGGTCCTTCTTTTTAAGCAAATAGTTACGTAAGCATCCACTCAGTAATACAGCCATTGCTTTATTCAGTTATTATGCTTAAGTGTAATAGCACAGCATCAAGACTAATGAGTTCTTGGTACCCAATGAGACTTAATTGGATTGTTCTAAAAGTGACAGTTTCAAAAACCTTGATTAGCAGCAGAACTATCACAGAAGTAACAAATATCACACATTCATAAAGCTCTAGTGAGCCCCACAGAACATCTTTCACAACAGTGCTATTTATGCAGTCTCCTCGAGTGCAGCAATCCTGCTACTGTGACAGCCCAAATTTAGTTCCACACCTGCACCAGACACCCACATTTTAGGATGATATTAGAAAATCTCAAATACCATTTAGCTTGCCACTACTAGGCTATTGTACCAGAAGAACGTGTTATTTTCCACATTCATTCATTTTTAAACAACTTTAAAAGATAAACCTCTTTATAGTGCATTATCAGCTAATATGACAAAGAGAAACCAAACACTTTCACACGCAGGAAAACGCAGAGGGACATTAAAAAGAGATGTGATCAGCACTCTGATGCCAACAGGTTATTTTCAGCTGCCAGCGAGTTTTTGCAGCGTCACAAAACCAGGAGGAGGTACAACACCGTCTGCACGACATCAGAGACGAGGCAGAAGCAGACCTGCAGCAAGGTAGTGGCTTTTTGCAGCAAGGTAAGGGCTTTTTTGCAGTGAGGTAAGGGCTTTTTTTTGCAGCGGGGCAATGCCTTTTTGCAGCGGGGTAAGGGCTTTCATTTGCAGCCAGAGCAGCTGTCGAGTGACCCATCCATCTCAAAGCTGAACATGGGGCAAAATTCAGACTACAGGTGTTGGAAGCAGTTCTTCTAGATTAAGTATGCTTGTGCAACTGAGCAAAATATTAAGAAGGAAATTGAGACCTGCAAGCAGAGACTGGTTTTGGTAGCAAGCTACCTGAAGAGTCCTCCCTAACTTACATGCACTCCTGCAGGCTACGCTTGCAGCATTAGGAAACCAACTTCACCTTTCACACAAGCACCACCTACGAGGCTCCCCTTCTGAGCACGCTGAGCTCAACCAAAACCACTGCAAGCAATGCCCAAGACCTCCTTGGGTTTTCTGCTAACAGCAGGGAAAGAATGGCAGCAAAATGGCAGGCAGCACAGCACCTCCCGCACCCCATGGCTGGCTTTCTTGGACGTTGAAGTGCTTCCTGTGGCTGGCACTGCACCCCACCACCCTACTCCTTTGTTTCCCAATAGCCAGCTCCTGTTTAAAAACATCCCTGCTGTCAGCGGCCCTGGAATTAGCACCAGCCACCAACGGGAACGTTTGGGAACGCCGAAGAAGGAAGAGGCTTGGGATGGGGCACGGCCAGGCACGGTGCTGCCAGGCTGAGCCTGAAATAGAGCAGGCAGCAGCCAGTCTCGACTCATTACTGATGGGCGCACACGCTGACCACCCAGAACGGCATCCAGGCCACTGCGAGCACTATATATAGCCCCCAGACAAAACAAAAAGCTCTCCTGCTTCGCCTTCCCTCTTGCACAAACAGCAAGCAGCAAGTGAGGTCCAGCAGCACGCAGGAGGGGAAGGCATCACAGGGAGAGCAGTGGCTGGAAGCAGACGTGCCATGCCAGGGGAGTTTTCTGGACCAAGAGCACAACAAAAGGCACTGCTGCCATGCCCCCAAAAAGCCATTATGGGAAGGCACACACAGACCCCACTAACAAGAAGCTAGGGAAGAAGTATGGGTCTTCCTGGCAGGAAGATGCCCACAGCAGGCACTGGGCACTTCACAGCCCAGGGTGTTTTTTTCCTGGGGGTGGGGGCTCTGCTTCCTTAAACGAGCCTATGGCTGGTAGCTGCACGATAACTACTTTGAGATCTATAAACATATTTTTCTCTGGGGCTTAATTACCACAAAGGGATGCCAATCGACTTGACAAGTCAATTTTTCTCCCAAATGAAAAAAAAAAAAAAAAAAAGAAAAAAAAAAGATGTTCTCTAGCAATTCAGTGCTTATTGCTAAATGGGAAACAGAATCACACGCACAAACAGCCACGGGATAAATATCAGCTATTTTGAAGACAAAGCAATAAGCAATTGTTAACATTTCTCATACTCTAGCTTCCGAAACGTAAGATTTCCTGATTGAAATCTAAGTAAATGCGAATCTAATTTTCGTTTTTTCAAGTGGATGTATATTTCAGAGCACAGGAAAGCAAGCTGCAGATCGCTGTTTATTACAAATGACTTCCACCTCCATAGCCCTCAAAGGCAAACTATAAAGCTGTGCGCAGAGCTCGGCAATCTGGGCAGCCAGCCATAAAACATCCCTGCCGCAGCACAGATAACTGCTCTCGCTCTCGAGCCATCCTTGGCTGCAAACCCACAGGGAAGAGCTCCAGAGCGCAGACCTCACCGCCGCCAAGGCTTCTCGTGTTTTATGAGCTCCAACTGCAGCTCCAGTCAGGGCTCGGCTGAAAAATTACAGCGCGGACTCATATCCAGCACCGACTCCGATGGTGATGCTCGGTGCGCTGAGAGCTGCGAGTTATTGCAGAGCTTCAGGGAGACCCAGCGCCCCTCTGTGAGGCGGCTGGGATTTGGGTGGAGGGATGTCACGCTGCAGAAAAAGACAAAAGAATCAGCAGCACACTTTAAAGCGCTGCTGCTGCATTTTCCACAAACGGTGTGTTCTTTGGTATCATCTTAAAAAGCTCTGCCACCGTTCTGGGCGAGAGCTGGCAGTTTGTTATTATGATCAAATTTAGACGCTTTCACCTTGTGCAGATTTTAAAATACGTTAGTGCCAGAGCAGGAAACTGCACGAGGGAAGTTTCAGAAGATGCAGTTAGCACTGGGTGCTGGGATCCAAGTAAGCTGGCCGTCATTAAGCAGCGATAAAATGAGCAGATCTGCATCCAGTAATTAAGATGTAAAACTAAGCTATGCCTTCGGTAGGCAATTTTCATAAACAGCTCAGATTCCTAAGGCAAGATCAAATAGTACTTTGATTCCCCTGCTTTCACGCGTTCAGAAGAACCATCTTTCATTCCACCACCAGCATTTACCAGCGAAGAGACTGTGCAAAGCACATAGATCATTAAGTAATGCAATTTACTGTCACTTCTGGATCATCTCCCCATTCAATAAAGTATACTTCTCCTCTAAATACTATTTGCCCTGGCTGATATCTTCATAATACAGCTGAAAACCTCAAGCCATTATCACTAGAAGGCATCAGCTGATCCTAAATTGGCTAGACTGCAGCGTCACAGGCATTTAAGAGGTTTCCTTATCATTCATCTTTAATAGTAAGGGATCGACAGGCTCCTACCTGCAGCTTCTAGGCCAAAGGGAGCCCTTCTAATGGCATTACCGTTATCTTGTCATCTGAATTTTAAACAATTAAAACAATAGCACTTTTGTGCTGCACATCTCTTCTGTAACCAAAGATGATAAATTTTTAATTGCTTCTCGTGTTCGAAGTCTTACATAAAGCACTGATTTATTATTTTTTTTTTTACATAAGCAATGTGCGTCCTGCATTTCGGTTGCTACACCTTCAGAAGCAGCAAAGACCCGAGCAATAGGCACGGCGCATTTTGTTTACTTCGGGAAGGATTGGCCATTTTATTTTTAAACCCGCAGCTTTCGTAGCCAGCACTATCTAGCAATTCTTTCCAAATGAAAGCCTCTTTTTACTAAAGCAAAGGATGGCTCCACCCCTGACCTCCTCCTTCGGCTTGTTTTGGAAAGGGGCCAGATGACAGCATTTGGAAAAGCGCATGTTTATCTCGGCAAGGCCAGCTGCTGAGAGGAAATAAATGTAAGTTAACATATTATCTGGTCCCACATACACCGCTCTTGGTTAAGTCGTAGCAGCTAAAACTGAAAGTAAACTCCTCTGTTGGGCTTTTAATAACGAGCTTGCCACTAACGAAAAAAGGTCTCTGCGTTGCATCTGAATTGATTGCAGAATTGAGGTCATTCTGAGTTAACAGCAGGCAGTAAATCCCTGCCATGATGAATATAATTTCCCGGCCTTTCTGAATGAAGCGAGTAAAAAACAGCAATAGGAGGTTTTACTTCCAGGCTAAGTCACAGGCGTACTTTCCATACGGTTAACGTTCAGCAACAGTTTTTTACGATACAAAAAGATGACAGCTTCTGCTTAACAAAACCTTTAGCCTTACCCTGTGCCATTGCTACTCCAGTTTGCTAAGGTACTGAACTTGAAAGCTTTGAGAACTTCAACAAAGGAGTTTCAGGCTGAAAGTACTCTCATGCCCAGTTATTCTATTCCTCATCTTAAGGAAATTTCACCCTATTGTTTTTCAACGTCTTAAAATGCACCTTCAAGTAAAAAAAAAAGGATGGAATTACCTTTCTTCCTTTAGACATAAGCAAAAGATCATGAAAATCATCAAATGCATAGCTTGTTACTTAAACAGGAAAAACTATTAGGGGAAAAAAAAAAATACAGGTGGATTTTGCATTTATCCCAGCAAGCTCCAGCAGGCTCTGGAGCAGCAGACAGGGTAAAAACCTCATCCCACTCACAGGGGATCAGAGGCAGGTTGTGAAAGACCCAAAGACATCCATCTCTGCAAAGCCAGCCCGGCTCAGCCGTGAGGGCAAACCCTAAAGTCACCCAATGCTTCTGACCGCTGCAACAAGGCTCGAGGGCAGCATCCCAAAGAAAATCCCACAGCCCTGTGCCAGCACAGAAGTGGCACAGACCAGGGCTTCCCCCACAGGGCTGGGGAACCAACGCTCAGCATCACACCGAGCAGCCTCCAAATCACCCCCAGGCTGCAACAGCCCTACCAGCACCCGCAAACCAGCCCCGTAGGACAAACCAGCCCTGTAGGACAGCACGCTGCCTGCTCAGACCAGCTTCTTGTCCCAGATGCACCCTCATGGCTGTCAATGCACGAATCCGCGTGTACAGAGGACAGAAACATTAATAAAGCCTCATTATTTGGTCCTGCCATCTGGGAGGGCTCTACGAAGCCGGCCTGCCCGCGTCGTCTCATCGCTAGGAACAAAATGTGGGGTCAGAAGAGGGGCTGGGTCCAGGGACCCCCTCGCCCCCGTGACCCCCAGCACCGTGCAGCTGGGCACCGCCATGGGGACAGCTTGGGGACGAGGGGACAGGGGACGTGCCGCAGTGCTGCGGGGTCCCCGCTGGTCCCTGCATGGTTCAGCTCTGCTGGGCAAGCTCCCATCGACCTCATTCACTGCGGCTGCCTTCATGGGCTCAGGGCTCGGGGCAGAAGCAGCCAGGTTAGCCCAGACCAACGCAGGGCTCATCCCCCAAAACACCAGTGGTCCATCAGCAGAGACCCCAAGAGTCTACAGCAGCTCTGCCAGCTGGTGGGTGCAAGCCTGGCATGCCCATTTTACCATTTTGCAAGTAATTCTGGCCAAAAAAAGAGCAGAGATGGTGCCATAAGTAGGGGTGCACCACCAGCACCCCCTGAGCCCAGGGACCTGTAGCTGTTTGGGGCTGCGCCCGCTGCATCCTCGGGGTGCACCTGGGGAAGTGGAGGGGCTCCGGGGAGCCCCAAGGAGCCTCTGGGGAAACACCAAGCCCTGGCCCCAAAATGGGGGAAAGTGCCCCAGAAGCGGGCTGACGTAATAACGGTTATTTCTCGCTTCCAGGTGGCTCCGCTGTGAACAGGGGCGACCTCCTCGCTCCGGTGTTAGCAGCACAGGAGGTGACCGCGGCTGATGGAAAGTGGGGTAAAAAAAAACAAACACAAACGTGCACGTCCAGTACAGCCCAGTAACCCCCAGCAGGACCGCCACCTCTGCACAAAGGGGACCCCAGGAAACCAAACACCAAACACCATCTCCCCCCCCCCTTTCCTCCCCTCCCTCCTCTTCCTCCCCTCCAGCCCCTTGGCTCAGGGTGGCACACGCCAGCACGCCTGGAGGAGAAATGACAGCAGCTCCCACCGTGCCAGGAGGCGGGGGGAAAGGAGGGAAAAAATAAAAAGAAGCGGATCTGGAGCTGGGGACTCGCAAGGTTGAGCCACCACCGGGGACAAAGCTGGGGAGCACAGCCCCAGGAGTTTTGGGGCTCGCCTCGAAGGGATGCAGCGTGCCCCGGGGGGCGGTTTTGTGCACGGAAAAATGGCAGATGGAAAAACAGTGAATGCATTCTGGCACGCCTGGAAGTATTTTCAGAAGTTTCGAGGAAAAAAAAAAAAAAAAAAAAGAAAAGAAAAGTGGGTGAGATAAAGGAGGGGGTGAAACGTTTTGTGGTGTGGCTGCTTCGCTGACTTGGGGGGGTGAAAGGGAGGCAGCCCCCTTCCACCTCCAACTTAGCAGGCTGCTCCTGCTACCCCTGCTTACCTTTTAGTCTTTTCTTTATGGGGCTCTTTGGCAGCTTTCGGTTCAGTCTTGCTGTAAGGAAACGAGTGAGTATTTTGTCTACCGTGTAGGGGTCTTTCTGACGTGTTCCTCTCTTATTTTAATGCTTTCTCTTATTTTTGTTTTCGTAAGTGTACCCGTAATTTCACGAATCTGAATACGAAAAAAATCTCACACGGCCAAAAAATTAAGTTTTTTTGTTGTTGTTGTCGTTCGTTCGTTTATACACCCCCCCCCTTTCAAAAAAAAAAAAATAATAATAAAAATAAAAGCCAGAAGTCTGCCACACAGAAGAAAACCCAAGAGCTCAACAGGAACACGCTGTCCACGCGGAGTCGCCAGGAGCCTCGGTGGTATCCAGCCCGGAGGAGCGCAGCCAAGGCAGGTCCAATCCCAGAAGGAGCTTTTGATTTCCAGTGGAGCCCAAAAAATAAAAAAAAAAATAAACCTCGAGACGGAGAAACCGAGACCCGGAGCCCCCGGCTAAGCGGCCGCGGGAGCGCGCCTCGGGGTCGCGCCCGGCTCGGCCCCGGGGCTCCGGGCTGCGGAGCGGGGCGGCAGCCGAGGGGGGGGCTCAGTCCGCATGGGGGGGGCACGGGCAGAAAGTGCAAATTAAAAAAAAAATAATGAGAAAATTAAAAAAAAAAAAAAAAAATGAGGAGAATTCGGGGAAACAGTTTCGTCGTGTTTTGGGGGAGAGAGGAAAAAAATAATTAAAAAAATGGATCCTCGCTCCGGAAAAAATAAAAATTAAAAAAAAAAATAAAAGAAAAGAGGCAGAGGGAGGCCGAGAGCCTCACATGGGGCTGCGGGGTCCCACCGAGCCCGGCGGCAGCGCTCTGTCCGTCTGTCCGGCCGCCCGTGTGTCCGTCTGTCCGTCTGGCAGGAGGAGGGAGGATCCCGCAGCCGATCCCGCAGGAAGCAGCGGGCGCGGGGAGGGGGCTCCGGGGGAGGAGGATCCAGAGGAGCCCCGGCAGCAGCAGCAGGAGGCGGAGGAGGAGGAGGAGGAGGAGGAGGAGGAAGGGCCCGGCAGGGGGAGCAACGAAGGGAGGAGGAGGAGGGGGGGGGGGGGCCGCGGGGCGAAGCCTCGACGCTGCCTCCTCCAGCAGAGCCTCGGCTGCGGGGGGAGGCCGGGCGGCAGCGGGGTGTCTGTGTGTCCGGCTGTGTCCGGCTGTGTCCGTCGGTCCGTCCTTCCCCTCTCTCTCTCTCGCTCTCTCTTCGCAGGCAGGAGGGGGCCGGGCTCAGCGCCTCCGGGCCGCCGCTGCCCCGCTCCTCCGCGCTGATGCCTCCGCAGCCGCCTCCAGGGACACCACGGGCAGGGACAGGGCCAGGGCCAGCGACAGCGACACGGACACCGCGGGCACCGCCGCCACCACCGCCCCCGGGCGCAGCGCAGCCGCCGGTGCTGCCGCCGCGGCCATTTTGTCGCGCACTGCCCCGAGCCCCGCCAGGCAGCGCCACACCGAGGGGAGGCTCCGGCGCGCACCGCCCCGCCCTGAGGCCACGCCCCCTTCCCCTCCTCCTCCTCCTCCTCCTCCTCCTGCTGCTGCCCCCCCCCAACGCCCACGTGACCGGGGAGCCCCCGCCACATGCAAATGAGCGCGGCGGCCGCAGCCAAACGGAGCGCAGGGCGCGCGCCTGGCCACGCCCACAACGGGGCGCGCGCCAACCCCCCCCCCGCGGGAAAAGGGCGGCGGGGCGGGAACTGCTCGGGGGGGGGGGGGGGGGGGGGGGGCTGTGCACGGGCACCCCTCGTGCAAAGGGGTCTGTGCTCGCACCCCCCCCCCCCGTGCAAAGGGTGGCCGTGCATTCGTAATCCCTGCCCCCCCCCCGTGCAAATAGCACTCTGTGCATGCACCTCCCCCCCGTGCAAAGCGGTGTCCGTGCATGCACCCCCTCCCCGTGCAAAGGCGCGTTTGTTTATGCACACCCCTTCTCCCCGTGCAAACTGGCATCCGTGCATGCACACCCCTAACCCCGCCGTGCAAACGGCATCGATGCATTCCTAAACACCCCCCCCCCGTGCAAACAGGCGTTGGTGCACTCGTGCACACACCCGCCGTGCAAGCAGGCAACGATGCATTTCCCCACACCCCCCCTTGCAAGCTAATGCTGCAAAAAAGCAGCAGCTGGAACAGTTCCTTGCTGGGGGGGGTGGACACAGAGCAGCCAGGGGAGGCCAACGGAGGGGGCGAAGCACAGCCCTGCTGCACCCCGGGGTGCTGTGGGTGCCCCCGCTGTGCCAGCAGGGGCAGCCCCGATGCGTGCACCCCCCCATGGCAGGCTCTGAGCAGCTGCACCTGTGCAGATGGGTGCAGGCGTGCAGCAGCCAAATGCATCCATGCATCCGTGCCATGTGTGCCCCGACGCGTGTGCAGCGCTGGCTCAGCCCCTACACACGGGTCTATAGGGCCCGGCCACCCTACAGCGCTCCCCGGGTGCACAGGGCTGCCCCGGTCAGCCTGGCCCCACGACCCTGTCCCATGCATCAGCCGGGGCGTTGTGCCCGGGGAAGGGCGCAGGGCCTTTCCCAGGGATTGTTTTTCCCCACGGGATCGAGGAGAGAGCCAGGGTCTCTTGCCAAAGTGCCGCAGGGAGGAAAGGAATGCGAAAATGAGTCAGTTTCGCTGCGAGTTGTTGTGTCTGGGTCCGGCACCAGGTCCTCCCTGGTTCCCTCTCCTCTGCTGATTCCTTTTCCCCGTTCTGCAGGGAATGATTTTGGGAAGCGCAAGGCAATCTAGAGCCTGACCCTTAATTTGTGCAGCCCATTCATGGTGCTATGAGCAGGCTGGGGGTGAGGGCAGGGCGCTCGCTGCAGCGGGACGGGGCCGAGGGGAGCAGCGCAGCCCGGGGCATCTCGGCTCATGCCCACGCCGGGCACCGCAGCCCCCTCGCAGCTGTCCCTTGACCACTGGAGGGAGCCCATCTTGTGCCAGCGCCACCCGAACGCAACCTGGAGCACAAAACCCACAGCCCGTGACGCGGCCTTGGCATCGGAACAAAACGTCTTGGGGAGGCTGCGCCGCGACCTGCTGCCACGCACAGCGTTGTAGGAATCAGACCTAAAACCCCATTCTGCTTCATCACCGCAAAGGAAGGGGAAAAACAAGGACGAACTAAGATTTTTTTCCCTGTTTTGAATCCAGCACCATTCACAGGAGCGCTGGTGGCAACCCGCAGTGAAGCACGGGCACCCTCGTGCCCCTTGGCTCGGTGCAGCTCCCGGGCGTTGTGCAATGCAGCTCGGCACCCGCGGGCTCCAACCCACAGCGGCCACCCCGGGCAGCACAGAGGTTGCCACACCGCTGCTTTCGACAGCGCTGCTGCTCACCGAGAGGCAGAGGCCCCGAGCACGCGGCGCGGCCAAGCCCCGCGCCCTCCCTCCTGCGCGCACGCCAAGCGCGGTGGAAGCACCCAGCCACGGTCACAGCGTGCCCCAAGGAGGCTGCCCCGGCCCCAAAACCCCGATGGTTATTGCCCAAGGGAACATTCCTGGTCAAATTTGGCCCAAAATTGTGAACGTGAAAATATTTCTAATTCGAAACACCCTTCCAACGCGCAGTGATTTCCAAGAATGGCCAGCTCCGCGGGGTGATGCCAAGTTGCTGGAGACCCTGAAATGTCAAAACAGAATAAACCTGAAAGTGATTTGTGTACTAATATGTGTTCTTGGCTCTGGCAAAATTACCATAAGAGCATGACGTAACCTGAGCCGCAGACACAGAGCGCCCATTGTTCCTGATACACCGGGTTCTACAACGCTATCTGCAATGGGTAAAAATTCCCTCTAGGAAAGCAACCATTTCTTTCTACCTGAGCTCTTTACCACTAAATACAGTGCTCCGTGCTATAAACCCTCAATTCCCTTCCTGCTTTGCTCTCCCTGCAGCTTTTTGCCCCAATTTTTGCCCTCCAGGCGTGCTTGCAGCCCTGGGGCTGTGGTGCCCGTTGCAGACCCAGCGCTCCTGGCGCCCGCTGCTGCCTTCCCCCGCCCCGCAGGTAACCTTCTGCTGGCACGCCTGAGTAGGAACAGATGTGGTGTGGTGTGAAGGGAAGCAAGGCGACGTGTGATGCACGTGGCTCGCTGCTAGCAGGGGAGGACGAATTCCTGCCGCTTGCAGACCTCTGATTTCCTCGGGTCTCGGGGAAAGGGCTGGGACTAAAATGCTCGTAGGGCGCTGGGCACGTTGAGCCGATGGACGTGAGGGCGAGGAACTAAGCGGGTTTTTCACGGGTTTCCAAGGGAGTTTTGGATGTGCAAGACACGGTGAGTCCATTTCCCCCTGAAGGATGCAGCACATCCCTCCTGGCCGCCCCCCTAGCACACTGCATCGTGAGGGTGAGCAATTAAATGAGCTTATAGATCCTTCTGCTTATGGAAACACTGATTGTAATAACTTAGACTTCTCTCCCCTCATTTTTACCCAGGAAGAATAGCGGGACCATGGTGGGACCATGCCCTGGTGTCAGACAACCAGCCCCGGGGCAGCTGGACCCAGCTGGAAGGGTCCTCTCCATGGCACGGTGCCTGTGGGGCTCTGCCAAGGGGGCTCGGAAAGCTCTGCACCCCATAAAAAGCTCTGCACCCCACAAAAAAAAGCCCTGTGCCCCACGTCTGGCCCAGGCACTCAGCCCGAGCACAGCGAGCAGCGGGGCAGGAGCTGGAAGCCCACCTCTCGCCCCGGGGTCAGCCGCGCTGCTTCCCCCTTTCCGCACAACAACCGGCAAATGCAACATCTGGATTCAATTCCTTCCCCAACCTGCGAGGCTCCAACCTGTATTTCCCGTGGGAGAGATGTAGCACGATGCTAAACAGCAGTCTGGTAAGGGGGAAAAACAAGGTATTTTTTATTCTTGCTTTCCAAGCAGAGCTATTGTATAAACAAGAACACGAATGTCCCGAGGCCAAAAAGCAAACAAGAAGCGCATGACTCTCTACCCTTCTTACCACGGCACACAGCAGCTGTGATAACACGTTCTGCTTATTATCAATAGCTGTTTAACATTAAATACATAATGTGCCCCGACCAGAGGAGGCAGAGCCCAGGACTTGACCCTATAGCTCGCTCCGGAGGAGAGGAAACAACATTTTAGTGGTTGTAACACGTGAACACAGCTCCCTGTGTCGGGTCTGTAGGCTTGAAAACCGTGCAGGGCTGTGTGTTTCCCATCGTGCTCCCGATGGTAGGAGTGTTTCCAAGAATGCGTTTCTCTCGCTCTGGTTTCTGCATTCGTGGCCATCACTTGTAGGCAAAGGGATGAAAAAAATAAGCCAGAGGAATGCGGTACTTTTTCCTAGAAGCCCAGAAGGTTTCCCAGAGCCTCCTGAAGGCTGCCAGGTTTTGTCTTCACCCCACAGGGAGCCCCAAGCAGGCACGGGAAGCACTGGAGCTATTTTCACGATGTGCTCGGTACCCAGCTGGCTTCGGCGCTGCGAGTCGCAGCCTGAGCGAGGCAGAGCGGGGCTGGAGGCAGCCCACGACGAGGTTAACTCGCTGCGCAGAGCAGCCTGACCTTTTCTGCCATGGATAGCTCCAACAGCTGCACCAGCACAAAGAACCCGAAGGACAAAAATACTCCTGAAACGAGTGGTGGGGAAGGGAATATCTCCCAGCACCCCGGCAGCTCTCAATGCATTGCAAAATGGCAAACGCTTCCTCCTCTAGCTCATTTCTCAGCAATTGCTGCCCCCCCCCCCCCCATCAATGTCCAGAGCAAAACCAAGTTGTTGTAGCCTGAGAACCCGGCTGAACCAAACCAAGATCCCTGGGTGGTTTTGATGAGTCCAGGTGACGGATCCGATGGTAAGTGTTTGTCCCCGTGTTCTGGCTCATCGTCCTAATCCGACTTCTCCAAACCCCCCCCAGCGTTTTCAGCAGACCTTAACACCCGCTTCTGCCTTTCTTTCATTTATCCGGGGACAGCATTTGCTGTGCTCCGTCCTGCTGGTGTCAGAGATCTTCTGAAGGCAGTGATAGCAACGCAATAGACATTTACTGCACGCCTGGGGATCTTTGGGTGAAAATGCTCTATTTTGATGACTGCACTGCACAGACACCAGGGTTTTGGGTAGGACCATACCCGGGGCAGCTCCTGCCTTCCTGACAGAGCTGATATGATTTATCCCTGAGGTGAGAGCCTGGGAGAGGAAGAATTGCTTGGGACAGACACGAGTCGTGCTGCTCAGTGAAGGTCTGCAGGGTGTTCGTAGGCAGCGGGATGGGGTCAAACCTGGGAAGGTCGCGGTGCTGGAGGGTGCAGCCCCAAGTCAGCCCCTGGCTCCTCCTCGGAGCCTGTCACCGCTCCTTACCCGAGTCATTCGGATCGCAAAGAATTTATTGACACCCACCCGCCATCCCTAAAGTTTTATGGCAATATAGATCCATTAGAAATCCATTTTACAGAGGTATTAAAATAATGAAGGTGAGAATTAAGAGAGCAGCACGCTCCTTTGAAAACCCACTGATGATAATATACTGCTTTAAGGAAAGTTATCGTGCAGTCCCCTTAAAGAAAGTTATCAATTAGTCACTGCATCCGACATCGGAGAATTGTTCCCTGAAGAGGATTTTAGGAGGAAAGCCATCGACTAAGCCATGAATTTATCACCGGGGTGGCGTGGCTCCACGGACTAAGATGACAGGGAGGGCTTGGAGAGCAGCCCAGGCGCCGGGTGGCTCCCGGTGGGTTTGGGAAGGCTCCTGGCCCCACAGAAACAAAGCGAGGGCAGGCAGGAGGAAGGAGCCCCTGGAAAATGGCTTTTTTTGGTGGAGGAAGGACCCCTGGTAGTTCAGGGCACCCAGACACGACGGGAGCCCAGCCCCATCCCAGCAGCTCGCGGGAGGCAGCGCATACAAAAGAGGGCAGTAATACTCCCAAGGTTGGGAATGGTTTTCAAACTCGAGGGAAGCCACAATATTTCTGTGAAATCGGAATCAACTTCCAAAATCCTTTGTTTCGACCCAAATGCACATTTCTCAGTGCAAAACCCAGGGGGCTGCCCTCCTCCGGCACCACGAGGCTGGAAGCGGTGGCAGCCACGGCCACCTCGCTCGGCGCAGCCCTGACAAATTGCTGAGCTCTCCCCAGATAAACAATCACCAACCAAAATATTTGTGTTTACTGTGGGGATTTGTCTGCGCATAATTATGCATTTGTCATTAAGAGGACTACAGGAGAGTTTTACACATGTAAATACGTTTGGGTAATTAGACGGGGAGAGTTTGGGTCTGATTCTTCTCTGCAGCCTGATCCCGACATGGAGCGCTGCCGGGTGGCGGTGTGCACTGACGGAGAACGGCGAGGGTACGGCTCTCTCCCTCCCTGTAATGCAGCCCTGGTTATCCACACGTATTCCTTTTAAACATTTCTTGTAGCTTTCTGTTAGAGCCTCGAGGAGCTCCGCGCACAATGCGACGCAACGCAACCTTCACACTGTTCTTTCATGTACCTGCCTTCAAGGAGAGAGGCAGACACAGTCCTCAGATAATACCAGATAAGACGCTATTTTCTTCTGAAACAGCCTAAGTGCAGCAGCTTTTAGTAATCTTCTAGCATCTTTTCCTATGTATGACAGTCTATTAATGTCATTTGCATGAGAAGTACACAATAAATCATTCATGCGCAGTTTAGTGCAGGTTAAGTGTAACAGCCTGGCGGTGATTTTCTGTGAGGAAATCAGAGCTGCTCATCGCCGGGTGTAAATCCGCGCTGTTCCACCAAAGCTCCTGAGCCACACTGCCCGGTAACGTGGCCCACGGTGAAGCTTTGGGCAAAATAAAAGCCGCAGAGGAAGGCAGGACTTGTGCCACGCTTTGAGGACTTTCCTCTGAGAGCTTCTCTCCTGAAAACCTCTCTAAAGAAAATGGAGCTCAAATTCGCCAGGAATCTGCAGCTGGCATTCAGGGGCTTACACGGCAGCGGATCGAGGGTTTGAGGCAGTCTGGTGTCCAGCCAAGTCCTGATCTCTGTCTCTCTGATCTGTTATCTGCCAAATTTGGCCTGCTGGGACCCCCTTGCTGAGCAGGGGAGGCAGTGCTGGGCGGTGGGCATGGGATGACCGCGGTGGCAGCGGGGCTTTGTGTCACCCCGCAGGGAGGGGAGCGATGCCTGTGCCCTCCCTCCTTGCCCTGGTGAAGGGAAATTCCTCCGTGGTGACGTGGTTTTGTCACCAGCTCGGGGAATGGCTGCGTGGGCACCAGAGCCATGGCTCCCGAGGGCTGTCGGGGCTGGTGCTGGAGAAAACCCTCATCCCTCAGCAGCACCGATAACTCGCTGCCCATCTGCACGGAGCATTGCAAGAGGTGAAGGTGAGCACAGCACTGCTGCAAGATGAAGTTCGTTCTCCTTTACCTTTTATTCCTTTTCTTTTTTCTTTTTTTTTTTTTTCCCCCTTTTTCTTTCAGTCTGATCCTTGTTCTCCCTGTGGCAGCCATGGGACAGAGGTCCATTGTTCGGGCTGCTCAGGAAACAACACTGCAGGACTGATCTTATTAGAGCTCAGGCCATGCCCGGGCAGCGGGGGGGCTGCTGTGTGCGTCCCCAGGGGCTTGGTGCAGGGCACTTTTCACTGCTCCAGGCATTTGGGATGCTCACCATCAGCTGCCCAGGGTCTGCTTTTCAGAAGCACAGCTCCCCTGCAGCCTCAGCGCATCGCTGGTGCTCGGGACATCTCGAGTGACTGCCAGGTAGCTCAGGCTGCTCAGCAAAAATCGACCTGAAAATCTGGACTGCTGCAGCCAGGACCTCAGCTTTACTGCAGGAGTGGCAGTGCTGTGGTGGCATGGAAGCAGCAAAAACAACCTGCTTGGTTTGAACCTGATGTGCCAAAGAAGTCAGGCTCATGCAGTCATACTGTCCGGTTCTTCCTGCTGATCCCCACTCGTTTTGGAAAACTGCATGTACAACACTTGACAGAGAAGTCCAGAAAATGCAAAGTTCCTACAGACGTTGCATGTAGGATGAAAAAAGACCAGATGAATGTCCCCACTTCTTGTTTGACTGACAGGCAGCACCAGGCTGCTCTGCATCGTGCTGGCCCTGTCCTTGTCACCACCGGTATTTCCCCAGGGGATGGCAGAGGAGCTGTGGGTGCTGGAGTAGGAAAGAGATAGGGGCTTATCTCAGATTTGGAGAAAAGACTTAATTTACCCTACTGGTTACGGAACAATTTACTCTGAAACTGTCTGCAAGTTCAAAAAAACAAGCCACATTGTTCTGTTAACAAGCCATTGTCACCCATCGGGATGCCCTTCGGTGTTTCAGCCGCTGTCACTTAGCCGTTAAACGGGGCTTGATTTCCATCAGCATACTGATTCCTCGCACATGTGCTCTTTTGCGATCTCCCCCTCCTCCCAAATGCCCATCCAGGTCCAATGGAAGCACTGCCTGCTGTGGGCTCACCTTTAATGCAGCTGCTGGAATCTGCTCAGGTTGCTCAACGCTGGCTGATCTCAGCAGAGACGAATCTTCTAAATGTTGATGTACCGCGAGGCGGTTGCACATTCCCAGGCTATTTATTTGTTACTTATGAAGAAAGTCAATTTGAATGCACTGGCTAAATAAGAACTAATTGTTTTCAAAATTCAGGTTAACGAATGCTGTAAGAAGCCGTCTTAGGGGAAATGAAAGAAAAAAAAAAAATCAACCCGGGCACTAATGATTAGAGCAAAACCCTGATGCTAGGACGACGTAGTCTCTGTGGAAGCAGGTTACTCATCTTTTCCAGAAGATACATACATGCATTGCAAAATGTTTATTTTGTACTCTCTGAAGTGGTTAATCTACATGCGGAGCAATGAAAAGGTGGCTTATTAGGCTAATTGCTAATAAAAAAAAAAAAAAAAGGAAACAGAACTACTGTGAGAAAATATTTAAAAACAGACACAGAAGGCTGTGAAAACAAACACCGCCTAGTTTTTCCATGAGGTTTTCCCACCAGAAATCAGGCAGTTCAAAGAGACGTCCGGTTAATACGGTACCTCCAGGCTCCTGGCGCTGGAGCTGTTCATTAGCCGCTTCGTAATTCTGTGATGCAGAACTGGATTAATGGAAAGGTGACGGGGAAGCCACCGAGGTACCTGCTAATGATCCTGCCTCATCCTTAGAGGAGTCCTCTCTAGCCTTGCCCATGTGCGGCAAAACACACACCATCAGGATACAATGCCACATTATCACAAGAAAACACTTTGGAGAGGGGAAGAAGATGTCATTGCAGAGTGGTACTGGGAACTGGCGAAGCCCAAGATGGAAAAATAATTGCATGCATGTTTTTTAATACAACAGGATTCCCCCAAGCTCATTAAAGCAGATGGAAGTTTTAAAACCTGTATTACTTTAAAAATTAATTTACAGCTGTGGGGCTTGGTGGCCCAGAGAACATTAAAATGATAAATCCAGAAAGGTGATGTGAGCAGAAAGGAGGATTACTTCGGTCACAACATGGCCTCTCAACGTGAGAGAGGGGAGATGTCACAGTTTTGTTCCATACCCTCCGTGGCTTCCTCCGTGCTGTTGTTTCTGGGCTTAACCCAGATTTTAAACCACTGTAACAAAGTATTCAAATTTCCTCCTGAATGACTTGTGATCCCCAAACTGTTCTGAAGCCTCTCTGATTTATCTGAGACCAGGTTATGGGACAAGGCTTGTGATGGTGATGGGACCAAACGTCTGCTGGGCAGCAGCAAAGCCGGACCTAGCGCAGGTTCACGCGTGGTGGGTGGATGCTGAAAAGAGCAAGCCAAGCCCCTGGGGATGCACCGTCTCCTCCCATCCTATATCTGCAGGATGCCAGCACCAAGGAGCCGGGGCACTTGAGGTACTGCAGAACAAAGGCTGAAGGTTGCATTCAGCACACACCAGCTACCCCTGCTTGCTTGGGAGAAAGGAGTCCTTTGTTTGGGAACAGCAGATACTCCCACAAAAACATGCCAGTGCTGTTTGCTCGTGCAAAAACCCACGTTACACACAAAGGTGGTTTTGCATAAAGCTGTAGCCCCTCACGCTGGTGGCACCCCAACACACAGGCGGTGCCTGGGGTGCCGCACATCCCCACGCCCGCATCCACTGCTGCGGGTGGTAGTGGGGACACCGAGCTCCAAGAGGGGAGAGGAACAGCCCCTGCCTTGCACAGCCCCTCCTGCCCACACATTTATAGTAGCATGCCTCTGGTTTCCTCTTCGTACCCAACAAATTGACTTTACCAGTAAATTAACTTTATCCTTTTGCTGGCCAGCCTGACAAACGAGAGCAAGGCGGATTTTTCCGCTGGCCCATTAGCGGAGCCCCAGCGCCTCGCAGTGACTCACAGGGCTCCCGGCTGCCTATTGAAGGGGTCGGGGCCGAACAAAGCCCCCATTCACTGCCCGGCTCTGCTGGCTTTCCTTTGAGCCCATGCTGCTTTATTTTTATTCTTTCCCAAACATTGTTGGCTAATTTCATTGACAAAATTCATAACTCGGGGTTGGAGAGCCCGCTCCTATTCAGCTATGGGCGCTGGGGGTTTTGTTTTTCTTTTCCACGGTCTCCGTCCTGCCTCGTTCCCCACTTCCCCTGAACCCACTGTCCAGGCAGCGCTGCGGGGGGATGGAGCCCTGCACACAACATTTGGGTGGTTTTCAGCTTTTGGATGGGGAAGGAAAAGCAACCTGACAAAATCCGAACCCAAACCACGAGGGTAATGCAGAGGGCAACGAAACAGGACTGGAATTGTGCACCACAACTGAGTGACCCCTCAAAGCACACAGCAAAAGGCTAAAAACAAAAGCCTATTTAGCTTTTATATCTGCAACGCTCTGCATCCCTTTCAGTTAATTACAGCTATTTAAAAACATCTGCATTTCATAAAGAACTTTCTTTCTTTCTTTCTTTCCCCTACGGCTGCCCCTCCTGAGACATCTCTCTGCAGGCTGCTGGGTTACACAGTAATTACAGTCCCCAAGTACCTGACATCACCACCAAGTGCACCACAGGATGGTTTCAGCAGCAAGAGAAACAATATTACTCAGGATGGGTCTGAGCCAACGTCCAAGCTCCAAACACCGTCATTTTCTTTGGCAAACTTCAGAGCCGGAGCCGAGCCGGGGCCTCTGTGCAAACATTAGGGACGCAGAACCGAGGAGCCATTTTGGCACCCCTGAAGAACCTGCAACAGGCTCCTGTAATTTATACACGTAGACAATAGATGCACATCGTTCTGATTCTGGCTGCCAAAGCACTGCTCCCAGCAAGGCTTTGTGGTGCTTCATGCAGCAATTCCCCTTCCTCCTCCTCCTCCTCCCCAGGGCCAAGGCCGGGTCCCTGCCCTGCCAGCTCCCACCTGAGGGAGCGCGGCCCCGCGAGCCGCCCCGCTGCGGCCTAGCCCAGGCCTCCCTTCTTGTTCACTCATCGGCCTTTTTCCATGCCGAGAGGCCACAGTGTGAGGGCAAATGTGGCTTTTGGTCCGTGGAGCAAGAGGTTTTCTCCTTGAGTGTGTTTGCCAAAGCTGTGTCCCTGTGGGGGGAGGCTGGGAGCAGGCCAGGGGCCGTGGCTGCCTCACAGCTGAGCCAGGCTCGCCCCGGGCGCAGACATCCCTGGCACCTTCACATCTGAACAACAAGCAGGGGAAGAAAACCACACGATTTCCTCTGCAGACAGCTGTACCCAACACATTCACAGCAAGAGCAAGCCTTTTAAAAACAAAACAAAACAGAGTCCTCCCCCGAGCAAACATTTTATCCTGTCCTGGCTTAATTGGGGAATAAGCTTAACTTACTTTCAGGACAAAGTGCAAAGGAAAGGATAAAAGCAAGTCAAGCCAAGCACTGTACCCTGCTGTGATCATGAGCAGGGGCTGTGTCTGTGTCTCCTGAGGAGCCGGCAGTGCTGGTTTGCAGGCTCAAAGCCAGCATGGAGGAGGCAGGATCCGGCCACTTCACATGCAGCTGCTGGGTCCTGGGTGCCTGCCGCCGTGGGGAAAGCTCCGTGATGAGCTTTCCACTGGGGTCCTGGGTCACTTCTTGTTTTCAGGGCCTATATCACATTGAGGACAGCTAATGATTCCCTGGATGCTTCTCCTCGATGACTTTTTCCTGCAAGGATGGCTGGTGTCCTGCAGGGAGGAGATGCAGAGCCTCATGGATGGGACAAACAGCTCCCAGCATCTCCGTGCTGCTCTGTGGCCCACGCCCTTAGGGATGCTGCCCCTTCCACCAGCAGCGCTGCAGATTACACTTAAATTAAGTCTCTCTGCTAAGTTTTTTTCCCTGCCTGTGGCCTCTCCCATCCCTAATCCTTTAATCCTGGTTTGGTTTCAGGACCCCAAGGCAGCCGCGGTGGCACGGGGACAGGAACGCACGTCTGAAGGGCAGATCTATTCTTCAGCTGAAGGGAGAAGGATTTGGCTTTCTACATGCAGAGAAGATAATAAATAAATAAATAAAAAGCTTGTTATATACCGGAATACCTTCCTCCCTCACCAAAGGTCAAACTTAGATCCATTTTCAGTCAGGAGGGAGACGTCTGTCAGACAAGCACTAATCACTATTTAGTATTCATATTCACCTATTAGAAGCTCCATGCTGTAAACATGTCTATGAATTAACAAGGCATCTGGCCTCTCTTATACAATATGAGCAGCTTGGATCATGAAGTGTCTGCAGAAAATAAAAAGTGCCTTCCATCTGTCTCTCCCAAATATCACTGCTATCACCAAAGCAAACAGACCCGCTCTTCCAAGGCACGGCGCGGCCGCCTCCCCCAGCACGTGTTACTCAAACACAAACAAGCGTTCCTCCAGCGCGGCTGACAGATCTGAAGCTGCTCTGAGGAACACAGCTCAAATTAAGAACAGGAAGAAAATAAAGAGCTGAAAAATAACTGGGAATAAAAAAAAAAAAAAAAGGCTTCCTAATAATGAAGCTTCTTCTCAGCGGCCTGGTGGATCACCCATGGTGCTGGCACCCTTGGGAGCTCGGCGCTGCCTGGGTGAAGATGTGTGGGGCAGGACCAGCACCAGGACCTGTGCTGGAGGCAAAGCCATTCCTGGGAATGGGATCGGCCACCTCTCATCACCCTTCACTGGGCCAGATGGGGACTTGGACAGGAAACAACCCCTTGGCTCCTTGCTTGAAGGTGATTTGGGGTGCTCTGGATGGGACCTTCTGGCAATGAGCGTTTGCACCTTTGGGGTACACAGCGGGGAAGGTTGCTGTGGGATCATGGTGTGTGATGGCCCTTGGAAAGGCCAGAGACTCACCTCAGCCCTACACCACAAAAAGGCTGAACCCACCAAGCCTTGAGCCATCGCAAACACATGGCACAAAGGCCATGGGGCTGAGTACCGGGGGGCCAACCCATTGTGACCCTGTGGGATTCCACTGTGACCCGGTGTGACCCGCAGCTTCAGTGGGGCCACCACACCGATCTGTAGGCCTCATCCCCAGTCCCTGGGCTGTTTCCTTCCTTCCCTGTAGCTCATGAAGGCCACGGCTGGGCTCTCCTGCTGCTGCCTGTGGGACAGCGGGAGCAGCGCCGCAGCCGGAGCCCCTCAGCACCTACCCAGCGTGCGGATCGATGCTGGCTCAGATCGATGAGGAATCCTCGCAGCCCCGCAGCCTCCAGCAGCAGGTCTAAGTACGTTTGTAATTGCGTCTACAAATATTTGCGCTTTGCAAAGCAAAAAAAAGCCCCGACCAAACAAACCCGATGCGGCTACAGCTGCTGTGCTGGGACCTCAAGGTGCAGGTGCTGGAAATACCCACCTGTGCCATTTGGCATGCAAATATGTCAGAGAAATAAATCAACCTCTCTCTCGTGACGAAATGGTGGGAGAGTGGCTGGGAGGCAGCCCAGAGCAGCTGGCGTCGAGCCGGAGAAGGTTGGAAGGAGGGAGAAAGAAGAATAAGGGAGGGAAAGGTTGGGTTCAGCTTCCTGTAAGATGATCCGGAGCGGCCCCGTCTGGGGGCCCTGGTGACTGAAGAAAGGTCTCACCGTCACCATTCAGAAGGTCACCACGATCCTTTGGTCTGTCCTTTCACTGGGGAAAAGCTTTTGGAAAACAGGTGCTTTCCTTGCCTTGAGGATTTACCTTCCTCTGCTACGGCACGTTAACCCCTCGTGCTGCTGTGAAAGTCCCCAGGGCTGTCACCACGTGCCTCGTGGCAGGGATATGGGAGCCTCGCAGCCACCAGAGCCACCTCCCCGGGGCCAGGGCCACCACCGACACGGTGCTCAGGACCCATCCTCTGGGCCAAGGACCTCATTTCCTTCAAACACTGCTCGTTTTCTCACAAAAGCTAAGGGCAGCTAGCAGCTGGGCAAGCACCTCCTCACCCTGCAGGCCAGCACCTCCCGGGTGGCTTTTTGTCCGACCACGTTGCTGCCTGCCCCCAGTCCCCAGCAAAATCAGTGGGGAATCTGTCCTCGTCCCCAGGGGGGCACGATGGGGCTCTGCACGCCCCAGGAAACCCTTCAAGCATGAAAGCTAATTTAAAAGGAGCTCGTGTCTCTTGTGTTCAGAGACACGGAGCAAGGAAAAAGCATGACAGATTTGGGTATATTTTTACAGAGTTATTGTCCACCGGGGACTGAGCTAAGACCACAAACATTATTTCACTTTCCAGCAAGGCTGCGGTGATGAATATGGGTTTTGCAGGAGAAAAGCTGGGTGGTTCTCATTTCTAATCTCCAATCTTTCCTTCTCCTGTGGAGGTTAGGCACGAATACCACAGCACACGGACGCCGAACAAAGGCTGCCGTCCCTTAGTGTGGCGTTGGGGCTGGCAGGTGACTGCAGCAGAGCTGAAGGCACACATATCAAAATGCAACACCATTCCGCACTCGGCTCTGTTAAAAATATTCTGTTTAATTGATTTTCTAAAAAAATCTATTATGCTGCTCTAGGCTCAGCTATTGATCTGCAGCGCTGTAGAAGTAATGAAGAAGCCTTCAAATCAATAAGGCCAAAGTATATCTCAAACTGTATCTGCTCCACCAGCACAACAGGGACGTGGCCAGGCAAATTCCCCAGACGGGGCTGGGAGTGCGAACAAACCTGTTCCGATGACGGCCAAGATTTATTTCTATTGGCATAAACATAACTAATGAAACCCCAACGACTCTTCCCTTCCGTGAGAGCTGATAATATATCGCGGTGCTCACAATGAAATGAGCAAGAACACATTTGCAAAGGAAAAAAAAAAAAAAAAAAAAGACTCCCTCAACCGTGAGCTGTATTTTCTTCTTGGTGCCCTTGGTTCTCCTCCACCCCCTTCCCCCCGCCAGGATAATATTTCTTCTCGCAGCTCTCGTGCGGGTTTTAGCACGGCTGTTAGAAGTCTCCAAGGCTGGAGTTTTAGTTTTTCTTTTATCCCTCGCTGTCAGTATGGAGTGGGTTGGCAGCTAAAATCACAGGCTGATAGCATTGTTTGGGGCTAACAACCTTATCTTATCTTGTTCGTATTCTTCATATTACCTTAGATAAGCTGCCCCGGGGCCGCACACAAGCACGGCTGGGGGAAGTGACCCCGTTGGAGTTCAGATGGCAATTTGCTGCAGCGAGAGCAGCTGGGCCAATGCCACCGTGCTCTGAACTTGGCCGCCACTTTCCAGCTGAGGCTTTTACCTGATCCTTCCCACCTCAAAGCACAGAGGGACCCGAGTCAACAGCACCGCCACTTGTCCTCCTTACAGCCCGATCCTTCAGAGGGCTGCTGCCCGCAGAGCCTCATGGCATGCTCCTGTGGGCTCTGGCCCCCTGCAAGCTCCCCTGGATGCAGAAGGGCATCAATGACACACGATCAGTGCCTCGGTGCCTAACGTAAAGCCAAAGCAGCGTGGTCTCAAGCTGAAGCCTTCGGGGGTGAGCTCCAGGCACCCTCAGGTCACCGTGGCCGTGCCCTGGGCACAGCCGGCCCCGCACGGACCAGGCACCGCCACCGCCTGGGGACTGCGGAATTCACCGAGCACTTCGGGTCCTTGAAGCCAGCAGATTAATCTTTTTTTTTTTCTTTCTTTCTTTCCTTTTTTTTTTTTCTTTTTGGAAAAAAAACGAACCTCCGAAGTTTAAAAATATGGTAATGCAATTAGCGGCTTTGGCAGGCTAATGAAGCCACTTTAAACCCTTGCAAAAATACCATTAAAAGAGAATGCTTAAGAGCCTCTTCAAACTTTCCAAAATGAGAAGTGCGTTCATATTCAGAAGATGCCAATCTAGTCTCCTTTCTCCAAGGTTCAAGATTAATTAGGGACTTGTTTAGTGCATGAATGAGGAAACAAATGAACTCTTGGATCGCAGAGCACTGGAACCAATTTTTTAATCATTTTTTTTCTTTACAATTACATTCCTATCAAGAAAGTCTTCATTAGACTTTCTGTCACAGGGCCACATCATGTCAGGTAACTATTACAAGTGCTTGGCTTTCACCCAAAGATTGAACAATATGAATTTTCACAGAAATAAATACACGAGATATATATTTAACGCAGCATTTTCTTATTAAAATGCTGCTGCGTTTTCATAATAAATACATGTAACCCTTTCTCTAAGACTCCCTTAAAACAAATGAATTAGAAAAGACGTACAATATCTTCCCCTTTCCAAAACTAGCCTGGATATTTAAAGATTACCTTAGAGAAATATATTAATGCCTGATAGAAGAAGTGCCATACAATGGAAGGAGATTACTAAGGTAAGCAATAATAGATAGGAAGAGCGCGAACATGTTTGAGACTAATTGTCAAAAGAATGGGGTTTGCATGTTTAGTGAAGGAGAAAGGAGCAAGGAGAAAGGAAACTGCTCTGGATTTTCAATGAGTTACAACCTGCCCTGAAGGTTTGAGGGATGGGTTCGGCTGATCCCATCCATCGTGAGGCTCGGGTTTGGTTCAAACATACCCAAATTCAGAAACTCTCAGCCCCAGCCCTGCTTCTGCTCGCGGTGACGATCAGCACTGAGAGAATTCACTCTTCAGTGAAGTATATAAAGTATTAAAGTAGAATCATTTGCAAAAAGGATTAAAAAAAAAAAAAAAAAAGGCCTTCTCATTGTCACACTGGGGCAAATCTAATCGCTGTAGCTATGCTAAAGAAGGGGAGCAAAACTCAAAACAAGGGGCTGCTGCAAAATGAAGGCAACTCTAAGCAGCCCCTCTAATTCTTCCCACAAGTGAGCAAGAGCACAAAGGTTCAGCCCCCAGCCCAATGCTCCTGACACGGGCTGGGTTAAGGAATGGGAAGTACGTAACGATGACTGGCAGGTCTACTTACTCTTTTCCATTAGTACCCATTTATCATTATCCAGACCTCTACCAGGGTGAACAGATAATGTTTTCCTAAGTGGGAAGGCAAGGGTATAATTTCCATAGCTGATTTGTTCATTTCTCTCTCTCCTGCGTCCTTTGAGCAATTGCAAATCAGATCCCCACTTCCCAGGACACACTTCTACGGGCATTTAGAAATAAAGGATCGCATCACCTCTTGACCACTCTCCCTAACCTCGTTTCTGTGGGGCAGCGTAATAAAGTCCACGCAATAGATACTCCTGATGGAGAGGGCAGGCTGCAGTGATGATTGCACTCATTACTCCTTTCCCATTAGCAAAATTGTAAGATATATGGGGAGGAGCGGATTTTACTCAGATCCACGTCCCAGCGGCTTGCCAGTCGCAATAGGAACTCACTGGACATTGAAAACCAACTCCTGGGGGTTGGACTCCCACCGTAAAACCTGGGAGGTTGTGCTCTGTCTCACAGCTGCTGCATCTCCACCGTGCTTCAGCCTGCTCAGCCTTTGTCTTAACGCAGGGCAGCGAGGGGAAATTCACCCCAAATTGCCAGCATGCCCAAGATCTGCTCAAAAAGCCCCAGTTCCCGCAGCGACACAGCCCTGCCAGAGGGGTTGTGGTCACCGGGTAAGGAAAGATTCATAAAAGCAGGCAGGAAGGAGGGGCACGGCCCTGTCTTTGCTGCCACAACAAGGGGGGAAATATGACCCAGGCATCTCTATAAAAAACCTGAAAAGCCACAGGAGAAGAAAAGGAAACCCTGTATGGATTGCTTAACAAGCCAGAGTCATGCTTTCTGACACCAGACTCGAGTTTTTTCACCAGACTTGGCCTTTTGTGCTGCCTTTCTCTTGCTGCAGTCCCTCATTGCCCAGTTCTCATCACCCCGTGCTGTCTGACCGCCCCCCTGGCGCCCACCCCTCTGCTACCAGGGTGCTGCCGCTGTCCTGCTCGTGCTGCGAGCCTGGGAGCAGCAGGCGATGGTGGTGCTGGAAAAGGGATATTTAATTAGCAAGGGGAGCTGAAGTTTTCAAAGCAACAGAAGAAAAGGACCTGGGAAGTTGGTGGAAGAGTTATGGGATAACAAAAGGCCCTGGCGGCAGAGAGCAGGACGTGCCGAGCGCTCGCACACATCTCAGCAAGTGGCACTCCAGCGGCCGCAGCCTCACGGGTCACTTGTTTGCATCAAAATGCCGAGAGCTTCAGCTGAAAGAAAAGAAGGGTCATGCAAATCTACCATTCTTCTTGTCTCCCTGTAATCCTGAGAGCCTTGAGCCAAACTCAGTGCAAGCCCGGAGACATTCTTTCATGAGAATCCAAACTCTGCAAGCTCAGATCCCTCCCTGCCCCAAAACACCCGTCTGCATGAAGTAAGGCTTATCTCCTCCCAACAACAACAGCGTGGGTCAGAACGGGGCCAAGCAGGCGCTGCCATTCCCTGCGAGTACAGGGCTGGGATTGCACGAGGGCTTTTGGAGCTCGGCACGCCAGGCGCTTGCTGTTGTGGGTGCAGATGCGCTTCGTGACCGCGGAGCTGCCTGGACAGCCACTGGCAGTGCAGGCACAGAGCCAAATGCTGCATTTCAGCCAGCACTGCCATGGGCCAGGCATCCCTGTTTTGTGCAGGTCAGCTGTCATCAGCCTCCTAGCGTCTTCCAGCACAGCCTTTTCTCGGGAAAAACCCGGGCTTTTGGCTTTGTCTTTAAACCGCTGGCTCCTGCCCGCTTAAGGCAGACAGGGGGAACGTTGCAGATCTGCTCCTAGGTTTTGCTGACTCCTGCAGCATTTTGTCACACCGGGTATTCACAAACCTGCAGCAAGAATCACAAAAAGATCCCCGAGCAACGGCCAAAGAACGGCAAATTTTGGAAGTGGAGCACGGAAGGGGAATTTGCAAACTGCTGTGCCTTGACTCTTTGCAGCTCATGGATACAGAGAAACATCTACAGCTGGACTCTAAATAACCAGGTTAACTACCATCTGCAAACGCACAAAACCTGCTGCCCTGAACCCTACTGCTCTGATGGAGTTTTAATAGCTTCTGCAATAAAAAACAGTGAGTCCCAGAGGAGAGCTCTCCATTTATTCAGAAGGATGCTGCTAAATTCCTATACACGACACATTCCGCCGCTGCAACGCGCGCCTCTCCTCCCCGGCAGCTTTCCTTCCTGCCAGCCAGGTAGAGGCGAGGCATATCATCATCTGTGTAATCTGATTTGCAAGGTTAACTGCCCTGGATGATAAATATGCAGGGATTTATGACCATGAAGGTGCACTACCTAAGGCTTCAAGCGCAACGCACCGCGCTCACATCTCCCTTTTCTCCGACTTCTAAAAAAAGGAAAGAAGGATGTCGAGATCCAGAAATTACCATGCCGTAATGGAAGATCCTCAGATAGACTTGGTTTAATTACACACTTCTATCATCTCCCGAGCGCTCCCCATCCCATTATGAAATGACGGCGGTAACTCAGCTAATGGGCTCGCTCCGTGCCGACAGCCGCCGGGGCTGCTGGCGCGTGGTCACGCAGGAGCGCTCGGCCGGTTGGGACCACGGGTCCTTCCCCGCATGGACGCGAGGTTTTGTTACTCCGAGGAGCATCCGAGCTCTGGGATCAGAGGGAAAGGGGGCACCACACAGCGCTGGGTCATCCCCTGCTGCCCTGGGGATGAAAATCCCTCCGAAGCAGCCAGCCCCTGGGGGGACATCCCTCTGGGGTAACGGCTCTCTGGGGACATCCCCCCGGGGACAATTCTGCTCTGTGCCTATGGCCACAAAGGACTTGTCCAGCCCAAGCTCACCTCCCTGCCAGCTGGGTGCAACGCCTGCATGCACTGCACCAAGCGCTGGCTCTCCTCCTCCCCAGGATGCTCACCCCAGCGGTTACACCCAGCCGGCGAAAGGAAGCACAGAGCAGAGCTCTGGCCAAGGCAAGGACATTTTTAGTAGTAGTAGTATTTTTTTTTTTAACCTGCAAACGGAAATCTCAACCCAGGGCTCATGCTGGAAGGAGGTCTCCAGCAGGAAGCACGCTGAGTGAGAGTAGGGCAGAGCAGGCCACGAGGAGATTTGTTGCCCAGGAACTAGATCAAACCCAGCTTACAGCCCAGGCCTTGCACCGGGACAGGAGACAAAGGCTTTGAAAGCAAGACGTCACTTACAAAAATATAAAACCCACATTTTTTTTGCATCTATCTTTTTCCTTGCGAGGTACAAAAGTGCACTGCTGGAGCACAGAGGCAGGGGCCATGTCTGCTCACATGTGCATCGTGCGCAATACAATAGCACGGGAAGCACAGAGCAAAGCAAGGCGTTCCATCAGGCCCCAAATCCCTTCAAACACCACGTTTTCTGTTCAGCCTCTCAGCACCTCACTCATCCTTGGCAGTGCAGCTGACCTGGTCATTTCTCCTTTTCCCTTTTTACTTCTCACCACCACTTTCCATGGCATTTTCATGAATTAGCACAGCAGTGTGGTAGTTTTGTCCTTTTTTTTTTTTTTTTTTTTTTCCTTTACAAACGCAGGCTGGGAAAAAAAAAAAAAAAAAGAAGAAAAAATCCTATTTAAATAGAGACGTGTGGCAGCTGACATTTCTTGAAAACACTTTGACTCACATTAGGCTTTGTAGGTCCTTTTATTATCTTTAAAGGCTGGTTAAAAGCACGTCTACAGCAGCAGGCAGGCAGCCTGCCTGGGGGACGGAGGGGACAGAGGGGACAGAGACATTTGTGGCTGCGGGCTCTGTCCTGAGCCAGCCGCAGCAGCAACAGGTCCCAGCAGCATTGAACTGAAATGGGGGCTGGGGAGAGAGGAGGAGAGCGAGGGAGGAAGGGGAGGCAGCGAAGCGTGCAAAGGATTTCTTTTTGTTTGCTGCCTTTGCTCGGCTGCTCTTTGTGCCGGCTCCTGGCAGCCGCGGGCTGAGCCCTGCTGCAAACCCCGCTGCAAGGGGCTGCTCGCGAGGGGAACGCAGCACCCGGGGGCGATGCTGAGATGGGAGCCGTGGCTCCCGGGGGGTGTTTTGTAGAAGGACGATGGTGGCAGTGAGGGCGGGTGGGTGCTGCCCCGCTGCACCTACACACGCAGCAGAGAAATCACGGCTGATCCCCACAGAGTCGCGCTGCACGTAGCCAAACCTCAGCCAAGTGAAACAAACAGGGCGTTGTGCACATCATCCTTCCTAAAATGAACCCCACTGCTATCACAGGCGTCCCTTCTGCATGGTGAGGGACAGGCAGCAGACCCTGATTTCGTCCCAGTACCCCAATTTCCACCCAATTTCTGAAGTGTCCCACCACTCGCCTTCCTTAGCAATGGCCAGGTCCGGCTCACAGAGCTGAGAAGCCAACGGGAAGCTGCTGGACTCAGCCCACCCGAGCGAGCTCAAGGTGTCAGTGCAGTTAGCAGGGCTCTTCTCTGAACCACCCCTGCACGTGCTCGCAAGGAGCTGTTTGCGCTTACTTTTGACCCTGCTGGGAAAGGAGAGCGTCGGTCAGCCCGCGGCAGAGCCATTTCCCTGCTCAGAGCCCGTGGCTTGGAGAGGGACCAAGCCCAGCAAGGCACAGAGGCAGCAGAGGGCAGAGCACCCCTGAGGAGTTGGTGCACAAATGGCACCAGGAGGCCAGTGTTTGCCTCTGGAAGAGCTGCTGCTGGCCCGAATAACCCCGTACAGCCACGGGGCTGTAAGGTGCAGCCCCCTGGTCAGGAACAAGGCTGGTGGGGCTGGTGGCAGGGCATTATAATGGGTGTCAGGAGGAGGGGGCAGCCACTGGGCCTCTCTGCATCCCCACAAGGTCACAGCACGCAGGGGCCGGATCCAGCACAGAGCCCTGACACCCTCCCAGGGGGTTTGGCTGCACAGCAGGAGACCCAGCGAGGCAGTTCTCCGTGCAAAATGCCTTCCGAGGTTAGGGACGGGCTGCGTGAGGTGACCCCAGCCCCTCGCACGCCCTGTGCGGTGCCCAGCTCACTGCTGCCATCAGCATTGGCACAAAACGCTGCGAGGACACAGGCTGCAAGCACGGGTTTTCCAAGGGGAGCCAATTAAAAATAAAAGAATCAGCAAAATGGCTCAAAGGGGTGTGAAAAATCACCGGGCAGCGTCCTGGCAAGCAAAGGCCTCACCTCCCTCATGCACCAGGTCCTGGGGCAGCCTCCCTCACCAGTTTGCAACCGAGCGAGTAAAGCCACGTTTGCAAACCCACCCAGGAGCTGGTGCTCTGCACGCCGGGCTCCCCGGCCTTCCTGCTGCATCGTCTGCCCCCAAAGCGATGGATTTGGGATGGGGCAGCCCCAGCAGAGCACGGGGGTGTCCCCAGGGCAGCAGCAAGGGCCAGGCGCCACCACCTCCCACAAGCAGCAGCTTCTGCCATCGCTGAGTTCACCATCAGGACGTGCTTTGGTTGCTTTCATTCATTCGTTTTTTTGTTTGTTTGTTTGTTTGTTTGTTTGTTTTTTTTGTGGCAAACCTCTTCTAATCCCTGCCTGGCTCTGGCCAGGAGGTTGGGATGTGGGGAAGGATCTTAAACCACCGCGCAGACACACGAGCCCCATATCAGAGCTCCCGCGGGTCTGTGCCTCAGCGGCCGCGCAGTGCCCTGGGCACCGGCTGCATTTCTCACCTGGGGCTCCGGACAGCCCAGCCTGAAGAGACAAAACAGACACCCCTGGGGAAATGGCAACGCGAACCTCGTCTCCCCCTGCACCACGGAGCTCCTGGCCGTGGGGAGGGTTGGGTTTGGGGAGGCTGCACACAGCCTCTGCCCTCCCGCGGGGCAGGCTGCAGCCTCAGCTCCGTAGGACCTCACGGCACAGGAGCTGCGCCAGGACCACACAAAAAAGCTGGGGTGGGTAGAGAGGAAACCCGAGAGCTTTTTATGTCTTCCCGAGCCATTTACCACAGGCAAGTTTAAGAAATGCTTCAATACTGGCACTTCAGATACAAAATAAGGGCAGGGTAGCAGCAGGATGGCACAAACCCATGCCCAGCAGGGCTCGGTTTTACACATCGACCTCAACCCCCTGCCACGAGCACACCGTGTGAGGCACGGCATGGAGATATGGGCACCCACAAACCTGCAGATACAAACCTCGCCGTGCTGCACTGCACGCACCTCCTGCAGCCGGGGGGCTGCTGCTGCCTTTGGGGTGAACGGCAAAAGCCCTCGAGGGGTTCGGCCCCTCGGAGCAGGGGGCACAGCCCGTCCCCAAACACTGCCAGGCTTCCCACTGCCTGCCATGGGGGAATTCGGCTAAAAAAGAGACTCTGTGATCCCAAGGGAAGAGGAACTCTGTCCCCAGCCAGCCCTCGGTGTCCCAGAAAGCCAAGGTTGCCAAATGCTTTTGCTCCAAATCTCGTTTTTTGGTGACTGTGGTGAAGCTGGCAGCTCCTGACATTTCCTGCACTCGGTTTCTGCTTTGGGCAGGGGGAATCGTTTTGAAACTCTGAGCAAAAATAGCACAGCGGCTCTCGAGGAGGCAATTGATGAGGGAGGAGTCATTAGAACAACACTGAAGTGCGTCCAGTCCTTTAAAATCAAACCCTCGTGAGCGCTCGTGGCTTGGCAGAGCAAGAGGAGGCTGCGCGGGCACCTCCGTGCAGTGCGCCGAGCAGAGCGCTCCCCCTCCGCCTTCTGGGGAAAATCAGATCTGACAAATCTAAAGCAAGAGAAAATCAAGACACGGCTTTGAAGGACAACATCAGGCCAAGCCTGTTAAATTATCTCCCCCCTTTCTGTCATGTCTCATTTGCTCCCGAGCTGTCAGCTCCCACCCCTCCTCAGCCGGCTCCAGCGTCCTCCTGCTCCGTTCGCCATCCGCAGCCAAAGCAGGCCCAGGAGCAGGGCTCCCTGCACGCACTGGGGAGCGATCCCCTCTCTTCCTTCAACACTTTAAACTTCCCCCGGCCAGGGCAGCTCCACGGGCACTCCCCTCGCCCTCTCCTGTGGTCGTACCCAGGCTCAGCACAAGCCCCCCCAGCCGCACGCCCTCTGCACCGCCCCGTCCCTTTTCCCCTGCAAACCCTGCAGACAGCGGATTTTGGAGCAGGGTGCTCGCTCTGGGGGGCACATCTGGGCAAAGCAGGGCCCCGGTGAGCTCCTGCACCCTGGGGCTGCAAATCGTGGCAGGCGGCTGCTGGTTGAGGATGTAGATGTGCTGGGAGCAGCTTCCGACACGATTCAGATGCAAACCCTCTGCTCACGATAGCCATCGCGTTTCCTAATGTTAATTTCGTATCTCACCTCTCCAAAGTACTCTGCGAGGGTTTTATCCTGTTAGAGGAAATCCATCCCCCTGATTTTCCCAGGCTTAGAGAAAGGCAAAGAGAAGTATTGATCCTAATGAGATAACGGTGACGAGGAAATGGCAAGAGCCGGTGCTATCTATTTAAAATGCACTCTGGTTTTTGACTGGTGGGAGAAAATAGATGATTATCAATTATCCATGCAAATGGGAGATGTCCGGCTCCGATATCCAGCCTGCTTTTCACGGTAGCCTCCCCGTTCCCCCTCCCTCCACATTTTTGCCTGTTTTTTTTTTTCCTGCACATTTTGTCCTTTCAAACAAATAAAAAAGGAAGCCGTCTCTTGCACAGAACCACTGGGGGTTTCCTATTAAAAGAACATTTGGTGGCATTTTAATCTCCAAAGGTAATGCAGATATTTGTCATTTCTGATCTCCCCTTTCTCTGACTGTCCACAGATGACGGGAGCCGTGAAATTGCTCCTGCCAGGGAGCGGGGGGAGAGGGGAGCCGGTGCCCAGCGGCTGCCTCCGCGCACCCTTCCCACGCCGCCCGTGGCCGTCACCCCCGGGCAGAGGCAGATTTTGGGACCCCACGGCCCCGTGTTAGCGGATCACGCACCGCTGTGCGAACAGATTGCCTGAAATCCAGCACTTTCTCTCCGATTCTCATTTGCGTTGCCTTTCATGCTGCTTCCTGCCGGATAAAAGGGGAGCAAAGAAGGGAAAAGAAAGAGAAGAGAAAGGCACGCCAACACCTGAAAATCCGTTTCATATACCTGCTGCTGCTGCCGCTCGGAGCTGAATCTGAATAGAAGCAGATGGGAGGGAGATGGGGAAGGATGAATAACATTTCATGGCCTGTAGTCAAACATCATTTCAGGCAGGAGCCGAGCAGGGCTGGCCGGGCAGCTCATCCTGCCGGCGCTGAGCCGCGCTTCGGAGCCCGCGCTTTGAAGGCTGGGGTCTCATTTCCAGCCCGCAATTACCGTGCTGGTAATAAGGTCTCGGAAAATGGGGTCAGCTTCTGGGGGCAGGTTTGGACAAGCAGGGGCCCTGGGATCCAGCGGGGGATGCCCTCGGGGCCGGTGGGGGCTGCAGCTGCCCGGGGCAGCGCTTGGTGTCCTGCAGCCAGGGCTTTCACACAGCTCTCACAATCCAACCCCGCGGCCTGATTGCCCAAAGCAGCAGAAGGTTCCTGCTCCCTCCACCAGCGGCTCTGGCCGGGTGCTCAGCGCTTTGCACAGCTACAAAGGAGCTTTCTGATTTCGAACACCACTGCGAGGACAGAAGCGCTGCTCCTGGAGGAGAGCTGCTCTCGTCATGTTTCAGCAACGCCGTGCTTTGCTGAGAGGTTTTCCCTTTGCCCTTTCCGACGTGGAGCTCTGGTCCCACACTGCGATGGTCATGACGGGACAGATTTCCAAAAAAGCACGGCACAAGGGGCGCTTCTCAAAGTCAAACCACTGCAGAAGCACGGCTCTTGAGGCAGGGAGAGGATGGGAACACCCTGCCCTTCTGCCTCCCCACGGTAATTCTGCACAAAGCCGAATAACATGAGATGATCTAGGGATGGGCAGTGCACGGTGTCCCGTGGCAGGGCTGGGTGGATGCGCTGCCTCCACAGCTCTGCCCGAAGCCCAAAACCGCCCCCAAAGGGGATGTGCTGCAGTCCTGCACCGACCCAAACTGGCCACCCGTCACAGCCCGGACTTGCAGAAGTTTTTGAGCAGGCGCCCAGCAAGATCTGCAAAAACAGCTAAGCAGATTAGATGTCCGAGTCCCAGCAGGCTCTGAGAACTGGGCACGTAACCTGCTCAGGCGCTTTGGGAAATTCCTTTGGGGATTTAAGTGGGGTTGGAAGTTTTGGTGGCAAGCACATGGCTCTGTCCTGCCCCACCAAAGCCCTCAGCATCTTGTGCACCCCCTGGGTTCCTCCCTGCTTCTCACACAGAGCCACGATATCCCTGGCAATTGTAAATTATAAAGCATTGCCAAAAAAAAGAGCACCTTTCCTTATAAATTGCAGCAGCCTGCCAAACAAATCGCCTGCTCCCCACCTCGTGCCCCCAGCAGGCAGGATACGTGCACCAGCACCCCAGGCACCAGCTCAGCTCCGGGTTCAGGCCCCTGTTAATCAGCAGAGCCGCGCTGCTTCGTGCCTGCTTCGGACAAGTGGCTCGGCCCCTCTGCGCCTGTCAGGAGGATAAATGCCTCTTCCCACCCCGGCTGCAAATGAGACACACTCGTAGGTGTGCGGGCGGCACGGCAAGTGCACAGCAGCGGCACAACAACAGCCCCAGCGCTTTGTCAAAATCGGATCCGGCTGCAGCCAGCAGGGGAGGGGGCGATGGCAGAAGCCCCCGTGCAGCTCCAGGGGTTTGCTGCCCCTGCCTCTCGCTGCTTAAGGCACGTCAGGTTTTATGGATGTCGCTGTGGGGCGGTGCAGGCAGCCAGGAATTTGGCTCGGCGTCCCCTGGGATCGCAGCCTGGCTTCACCTCCTCGTTCCAGGCTGCTCAGAGGAGGGCTCTGCCCAGCTCCTCCATCAACCTACAGCTCTGAAAGTGCTGCTGAGGGTGGGGAGAACACATACAGGCACCCCCGCACATCTCCGCTCACCCATGGGGGTCCTAGGGAGAGCCCCCCCCAGGTTTCCCCCTTTTAATTCCCCTCCTGTGTGGCATTTGGACAGGGTTCGCCCTCGCCTTGCCCTCCGGCACCTTTCCTCTTGCCTCGCAGCAGAGGCTGGTGTCACAGCCATACCCGCAGCAAATCCATCCTTCTCTCCGAGAGCTGCCCGCAGTTCATTAAGTATCTTAAAGGTGCTAATGACTTTTTAAAAAAAGACCCAAACTGTCTGATGTTTTTCCAGCTCATTTCCTGCTGCTATCTCCCCAAATCCGGTGGGCAGTAATGACACGTCTGAGGCAGAAAATGGGATTATGATGAACAGAGCGAGCGCTGCTGATATGTGGACAGCATTAAACATTCGCAGCCTCTTTTCTTTACCTTTCCCTTCCCCAGGTACCCGTACCATCCCACTGCCTCCTCCCCGCACCAAGCCCGCTGAGCTGCAGCCAGAAGGGAGGCAGAGGGGAGGTGATGCAAAGCGTTTTGGCACTGCACAAAAATGGGAATTTTGCCAGGGAATCGCTATTTATCTGACCAGGAGCAACACGTTGGATAAAGCCATGTTTTTTTTTCCCCTCTGTGAAATGCTGCTGGGATGCTCACGGCTTGTCCCGAGACAGGCACTGCAAACACACCTCAGAGAGAGGAACCGGCCAGGTCTGTGACCTCCAGGCCCACGGGGTATGGCGTTTAATAAGGAAAAGCACCGAGGGCTGGGAAAAAAGCCTTGGGGAGAAACCAAGGGGTGGGGTGACTTGTACGCTTAGACAGATGAAAGGGAATTCAACCTGCATCTCCCAGGTTGTTGGAATTACATTTTACACTGTGCAGCTTTTGCTCCAAATCAAAGAAAATCAATATTTTTCGGAGGTGGAAGAGGAGGATTTTCCTGGAGTTCTCCCTTCCCCTGTGAAGCGGGTGTCTGGGTGAGGAGAGGGGAAGGAAGCAGCCGGCAGTTCAGATGAAGAAACGTCCTGGGCACGCTGAGCACATCGTTACCAAACTCAGCCAAATCCAAACCAATTTCTTTCAGAGCACTGAGAAGTGCTTCTCAGTGAGGGCTCTTCCCAGGCCAAATTTCTTTTGAAAGTAACCCTGCAAATAATTCCTGTGCAATAATAAACAAACAAATGAATAAATAAATACAAGACGTATTTCCCTGCCTCCAGTAAGGCCAGACTGTGGTCTCGCCCAAATGCTCCGACCACTCGGTGCCGTACGGAGACCCAGACCTTGGCCAGCCGCTGCCTTCCAACAGCCCGGCAGGGGCACGGAGCTCTCAGCTGCCCTCCTGGGCCATCCTCACAGCTCTGCTCTGAGCCATCCGGTGGCAGCATCCAGCCCGACCCCACGGGCTGTGTTCCTGCACCAGGAGCAGCAGCTCTGCATTAGGTTTTAGCAGCAATTCCCTGCTCACTTCAAGCTCAGGGCTCACGGGCAGGGACCTAAACCCATGCCAACGCTGGAGGAGAGCCCGCCAGGAGCCCTAGCAAGGAGAAACCAACAGGTTTGCCATCACTGCAACAACGCGAGCCCTCTGAAATGCTTGTGCTGGGACGGGTGCATTGTGCAGGATGCCCCCAGACCCAGTGCCGTGAACAGGAGGATGGAGGGACCTAACAGCTCGGGGAGCCCCGCTGAAACGCCGAGGGTACGAGCACAGGAGCCTGCTCGTGCTCCCAAAGCTGCCACGTGCACAGAAAATGAATATTTTTTTACAAACCGAGCCCCAAATCATGCAGCGTGAGCCGGGCAGGTGGCGGCTGCGGTCCCCCACCAGCAGAGCCGGGCGGCTCCTGGGAGAGAAACCCAGCAAACGCCCCCGGGGGTGCCCCAGCAGCCAAACGTGGCTCAAGTTCAACAAAACTCCGAGCTGCTTCTCCCTGCTTTGCAGAGCAGCCCCGGCTTCCCGCTCCCCTCCCCGCAGATCCCACCACGATTACGGTTTTAAAAAGCACTCTCGCTTAAATGTGGGAGGAAGATTGCCTGAGCTCTCATGCGTTCCCTGCTAGATTGTATTGTTGCTGCTTTTAACATGTTTCGCTCAGTTAAATAGTAACTGATGACAGCTACACGCTTAAATCCTTTGGTGTTTTTATCATGGATTTTATATATATATATTATAAAGAACAGCGCACTGCAAGGCCTCTTACCATATCAAAAACAACAAAAAAAAAGCACCCTATTTTTGTGTAAAGTATCAAAGCAATAACGTGTGCCAGTGCAGCGGAGCCAGCCTATCAGAGGTTTATCGGGTTTTATTGGCCTTGGGCAACTCTGCACACGACGGTCTTTAGAGTGACATGGAATTTATTAAACTTTTCCACAGCCTGACAGTCTTCTCCCAGCTCGTCCCCACCCCCAAGCTCTTTTCTTTTGAAAAATGATTTCTGCCAATCTTGTGCTTTTAACATTTTTTCTCCTCTCTCTCTCATTTTTTTTTCCTCCTCTCTCTTTTTCTTTCTTTCTTTTTTTTTTTTTTTTTTTTTTTTAATCGCTGGGCACTGGAGTGCGACTCCTCGAGCATCTGTTTAAGGAAGCTCATTAAGGTCCCACCACCACCACAACAAAACAAGAGGGAGAGAAGCAGAGAAAGGCAGCCACGCACCCCATTACCGCCCGGTTCAGCCTTATTGCACTGCATTACTCGGCATGACAAGCTCTGCATTCATATAACGCACACCGAGGGTTTTTTTCCTTCTCCTGGATAGCCTAATTTGGGCTTTGCACGGTGCCCTGTAATAAATTTCCTCTCGCAGACAATAGCCTGTGGTCTCCAGCTGCCTGCCCCGTGTGTAACCCGGCGCTGCTGGGAGCGTCGCTCTGCTCGCGCTGCCTGTCCCCGAAGGGCACCGGCCGGAGAGGCCAGGCCACGGTGCCAGGGTCAGGGCTCTGCCGGGTCCCCACGTGGCTGTGGTGCCCTCCTGCTCCTCCTTGCTCCCCCATTCCCACCTCGCCAGCCCCTCGCCCCAAATCCAACGCTCTGGTTGCGAGCGGTGTGCGTTAGGGGCGGTGTCACCACGTGTACATCCCTCAGCATCGGCTCAAAAGTGCACGGCTCCTTGGACAGCAGAGAGGAAAATTATTACTGGTACCTTTTTACTGTTCCCCCATGAACTCGCCTTGCAGAGCACTGGCAGCTTGGGGCTGTGGCAGCAGCTGCTGGGTGTCCACCTGTGTGTGCAGGCACCGCCACCACGCTGCCACTGGACTCCTGGGTACCCCCGGTACATCCTGCACCCAGTGCCCAGCATCACCATCCCCGCCCGGCGTTACTCACTGTGATGTAATAACTGCTGCCCCACAGGGCCAGGTCCTGCCCTAACACAACAGCAGTCTCATCTCTAAATATCCCCAAAACCACGTCAATCCCCGTGCACTGCCCACGCTCCCCTTCCAGCTCACGTCTGGCAGATGGACCAGGACCGAGCCCGGCTGCATTTTAATGCTCGATGCCCCTCGGCCCTTCTCCTGGACTTGCCTGCATGGCACAGCCCAGGGAGGGGAGGCAGGAGGCTGGGGGCTGCGCTGCCTCCTCCTGCCCTTGCAGAAGGCAACCCTGCTGCTGCCAGAAGAGAGAGTTTCATAAGGGGAAGAGCAGGGCGCAGGGAGAGGTTCCCAGCTCCATGGTATGTTACTCTGAAAGACACTGAGACAATAATTTGCTTGCCCAGGCTGGAGGGGGACAGGAGGGGCAGCAGGAGCCATAACCTGGGCTGAGGCTCGGTGCTGGGGCACCAGAACTGGGCTGTTCCCCTGCTCCCCTCCCCAGCCTGGGATCTAGCCCTGAGCAGCTCTCCGAACAGCAGTTTGCCATTGAGGAGTGCTGGGGCCACAGGTTATCGTGGCTGTCACTAAACGCCACCAGCTCAGCACGCTGACCATGCCCTGCTGCTGATTTTCTCCACCCAGCACGCAGAGCAGCACGGCGCCGCTGGCCCATTTTCTGACACGCACCTCGGGACGGGACGGGTGCTGTGCTGGCACTGCCCACCAAAAGCCCTGGAGCCGGCATCTGCTTCTGCACAGAAGCAACAACCAGAGTTTGACACCCTTCCTGCGTGCCCGTCCACTAAAACCCCATTGTCTCGCCCACACACCCACCCTTTAACACCTTGTTTGAGGAAAGTAAAGCTGAAAGGCTTTAGCCTTAAGGGTGGCTGGCCAAAAGGAAAAGGTGGAGAGCCCGGATGCGGAACAAATGATGGCAATCTTGATGCCATCCCTACGTGCCCCAAGGCCAGCTGTGACATCAGACGGTCTGGCGCATCCAAAGAGCGACCCAAAGAGCAACACAACCCTTCTGCTGTCCCCACACACATGCTCCAGGTACAAAGACTCGCTCCCCTTTGAATCAAAAAGCGAATGAGTAAGTGACAGGCAGTGACAAAGCCAAGCTGCAGAACCGGCACAAAGCCGTAAAGCAGAGGATACTCCTGAGAGCTCATCTTCCTGCAGAAGAAAACATATGGTGCTCCAACGGGTAGCTAAGCAAAAAAAGAAATAAATAAAGCAGCACCATTAGGATATAAATAAGTCGAAGGAGCCAGCACATAGCTGTCTAGCAGCACCTTCAAGTGAAGAGCACAGATTTTTCCCCAAGCTCAAAAAAAAAAATAAAATAAAATAAAAAAAGGAAATAAGCCCCCATGTTTGTGCCATTTCCAGGGATGTGGCAGGATCCTACTGCCAGGTACAGATGTTTGCGGGGCCATGGGACCTGCCAGGGACCCACCTTCCAGTCCCTGCTGGACAAAAGCTGGTCCAGGAGGGCGAGGAGCCTGCAGGACAGACCTCGCTGGGGGGCTCCCACCTCCTCAGGAAGGTCCCAGCCTCTGCTCCCGCAGCCCCCCCAGAGCTGGAGTGTCAGCGACTGAGCTGCCTTCGTGTTTAACAGATCTCTCCCCGCTATTCTTTCTCTTTATTAAATAAAGAAATAAACCGGCATCTCTTTGCCCTGGAGAAGCTTTCAATAAGATGGATAAATATATATAATTAGCCAAGGAGAGAGCAAACTCCAGTGAATACAATACACCCTGTGAGACAACCCTCCATTAAAAGCCTTCTTGTTTAAACTTCAATATTTTAGCAATAGTGACAAAGAAACATGGAAAAAAAGCATTTATATTTCACTTTTTTATTTAATCCCGTCAAGTGGGTTCATCGGATAATTCCCTACCAATTTCTCCCGCCTCGGCTGCCCCGTTCCTTCTCCCGGCACGCACATGTTCCCAGCTTCCCTTTCTAAGCCCAAAGCTGACAATTCCCACTCGTGTGCCCTGCATTTCCCTCCTGCCCCTCTCATTTCACGGGGCTGGCACAGGACATGCAGTAGGGGACCGGGCACACTGGGGAGGCCAAGGCTGACCCAAGGAGCGCCGATGCTGCCGCGACGCAGCCCGGAGTGTGCAACAGGCCAAGGGCTTGTATGGGCTGACAACGTCCGTGCCGTTGATCTGCCCGCTTCTGCTGAGCTGCTCTCCCTGCTTGGCGAGATGCCACCCCAAAAAGCCACGGTAAGCAGTGCCGGGGGAAATCCCTGCCCGGGCAGCCAGGCAGCCGCTGGGCGTTGTGCGTGCGTGCCTGCATCAGCACGGGAGGAGGCTTGCTGGGGACAGCGGCCGCGCTGTGCAATGCGTTTTGCAAGCACCACGTTTTCCCACCTGCAGCAAACCCAGCAATGGGGACGGGATGGGACAGGACAGGACAGGACGGGATGGGACAGGCTGGGCAGGCAGCACAACTGCAGGCAGGCGTGCTGCAGAGGTCCCGGTGGAGCTGTGCTGAGCAGCTCCGCAACATCTCCCTGGAGAAGGAGGGAGCCGTCTGCTCTAAACCACGAGTACCTGTGCAATTCTGCACGCTAGGTCCTAGCCTCTGCCTTACAGATTTAAATACTCCTGTGTTTCTGGGGTCTGTCGGGGCAATACTGGCACTTCTGCAGAGGTCCAGCCACGGGCAGGGCTCACACTAACGAAGCCTCGCTGCACCCAGCCCTCACCGACCTTCTCCTGCCCTATTCTGGGACTCCTGTGCGTGGGAAGTGGAAATTGCTGACGCTTTTAGATCTCAGTGCAACATCAACATGGATTATAACGACCTCAGTGAAACAGAAGGATGAGGCCAAATACTGAGATCAGCCCCCATCCGGGATCCGTGCCTCCTTATTGAGAGAAAAGTGAACCGAACACGGCATCAAACACTGAGTCCACGTGTGCTGGGTCTGTGTTTCATTTACCTGACATTACGAAGGATTTTCACAAAGTTGCACTGCAAATACTGCTATTGGCACAATGGTTTATCCCTGTTGAACCACTGCCACAATCACCTGTCATTACAATCAAATTTGTATCAGAACGGGGAAATGGTTCCTCAGAAATTAAACAGCACTCCCTGGTGGGATAATGCCTTCTCCTGAACTTCCCAGGAACGAAGCCTGTCAGTAAATTTGCTGTAGCTCAAACCACACAGGACCAGCCACTGTTAAACCAAAGTTTAACGCTCTCACTAGGACAACAACTCGATGCTCAGGAGAGAATTCCCAAAGGAACCCGAAGCTGTAAGTGGGTTCCTGCACAAGATCACAGCACCTGCAAAACCAGGCAGATGGGGAACTTCAGTAAATCCCACCAAGGCTTATTCAATAAATGCCTTTTGGCAACTTTAGGCAAAGAAACACCTTTGACAACCTGCCTACACATGGCATAGGAACAGAACAAGGAAGGGCTTTTCCTGGGCACATTTTGGGGCCAGACACTGGTGGGACACAGCCTGGCCTGGGGCCGCTCACTCGAGGGCGCATGGGTGCAGAGCACCAGCTCCCGGGCCACTCTTGGTCAGATGAGAGAGGGCCAAGGAGCCCCCGGGCATTTCAGCAAGAAACAAGCTTTGCAGCCTAGCTGAAAGCTCACAGACTTAATTTCACCCTACTGAAATGAACGCAGCGCCTGGTTCTTTAGCGAGCTTGTTCCTGTAGGGGTTTTGCAGGGATCTGCACGCTGGACAGGTAAGGCGTTACCTGCGGGGTGAGCTTCATCTCATCAGCTTCAAAAGTCCAGCGCTTAATGTCAACCCGGATTTGAAAGGCTCCTTTTAGAGTTACACTGGCAAGGATTCCTCCAGCGTAATCATGAAGTACAGAAGTATGTGGGGATGAAGTCCCTGCCCTCCCTGTGCCTCCTCTTCCCACACTGCCACCAGGCACGGCTATGGGGTGAGCCCTTACTGGCAGCGACTCCCCAGGGTTTGGCTCCTTTTTTTTTTTTCCCCCTTTACCTTAAAAATAGAGCTCATCTGCGTGAGAAACAACCTGGGGGAGGCCAAACCTAGAGCAAACCAGAAACCGAGAGTGCCTGCAAAACCCACCACTTCTGCTTCAAGCGCTCGGCACCCCTGAGACAGCTCACTCCAACACACACACGTAGCAACCGGTGTATTTAAAACATTTTTTTTTTTTTTTCAGAACAAAACAAAACAAACCTTACCCCTAACAAAACAAGATGCTTCACTGCACATGCTTCTGCCCCTGGGGAGAGGAGGAAACCCAGAGTGCGAGCTGCGAGCCCCAGTGCTCGGTGCGGTGTGGGCAGGGCTTGGATGCTCGTACACTGGGTGGGTGCAGTGGGATTTGGGGACGTGTGTGTACATACGTGTGCACACACACACACACACGCACTGCCATAGCACAGCCTGTTCTCAGCCCATCACGTTATCACAGACCAGTCGCTCCAGCTCCACAGGCTGGAGGTTCAGGGCGCTGGGAGCACGATGCTCGCTCAGCACCCTGCCGATGGGCCGGGGCTCCGCCTGCACGCCTGGGCAGGAGCCGACCCTTGCCTGACAGTGCAGAACTGGGCCGAACGCCGTAATCCTAAACACAGCAAGAAGGGCACAGCCGAGCAGTTTGATTCACAGTTTGATTCACGCCAGTTTACGCCCGGCCTTTGAAGCTGGGGAGCAGCGGGCGGGGTGGGGAGCGTGGGCGTGCGGCTGCGTCACCGGCACAGCCCCGGGGCACCCCGCGAGCGACCCAGGGCCAGGGCTGCACGGTGACACGGAGATCAGAGAGCCAGGGAGATCAGATAGAGCTGCAGCAAGGTGCTGCACCCTGCAACCTGCCTCCTGCTTCCCACCCATCATCGGGTGCAGCCCTGCATCCCTCCTCCTCCTCCTCTTCTTGCAGGCAGCAGGAGCAGCCCCAGGGCGGAGGTGGTGGTACCCCCACAGTGTCCTCGCTGGGATGCTCTGGGTACCCTCTGGTCGCCTTTCAGGCCTCTCTGAATCCCATTAGCCCCAGCACCAGGGCCAGTCCCAGCAGCAAATACCTTGGACAAATCAGCCCTTTGGTCAATATTCAACGTTGGGTCCCATCGGGTGCTCCCTGGTTCCTGTCTCACGGGGCGGGCGACTGCCAGAGCCTGATTTACCTCCCCTGTGCCATTTACTGCCGGCTTTTTATGTGCATGGATCATATCCCTTCACATTTATCTCATCTTTAAAATAAATGTTCCCCCTCATCCTTCAGCCTCTCCTCACATGGAAGTCTCTCTGTGTCTCCGATAATTTTTGTTGCCTATCTCTTGACCCCTCTATCCCTGCTATATCTTTTTCAGACGGATCGACTAGGAACGAACACACTGTTCCAGGCAGGACTGCAGCCCTGATTTATGTGCTGGCATTATAATACTCTCAGCAATATTTTTAATCCCCTTCTTCCCCAAATCTTCTTTGCCTATCTGGCAGCAGCTGTACATGGAGAGGAGAGGTTCACACCCAGATGTCTCTGTCGATGCTGCTCGTCCCTTCCCAGGTGGTTGCAGCTCATTCAGACCTCGACAGCAGGCGCCCGGTGCTCCTCCCAGCACACTGCTTTTACCTCTCTGCCCTCCCACCCCCTGCCCAGCCTCCAGCTTCCTCCGGCCCTGGCAAGGCTTTCCATCTCTTTTCTTGTCCAAACCAAAGAAATCTCCTGCACTTACAAGCTTTGCTATTCATCCATCACCCTGTTTTTACCCAAATCATTAACAAACGCAGTGCATGGAACCAGGTCCCATACACGTCCCTGTAGCACCCTGCTGGCAAATCTCCAGCAAAATCTTTCCTCCTGTGGCCTCTCAGATGGTTCCTCGCCCATGGCAGCGTCCTCCCCTCAGCCCAGGCTGCACAAAGGGCAGGAACATTTCCCCAGTGCCGACCACCCAACGCACAGCCCATGGAGCGGAGGCTGAAGCCTTTCCCACCCGCTCTGGGACAAAGAATTTGAGCCGAAACAAATGCACGGGATGGCGAAGATGTTGGGAACCACCAAGCGGGGACCCCACGCTGCAGCTCCGGTTTCCCTGGATGCAAAGAGCACAGCAGAAAGGCACGATGGTGCAAATGGATAGGAAGTAGGATTGCAGCCATCTGGGGCCAAATGAACCCGCTGTGTTCAAGGAGAGCCCTCCTTTTGGCCAGAGCACTCTCCCCTCACAGCTGTCTGCTCTTCTGGCCAGCAAGGGGGTCCCCGATTCTGCCGGGTGAAGCCATGGGTGCAGAAACAGAGACGTCTCGGAGCCAAACCCTCGGCATTTCTCAAACAACAGGAGCCGCGTCCCCCCCTCGCCGGGCACGTTTCTATTCAAATCACTATCAGCCATTCTGCGAGATATTTGCCTTCCTGCATACATTTTCCCATAACAAAGCTGTCCCCGGCTCTTTAGAGCTGGTATTTTTATTTTATTTAGTTAATATTTTTAAACATTACTACCACCATAATAAATGTTAACTATTTGTGCAGGCTCTCAGTGCCTTGGCAGGGGCCTTTCTCTGTGCAAAATAACAGCAAATCATAATAAATAATAATAATAAATTATTATGGTTGATTACAAGGGAATGCGCTACATTTTTATAAGCTCCAGACCACCTACAGCTCGCAAAATATAATGGGAAACATTAAGCCTTTAACTGGTTTTATCCGTTCCCTTCCCCCGCTCCCACTCCCCATGTTCTGTAATAGATTTACAAACAGTGCAAGGGGGAAAAAAAAAAAAAAAAAAAATCTTCCCTTATAAGAATAGCATCAAAATTCTCCTCAGCTTCCCAGCTGCTGAGTGTTTCTGAAGCCTTCAGTGAAATGCAATTAGTATCTTTTACCGCCTGCCTTCTGGGGATAGCGCCGTGATTATCCTGCCGCGGGTTCACCTTGACGCGTGGATCACAAGGCAGGGAACTGGGCTCTGCCCGCAGCCCGCTCCCGGCCTGGCACTGCCACACAGGGCTCAACACGGGGAAAGGGGAGAGCAGAGCCCTTGGCTCAGCCCTGGGGCTTGGCTTGCAGAGAGACCGAGGATATAAAAGGGAACGGGAGGGGATGGCGAGGGGAAATCGGTGCGGGGCCAGCAGGGCAGCCCCATGTGGGCACCTGCACCTCGCTGCAAAAGGGGCTGGGGTGGGGGGAGAGAGGGAAGAGAGGAGAAGGGAGGAAAGTGGCTCCCTCCAAACCATTTCATGTCCCTGCAGCGACCACGGGGACACGACACTGTACTGAGGTTGGCCCCGCATGTCACAGCCACCCGAGGGGGAATACCCGTGGAGGAGGGAGGGAGGCCGTGGTGTTACACCTCGGGTGCAGGGCCCAAAGAAAAGGCCGGTGGCCACCAAAGAGCCATTTTGGGGAAGCCCCGAGCCCATCTCCCCCTCCTACAGCCCTCGGGTGGGGATCCCCAGCCCCAACCCCCCTTTTGGGGCAGGTTGGAAGGGGCTGGGGCGATGAAGGGCATTTTGAGGCCCATCCTCGTGCATGGGCTTCTCTCTGGGCACCCAAAACCCGAATCCAAAGCGTCCCAGTGCCTTACAATATCCTCGAGTCTGCACCCACTTCAGGGCCTGGAATAACCACGGTGTGTGGAAGAAAACCTTGTGTTATCTTACTGAACACAGACACAACCGCTCCTACAGAGGCCTGGCAGTATACAGCGAGGGGGAGCCGCGGTGCTGAGGGGACCCCGCGGAAATTGGGGAGTTACATTGGGGTGGCACAAAGGCCAGGCCATTCCCTGCCTTCCTTCAGGCCTGTCCTTCTCTCTTTTTACTCTTAATTAATACTAATTCTCTGCATTCAGCTTCAAGGGTCTCATGCCCCTGAGAAGCAGCGCCTGATAACTTTAATGTATTCAAATCTCTCCACCCCTCAGAGGGATGAGATAGGAAGCCCCGAAGGATTCGCGCCCAGGGAGATCCCCCTGGATCCACCTCCCTGCTCTGCCTCCTGATCTTTTTCCTTCCAGCAGGGAGAGAAGGGATGAGCTCCCAGCACCTGGTTCTGCTTGGTTCCTTTGCCATCAGACCCCACCGTGCCTACAGGGGTGCAAAAATGGGACTCTAACAACCCGTACCGGTGGGCTCGGGGGTGTTGCAGAGGTTGCAATACACCCAGGTCTCTTAAAATTTTTGTAAGCGTCTTTCATTTTAAAATGTTTGAAAAGAAGGGAGTGTTAAGCAAAGAAACAAATATCAAATAAACCTCCTCCTTGTTTTTCTGGTGCTAGGCTGGCACCGGCAGCTTGCACGAATTAGTAATTCCAGAGAGTGACTGGCTAATTTCCAAGGGAGCGAGGAGAAGGGGAAGCGAGGAACAGCAGTAATTTACAGCTTAACCCATTTGTTTTTTTCCCTTTACAGCTCTCATCAGGATTACCAAATGCAAATTATTTATCGGGTGCTATGGGCAAGCCCTTCTAGTGCACAGCTACGTGAAAGCCAAGCTCCCCACACCTTCCCCAAACCCGGTTTGGAACCAAAAAGCTGCACCCCTCGCAAGCCTCAATTTGAGAGGTGGATGTCCCTGCACGACCAGAGGGGGCATCTCCTCCACGGCACGGTCATGGCACAGCACAGACCCAGCCTCCCAAGGGCACATTGGGCAGCTCTCCCTAACAAACCCTTTTTCTGCTGGTGCTCCCCTCAGCGTGTGGAGGTGCCACGCGTGCCGAAGGACCCAGCTGGCGATAGAGACTGTGACTTTCGAGATTCTAGGAGAGGATCAAATGAAGGAGAAAATTAAATTAAACAAGCAGCACTTAATTACGTGGGCTGCTTTTATACTCTCCTCTTCCTCTATGTAGTAGTTTCCACCTGAAAGTCCTGAAGTGCTTTCGAGCCAGTAATTAAATCTCAGAACCACTGCACAGAAGGATGCAAGGGGAAGCGCCCGCCGCTCGCTTGATCTCGTCGGGTTGATTACACGTTAAATTTGCATCTCTGCAGACCTCTGCCCTGCCAGGACACTCCTCGCGACTTAACCTAAGGACCAGGCAGACACTTGCAATCACGTCATCGCATTTCTGCATGAGGGAGCCCGTCGGAAGGGAAGCTGCTGACTGCAGCACCCGGGACCCTCTCTGAGCACCCTGCCCGCACCAGCCCCCCTCAGCATCTCCTCGGGTCCGTGGGCACTCAGCCATCGTGGCTGCAAAACCTGACCTGATAACGTCAGCACGGGAAGCCATATCCCCTCAGTCTCTCCATTTGGGATGTCTGAAACCAGCAGCCGGGTAAGAATGACAACTTGGGGAACACCAAGAGCCAAGTTCAACCTGCAGGACACCACCCGTGGCCACACGTTGGGTACAGGGTCTGGCAGGACGCTGCCTACACCCAAGCCTCTCGCCCTGGAGTCAGGGAGCCGAGCACCCCGTGGGGCCAAACGCTTCGTCAGGAGGATTCCTCTATCGGGACAGATCTCGGCCCCGTCAGCAGCTGGGACCCAGCCCGGCAGGACGGCCCCGTGGGCACGACGGCGCCCAGGCTGCGCGTCAGCACCGAGTGGCTTCAGACAAGACCGGTTCGGTGGCATGCGGGGAGCCGAGGAACAGCAGCTTCAGCACGGTGTGGTTTGGGGTGTTATTCTTGGGGAGCAATGAAAGCACAGGGCGATGCGCATCTGGCAATCCAGAACATCAGCAGAAGGTCCGCCGGTGGATCCCAGGGATGATAAAAATTAAAATGCCCTTGGAAAAATATGCGGAAATCTGGCTGGCACAGATTTTATTCCGAGCAAAGCCCGGGTAACCCAGCAGTGCTGACTGAGTGCCCCGAGGGCTGCTCCGTGCAAGAGAGGAGGCTCGGCTGCTGTCAGCCCAAACAGACCCGGAGTCACTCAGGGAACTGCTTTTCCTTGCCACCCAACAGGCTCACATGGATACAAAAGCCAACATTACAGCTTTTTGTGCAAAACAGAATTTAAAACTAAGAGCAAAGAACAATTCACATGCCCAGTGAAAGCCTTTTTAGTTGTCAGCTTTTAAAATAAGACTTAATAGACATAAAATTTAAATTTTAAACAACAACAAACTTGGAGTAGGCGCAGGATGCCAGAAGGGGTGCTCCTCCTCCTCGCAGAGAAAAGCTTTGCCGACAGTTTTTAGACGAGATTTCTCTGAGCTCAGTGCAATTCTACGTAAATTTGAGGCGAACTGAAGCCCTTTCCTGCTGGAAGCTGCTCCCTGCTCAGCTCCCCACGGAGCCCTGGTTTTGGAGTCTGCCCAGAGCGGGACAGGAGCCGCCCTGCTTGGGGCACATGGCACAGACCGATGGCACGTCTGCTGGCACAGCCCTGCTGGGGCTGCAGAAACCTTTTTCCTTGGTTTTTATTTTGGTTTGTTTTCTTGGCTTCCTGCCCTTCAGCATAACTTTCCTGTCCAGGATCTCGCTTCCTCACCGCCCTCCTCCAAAGGCACTGAGCGACCTCCTGGCCGCATCGCGGGCAGAGCAACCCAGCGGTGCCCGGGGAGCATCTAACAGAGAGCATCCAGCCCCAAAGCACAGACTGAGGTTTGATTCCCTCCTCACCCTACAGGTGAGGTACAAACCCCCTCCTGCAGCCTGTCTGTCCATCCCACATGGCCTCACCGAGCTGATGGATGGAGGAGAGGACAGTACCCGCAGAGCTGCTGGGCACACTCGAGGAGCCACAACCCTGGGTCGCTGCTCTCTGTCTCCAGGCTGGTCCGTGTGCTCCCCACCAGGATGGCCACTCACCGAATTGTAGGGCACTGCCACGAGGTGGGCGTCAGCCTCTCCAGCAGCGTGGAAGCCAAACCTCAGGCTCTCATCCCAAGCAAGGAAGCTGCCCACAGAACGATTACAGAGGGAGAATGGCCCCGGCTGCCTCCTTTTGGAGGCGGTTTATCTGGGCTCCTTCCCAGGAGAGGGTTTTGGCTGGAGGGTCCGGGGCTGGTGCAGCCGTTGTCCTGTGGCAGAGCCACTTGCGTGACTCAGAAACCCAAAATTTCCCCACCCAGGGGTCCTGCTGCACGAGCAGCCCAGGCGGCCCAGATTCGGTTCTGGTGCACGCAGCTCAGATCAGTCTCCTGCGTCTTGATGATATTTGCAGGATTTTGGTTTTGCACAATAAGAAAATATATCATTTTAAGCACTCGTGACTGCCAGGGAGGTCTTATTTGGCAGCGCATTCAGCGTTGCCTGCACAGATTCCTCTCTTCCTCCATGCAAGGTACACAGGAAGGGGAACATAAATAGCAAAGATTTAATCATCCCCATTCAAAAGACATTGTTCTCCTTAGTGCCCAGCAGTGCCACCTCAGGAGACATTTCAGTGCCAAGTACGGCTTTCATCCTGCAGCACCTCCTGGTCCGGACGTCCCCAGGTCCCCCCCCAAGACACCAGGAGCTGCGGAGCACAGCCAGGGCGAGCTGCTGGAATCCCCAAATCCCCCGCTTCTCCCGGGAGCCAAGCCCTATTGTTCTCAGGGACTCCCTCGTGATGTTAAGGGCGATAGCTACAAATAGCTAAGGCTCGATTGTTCAGCTATTTATACCCTGGAAAGCCAAGAGCAGGCAGGCTGCCAGCCCTCGGGCCCTACAGGGCTCCCGGCCCCATTTTCCGCCTGCTGGGCCTTGGGGATGGTGAGGGGGAGCGGGGATGGGGTGGAGGAAATGAGGCCTTTGGAAGGGAAAAAGGCTTTTCCAAAGCACAGGCAGCAGCTCAGGGGCACGTTTTGGCCTTTGTGTTTCCAATGGCAGGCGGGGCCGTGACAAAGCCTGGAGCCAGGCCTCTGGGGGTGAAACCAAGAGGAGCCCCAGCTGTGGGCTCCAGAGCACAGGTCTTGGGGAGAATATCAAGCACCCATCCTCGGGGGCTTGCCATAGAAAGAGAAACAGGGGGGCTGAACACAGAGGTGAGGCAAGCCTCATCCCAAGGCCATCAAAGAAACCTCAGTCTTGCCAGGCCTGCAGCTGATAAGATGATGGGGGCTCGTCAGGGAGATAAGATCTGGAACTGCTCGTTATGTGCCTCAGCCACAGAGCACAGCTCACCTGCACACACAGCTTTGCAAAATGCCCCTGCCTTACCGAGCAACAAATTGTACTAGCATTTCGGTAAGGAAAAGCACCTTATTCAGTAGGTCAGAATCAGCACGGAGGAAAGCAAGCTCCCACCTCGGCCTGCCCCTCGTTACAGGACTCGCCCTACACAGTGCCCTGACACAGCCCCACAAAGCCCCAGTGACCTGCGAGGTGCCCCCAGGGATCCTTTGGGAGCACTGCATCGCCAAGGGAAGGCAGGGAAACTCATCTTCAAAGCACGAAGCATATCCCGAGAGCACAAACACCATCTAGAATGCAGTTACAGGCTCTGCTCATTTACTTTGAAATTACCCATTAACTACTGCACGCTAATTACCTACCTTTCTGATTCTTGTTTTTTCTTTTTCTCCTTACAGGAAAGATTTGTTCAACTTAAAGCCAAATAAATGCCAAGGAAATCATACCACCCACTGCATTTATGATCAAAATAACCCTCTCTTTTGATAAGTTCCAGCAGTTACAATGGCCCAGAGAAAATGTATTCTGTGAAGATCACTCACTGCTGAATACTTTCCACACTTCCTCCCTCAGAAAACCATTTTTTTTCCCCTTTTATAAGCAGGGTACTTTTTAATGGGGGTAATTTGTACTACAAACTCCTGAAAACATGTTTTGATTTGTGTGTGTGTGGTTCCTAAAGCCCTGGTTCTGAAACACACGCAGATAAAAGGGCCTGGATGATTTTAGTTTTCATTTCCAGATTGCTCACCAGAGAGCCATCAGACAAGTTGGACACCTGCATGGGTAAGCAGCCCTGGAGAATTATGGCAAAGGAGACAAAACCTAAGCTAAAATTCCCCCAAATGCCGACTCTGTAGGCTCCAGCTCACACCGACCTTTCTGGGAGATTTCAGCACTTCTGAACCTTTCCTCCCCTCACTGCTGACAGCAATTCTGTTATCCACCATGCACCTGCAGAGGCTGAGAGCAGCCAGCTTTACTCTGCCTCCAACCCTACCCTTTACAGGGCAGTGTAAAGGGGTCCCAGGGTGGCTCCTCCGAATCCAGACCCAGTCCCACAGCAGCTGGACCAGGACCCTCCTCCGGTGCCCCCTGCCCGCTGCAGCCACCCCAAACCCCCGAGCTTCCAGCCTGGCCACTGGGGCTCCTGAAACATCGCTGGGCCCCTGGAACCCCAAAATCAGCACCTGAACCTGGCCCCAGCTTGACATCCATCCCCCCTAAAATCACGCCGGTACGATGATTAACATTTATGTTTTTTTCACCTAAAAGCTGCCAACCTGTGATGTTTCCAAGCCCCCTCTCCCAGCTATGACAACAACCCTTAAGGCCTCCATCCCTTCCAGGGATGGGTTTTCGGCCTTGTTAACATATAAATGACTGCCTGGCATCCATCCCTCCCAGGGATGGTACCTGGCCCTGTTAACAGCAGAATTGTTTTTATTTCCTCACCTCTTTGTCCTCTGAAGCAGTAGAAGCGAGGGGAGCAGAGGGAGATGCTGCCAGAGGTTCTCTCGCTGTGCTCGTAGCTAATAAAGCTCCCGTCCAACCTGTCCTTAATTGCACCTGCCTTATTACCCACCTGGAGTCCCTGTACCTGCCTTATTACCCACTTGGAGTCTCTATCTCCGACAATATCTACCTGCTCGTGATTTCTGCCACCAGAGCCAACGATGGTATTGGACTTGGGGCTCCCACCTGGAGGGTAGGGGAGAAGCCGCTTGGCAAACAGGCAGCTATGAGGTGGGAAAAGCCTCCCCAAGTGGGCCCAGCTCTTTCCGAAGACCCAAACAGGTGTTTTCCCCTTATTAGGCACCCATCTGTGTCACCCAGCTCTAATTAAGCATCTGCTCTCCAAGAGGCTAACAAGTTCTTTTGCTGATAATCCCGACCAGCTTGGCAGCATTATTTATAATACAGGCACGGGGAGCCTCGGCTCTGCTCCGAGTCGCTTCATTGTTAGAATAAGATGTAAGTATATCGTTATTTTAGGAGACATCTAAAATATAATCCAATTATATGCCGGATACGTGGAATTCCCGATGATTTGAGAGCACGCCACCCTGCTCAGGGTGGGGGAAAAGATTTAAAGAGACAGGTTGTCACTGGGCATCAAAGGATTTGGGATGATATTTAGGATAACAGTTTATAGACATGGAGCAAATCCTATTATAATGCCACATGGCCGTCAGGCTGTCGTGGCGGCAGGTACGCTGCACGTTGAGCAGAGCTGCCAGCCAGGAGCACGGTGAGCAGAGGGGTGCTGCGTGTCCCAGCCCCGAGGCACGGAGCCTCTGCTCGGGGCATCCTCCCCGCTCCTGGGGTGGGAGCCTGGGTTTGCCCTGCAAACCCCCAAGGAAAAGCCAGGGGAAGGAACGTGAACACGAGCAGATGAGAGAAAACAGGGATTTGTTGGGGTGCTTGCTGTGAATGGCTGACCCTGTGCAAGAAACCAGCAGCTGCCCTTGGGGAGGCACCATGACACCTCAGTACGGCCCCGAGCCTCCTTTGCAATGGGGCTGATGGAAGCCCAGTGGCAAGGAGCAACCCCAGGCACCTCACCGAGCTTTGGTTTGGGCACAGCGGCTGCAGGAGAAGCAGGGGAGGGAGCTGGGGGGGCAGCAGCAGCAGTGCCCGGCAGCTCTCAGCAAACCCCTCAGAGCACAAGCACAGTTTGGTTTCTCTTTGTACCTTTTTTTTCTCCCAAAATGACTTATAACCAATAAAATCCCCCAAATAGTGGAAGTGTTAAAGCTGTTCTCTTGCCCAGACACCATGGGAACTTTCCCCTACGGAAGACGGAGGGTGACCCCTGAACATGGCACAGACAGACCTCAGCTGGGGCCAGAAGCTGCTGGGGGGGCACAAAATTCAGCCCAGCACTTGCCACATTTGCCGTGGCCCAACAGAGAAACGCACGGCCCCATCCTGCTGCTCCCGGGGAGCACAAGCCAGCACCATGACCTGCCCAGCCTGCAGCCAAACCCTGTGGCCAGCCGAGCAAAGCTATTCCTGCCTCCCTTTGCTTTTCCCCCTTTCTTTGCAGACCCTTTTAGCTCAGCAGCCCTCCCAGCACTTGTGTTCGGTCCCTGCCTCTGTGAGGTCCCAGGTGGGTGCACAGCCACCAGGGCACCCCTGTCCCCATCGAGGTGGCACACAGGGCGATGCCACCCCCCTGCAGCAGGGGAGGGTTAAAGGAATAAACACACGTTTGCTGGCCGGGACGTCCTTTCCTTGTGCACAGTCCTTGGGGAGCTCGGGGGAGTAGCGGCAGGAAGACACGGCAGCCCTGGATGGTTTACAGAGCAGGAGATTTAAGGGGCTCCAAATCCAGCGAAGCAGCAGCCAAATTAAACCTTGCTGCTGCCGAAGGCTCTGCCAGCTCGTAACAAGGACTTCTGCAAGCTGCCGGGAGCCACCAGACATTTTTTCCCCCTTTTCTTCTCCAAATGCACTTACGGATCCAGCGAGTGCAAACGCGGCAACACCCACAGCGTCCTTGCTGGTGACTCCTGGGACTAATTTCCACCTGGTGACTCTGCCTCCTGCAGGGAGCTCTGCAAAGGGAGGCACAACAAGCCCGGTGCCTTCAAACACAGAAGAAACCCTCCCCAAACCCCCTGAATGTCCATGGGGCTGCAGACGGGCAGAGCAGGGGGCAGCGCAGCTCGCACGGCGGCTGGGTGGCTGCAATAAAAGGCTCATTACTGGGGATCGTTGGACCTCAATTTCAGCCGGCTGGATGAAACCCCTCGGTAAGTATCATTATTATGGCACTCTCAATCAAGTCAAGCAGCTTTATGACAAAATCAAAAGTTGTGATCCAAGGAGGAAAAGGATGGGGTGAGCAGCCTATTTATTCCGCTTCGGGTTCACGGCGAGGACCGCGCAAGCTGCCAGGGCAGGAGAATGATGGCCGAGCCCTCCGAGCGGCCGGGGGCACCTTGAAATGGCACCACAGCCCTCTGCCCCCTCACCCCAAAGCCCCTGGAGCCCACAGCGGGGTTGTGCACACAGCGGGCTGCCCGGCTGCAGCTCAGCAACAAGAGGGAAAAACCGCCCGGGGACAAGGTCCTGCTCCCCATACCCAAATCGCTGCTCGGGGGACAGGGAGAGCAGGGGCTGCATGCGAGCTTCACCTGCTCTTGTGATGAATTCCGCACGAAAGCACCGTTTGAAATGTGTTACCTGCTTAGTGTGACTGCCTGCATTGCTTCTCCTCATTGCTGCAGTGAGGCCCTTTGCAGCCAGCACCTCACAGCAAAACAGGAGCTGGAAAGGCCCAGGAGAGGCACTGCCCAAACGCAGCCTCACGCTGCCAGGGAAAGTCATGTCAGGGAAACCCATGACAGTCTCCCTGCACAGCATTTCATGCTGCATTTATCTGTGTTCCTGTCTCCCTAATGCCAGGCTTTTCCCGTTCCACCCGCAGCAGTTTCACCCCGGGGAGCTCTGCGGGTTCAGACGCCACCAGGCAGCAGGAGCAGGCAGGAGGGGGCCCCCTCCCAGCCCCTCGCTTGCTGACCGATGGCCTCGTCCTTCGGCTTGTCCTTAAGGCGCAGGGCACCTCCAGGAAAAGGACCCATTAATCGGGGTGTGTGGTTACTGCAAGTAACTCGGCCAGGCTGGCATCCTGCAGGGTCGTGAGGTCGCCCCGTCCTCCACCTCCAACTCCTGGCTCTGGGTCACCGGCACCTCGTAGCACTGGAGGACCTCCAGATTCGGGGAGGACGACCTCTTTCTCCTCACGTACATCTCACACCGTGGATGCCCTGGCTCCCCTGCCAGCACTTTTGCTGTCATCACCTCTCAGAAAGCCGAGATGCGGGGCTGCAAAGCCGCTGCTGACTGGCAGGGAGGGAAGGAGATCAGAAGATCGTTCTCTGAAGAATTAAGATCTTAATCTGCCTTAAGCTGCTAAGTGCCGGGCTGGGCCCTCCTGAGGCAGCATCTCATTGGCAGGGACAAGCAGCTGAGGCAGCGCGAGGCGTTGCTGGCATGGGGTGCAGAGCCACAAAAGTGCCTTGCAAAGGAAAGATCAAGCTGCAATTAGACTTTGTCCTTCATTACGTAACTTCGCCGTCTCCTCCGCTCATTAAAAGCCAGTGGTAAGAAGCTGCAGGTAGGAGGAAGCATCAGAGGGATTATACAAACCGCAGCTGTGCGAGGGGCTGCTATCTCGCAGCACCATCAGGCAGCAGAGCCGAGCTCTCTTCCTCCTCGTGGCGAAAGCCGCCTGTCCCGCGGAGAGCCGTGAGGATGAGCAGCCTGCTGTGCCTGCAGCATCGCCCCGAGAGCAGCCACAGCCTCCTGCCAGGCACACCTCTCCTCCCTTTGGGTGGCACTGCCCCAACGAGACCCCATAGTCCAAAGAAAGGTTTAGCCCTGGAGAATCTGAAATTCCCCTTCTCACGGACTTCTCTGCCTCTCACCATGGAGCAGTTTGAGCAAAAGCCTCTGGCTGAGCATCCTGATGCTGGCCAAGATGATTTTGGTGAGGAATGGGTACTACTGCTTCCCTGCTGGCCCCAGGGCACAAGGAGGCCTTGCAGGGGGCCAGGCTGAGCCTCCCTGCTCAAGGGTTTCCATGCCAGGTGGTTTTGTGCTCCCTTCGGGGCACTTTCATCCCAGCAAACGCCACGTGCTCAATTCCTGATCCATCACAGCAAAAAGTGGCTCCTGGCACAGGGCAAAAAGAGAACACGTATAACCTGGGCAAGAGAAGATGATGAGGACGAGCAGCCCCACGGCACGCCTCTGTGTGCGCAGGGTTACAGCAGCCACCCTACAAAGCCCCTGCCCCAGGCCGCAAGCAACAGGATGGGAGGGAGTCACAGCAGGGAGGGAGTCAGCGAGCAAATACCTGTCTGGCCAGCCTGCTTCCTAGCACAAAGAGTTTGAAGAAGTAAAAAAGCCGATTTTGCAGTAAAACTCAACCTTCCGACGCTGCCCAGTTGCTCTGGAGGTGCTGCAGGCTGATTCCTCCTGATATATGGGGAGTTTTGGGTTGCAGGGCCGGGGGCTTGAAGAACATTCGTTGTGCTGGGGACCAGGGAGATGGGCACTTGCTGAACGTGTATGATCCCACTGGCACAGGAAAGTAGCTCTGAACAGGACTAAAAAGGCCCCATTTCAAGTGCGTTATTCCTATGCATTTCCTAGTTCCTACTCATGACTCCTATGACATTTTATCTGATTTAAACCAAGTGAGATTGTGGGTTCAAGCCCTTCATAGACGCAGAAGGCAGATGACACGAACGTCCTGAGCACAGGAAAGGCTCCAGAGACCATCCCGACACAGATATCGGGCACTGGACTTAGAGAAAGCATGCTCTGGAACAGATTCTCTGGTGCCTGATACTCCGATACCCCACCAAGTAATGGGATTTTGAGTCTGCCTTTAAGTTCTCTTTTCCCAGGCAGGCTCTGATGTCTCACAGCCAGAACCCAGGCTGCAGCCCTTCTCGGTGGGGTCTTTTACCTCAAGTCTCTTCCCCCTGCCTGCCCACCGACTTCCATGAAGCACGTAGTTAACAGCTCTGAGATTTCACTCCTCCGACCTCACGGCACCGCAGCCAAGCGCTGAGCAGTCAGCAGGCCGGGAGTGCAATCTCTTAAGCCACAGTTTTTAGGAGCCAGATTAAAAACAAACAAAATCAGCTACAGAAATAAGATCCCTCGAGCGAAGCAAGTGTCAAGGCCTGGCATGAGGCCCTGCTGGTGCTCTCAGGGCTGCCAACACCCCCAGCTCCCGTGGGCACAGCCGTGTCCCCCTGGCACCAGCCGGGTGCGCGGCGATGCCAGCGGCAGCCCCTGCCCGAAGGAGCAGCTCGCTTTGCACTGCCCACAGCCTGCAGCTTAACCACCACCCGACGACTGAAAATTGTTATTCATCCAAGTCCCATCCGCCTCAAACATCCGCTCCCTACTCACCCAGAGCTGAACTAAGGAGAATTACAAGAGGGAGGCAGCACCGCCGGGCTCCTTCGCTTGTGCCCACATCCTAGGCAGGCAGACAGAATCATTCCCGAGGTTTTGGCTAACCCCAGCCCTCAGAAATGTCAGCCTGGGTCCACAAGCATCTGCTCAGCCTGCTGGGCAGCACTGAATGATGCAGGTGAATTCTCCAGAGCAAGGGAAAGGAGCAAGGCCCCGGTTCCTTGCCCAGAGCAGCACTCCAGGGTCCCTTGGGCTCAGCCTGCTCGCAGCCCCCAGCCTCGAGGAGACCTGCACAGCACGAGGGCTAACGGCAGCATTTGCACCCTGCCATATTAAATGAGGGAAAATCGCTAAGTGCAGAGGATTTGCAGAGTTTCCTTCTTGTGCAGAGTCCCCTGCAGGTGCCATCGCCTCTGCATGCCTGTCCCCAGCACACCTCGCTGGGAGAGGAAGCCTTTTGGTGCACACACACACACACACACACACACAAATCACACCCTGTGCTCGGGGAGCTCCCGCTGGCACCGCGGGGCTGGCAGCAGGGCAGGGCGAGCTGAGCCACGGCTGCAGGAGCAGCAGCAGGACCTGCGGCCGTACTGCAAGCGATACTCCAACCGGGTCTGCTGCACGACTGAGGGGAGGGAGGGGGGAAAGGACTAAACCCCCGACTCAATGGGAAACCATCGCAGAAGGGATGAAACCAACCCAGTAGGACGTTGCTGGGTTCAGCCGGCAGCCCCGCATTATTCCCGGCTCGCATTAAGTAGCTCTGTGGTGTTAGCGCTGCTCTTGGAAGATAACTTCACCTCTCACCCCTTAAGCTCCGAGATACTCCTAAAAGTACCAGCGTGTTATTACCAACGGGAGAGCAGCGTTAATGCCCAAATGCTCTATCCTCTTCTCCTCCCTTCTTGTCGCTGCTGGGTTTTAAAGCGCGGCGATATTAAAAGGGAAGCGCACGCGGGGACAGCGCAGCCCCGTCCTGCAGCGAGCGCTGCCTGCGGAGCACAGCCCTGGACAGAAAAGCCTTTGGGGGCAGGAAGAGGCTGTAATCTGTTTGTCAAGTGCCGTGTAAACGGCTAGCTAAGCGTGTTTGTTTTCAACCCCTTATTTGTTTTTCCGAGGGGGAGCTGCAGGAAGCGCAGCTGAACAAGCAGCGCGGGGCGAGGAGCGCAGCCCAAGGCAGGCAGAGGGTGGGCGAAGGCGCGCGGCTGCAGGGGCTTTGTGCAGGTGCCACCAGCAAGACGTGGCCCCCTGCTCCCCAGCTTTACCTTCAGGAAGGGACAGCCCCAAAGACAAACCCACAGCCCCTGCCAGCAGCGCATCCCTCGGCTGTGTGCCGGCTGCTGGCTCCCGTGGGGGATTTATTCCCCCAGGGCCGCCTATTGGCACCGGCATCTTCTAGCCATGGTTTTGCATGGTCAGGGCAAGACTCTTCTGCCTTCCCCTGATAGCTCTGTGCTGTGTCCTCCTCCTGGGGCTGGATCAGACCCTCCTGCAGCTCTCCTCCTCCTGCCTGGCTCGTGTGGCTAATGAAATCGTAATCGCTGCCACAGGAGCATCTGCGGTGCTCGGAGCAGGGAGCTGAGAGGAGCCCATCAGAAAGCAGCCTGATTAAAACAGTTTGGGGAGGGGGCAGCTCGCCCGAGGGCAACAACGTCTCTTACACTCGAAATGAAATGTGTCTGCCTTGAAGAGCAGGAAGGGAAAGAGGAAAAAAAAAAAAAACAACTTTGGCCCCTCCAGAGGTTCTTGAGCCCTTAGGCTGTTGGCCACTGGGTTCGTGTACACCGTGCTTTATCCCTTTCAGATGGAATTGCCTAAAAAAGCAAGAAACCGCTACCCGGCGGGCTGTAAAATATCCCATCAGCAGCCAGCCGTACGCGGCGGGGATGTCATGCCACGGGGTTAGCAGCAGTGTCATATGCAAGGTAAAGATGCTTCATTGCATATATTAAAGGCAGCCTGAGCCCTAAATGCACCCTAAAGAAGATGGATCTCCTCGGGAGGCCGGGATCTATTCATCACCATCTGATTTCTAAGTGTCAATTAATCTTACTGCTTGCGTGTTGTTCCCCAGCCCTGACACATCTCTCACTGTCCCTGACTTGGAAGAGTAATGGGAGACAGTGGTTGAGTATATAAAAGATAATTAATAGAAAACATCCTCCCTTTAAGAAACAACCAAACCAGCCCGTTGGTACCACACGGCTCTCCCAGCGTCCCTGCCGCAGACACAACTTGCAGCCTCTGTTGTTTGGGGAATGGGAATTGCCCTGTAAGAAACTCGGTAATTATAGAAGGGTGAGAGTCACCCCAAGTCTGCAGGCAATACAAAAGAAATGGTGATTTTTGTTGCTCTCCTCTCCCCAGTCCTTCCCTGGCTCTTGCTCTGACATTGCCAAAAGCTGCAGAGCCCCCAGCTCGTCTTCCTCTGCTGAGGCCACAAAATCTTAGCAGAGATTTAAGGCTTAGAAACACCTGGAACAGAAAACCAAGAGTCTCTTGCCCGTGGAAAAATCCTTTCCTGGGCACCTTCATGGAGGTGGGACCCTGTGCTGGGGCTCTGCTGGTTCGGCCTGGGTCGACTCCTGTTGGAAGAAGCTTCTGCCCGATGCTACTGCAAGCAACCTGCAACTCAGCCACCTACATTAAAACCTACTGATTAATTCTGGCCAAAGCTCACCTCCCAGTTATGTTCCTGGGGAAGAGGAAGGGTCTGGAGAGGCGCTGGGCGAAGCAGCGTGCTGCACAGCGCGCTGGACAAGCTGCTTGTCCCAAGGAGGAGCGCAGCCAACCTCACCCTGCTTGCTCACAGGCAAACCAGCACGCCTGTGCGGCTGATAAGAGCTCTGGTGCACCTCGGGGAATGAGCTCAGCCTCCTCCTCAGCTCTCCCGATGGCTCTCCTGCCATCGCAGGCAGCCAGGGCAGAGATTTGGGGCAGCTGAGGGCGCAGCGTTTGGCACAGCTGCCCCGCGCCTTGAGCTCTCCTCTGGCTCCTAACGCGACGCTGGGGTTTTGGGAGGAAGGGAATGGGAAGGAAGGGTCACGGTTCACCCCAGTGCCATGCACCCTGGCCTCGCACAGCCCGTGCCCTCCATGTGCAGAGGTGGTAGGGAAGAAGAGATTGACTCCTGTGACCACTTTCCTGCAGGACAGCAGTGTCCCCTGCCTGATTTTCGTCTCCCCGCTCCGTTGCAAGCCCCCAACAGCTCATCGAAAATTAAAGTCTGGGCTGACTCGAAGATCTTGCTTCCCCTTGCTCCCTTCAGACAGCAGCCATTAAGAGAAGCCTAGAGCTTAGGTAATAAATGCTACTGTGAAAATCCTCTTAAAATATCCCAAGGATTATTTAATTATGCAATTGCACGGCGGGGGCTTGCTGACCGGAGGTTCTCACGCGGCGGCTCCCCGAGATTTGAGGATGCTCCTGGAGCAGCAGGGAGGCGTCCTGCTGAGCGCTGGGGACGAGCAGGGCTGTGCTCAACCCAGAGTCACCCAGAACCATGAATCATCTCCTCGGAGATCCACCTGCTGAAATTGGGCTCGGATTTTGCACTGAGCGGCTCAGCCCCCCCAGAACCCGGCCGCCACGTGAGCTCCATTTGCAGAAGCAGGGCAAGCAAAAAATATTTTAGCACCTAATCCCACTTGACTGTTGGCTCAACTTTTGTTCTGGCTTTCTCACACAGGAAGGAATTCTGCGTATTCTTTGACCAGCTCGGGGGATCGGTCATTGCTCACAGCGCTGCTGTGCTGGGAGCATGGGGACGTGAGCACTTGGTAAGGATTATGACATTTAAAATGGTGTAAAGAGCAAGCACCTCCGCTCAAGTCAGGCATTAACTCCGGTTTTCTCTGCTCTCAAAATAAATATTTTGTCTGAGAACAAACTAATCATCTTTTCTGAGCTGGCATTTCCACATCAGGGACAGAAAGCCTGCATATGGCAATGGCCAGAGAAGAAAGTCTGGAGACAGGAATCTGCCTGTTCCTCTGAATAATTCAATATAAATAAAAGAAGAAAAAAAAGACGGCCCAATTGCTTAGACCGGAAGAGTGATGCACCCAATGTGAAAAACCAAAAGCTTAATTAAAATCGACTTACAAGGCACAGCAGCTTCTGAAGCGTTTGCAGCCTGCGCGTTTGCCATTCAGATGTTTTGTAACTGCAGCAGGAGATCAGTGACAGAGTGCTTGGGTTCAGGATCGGGCCAGGCAGCTGGGATTGTGGCTGGGGAGCAGCTCAGAGACCGATGCTGGGGTTCGGACAGAAATACCGGGGGCTGAGCTCCTCTCCCAGCATAAGCTGCTGAGCCCAGGCACATCGCCCCTCCAGGTGCCCTGGGAACCCGCACCGATAATCTGCTGCCCTACAGCACCTGGGGGGAGAGGGATGCTTCAGGACCAGAGCAGAAAATGGAAGAAGTGGGATAAGATGAAAAAAAAAATTAAAAAAAAATAAATAAATGCAGAAGTGAAATTTTTCCATCACTGGACAAAGTGGGGAGGAATCACCTATGGGGGGAACCGGGCAGCCCTGAGAACCAGCACCAAGATGGAAACGGAGCCGAGACACAAGACGCTCCCTCCACACCCCAATTCACCAGGCTTCCAGGACTGCCCCCATTAAATTCACTAGCAAAGCCTTCAGCTTCTGGAGAAGTAAAATAAAATAAAATAATCAGCCGGGCCCTTCTCCTCTCTCTGGCACGGATTTGTCACGGCATTTGGGACGTCGGCACCGCCACAATTTCCGTGCGAGCCCCCGTGTCAAAGCAGCTGCAGACTGATAGGACCTCGGATATTTATGCAAACCAGGAGGCATGGCAGGATTTCACAGCAGGAGGACAAATTCATTCTGTAAAAGGTATTTATATAGTTCAATAGGTGTGTGCAGTGCTTTAGAGGTATAAAACATGAGATCCCTGCCCTAAGGGGCTTATAATCTAATAACATATACTAGGTAAATTAAAACATACATCACGGCTGCGATGAATGCCCACCCCAGCCTAGACGGGAGGGCAGTTGAGCCATATGACAAGGCAGAACTCAATTTTCATTTTAGATTTGTAGTTTGCCTTTAAACAGCCAGAGCTCCCTAACCCCCAAGCGAGGGAGAAATTTATCAGCATTACATCTGGGGGGAGGGAGCGCTCCAACACGGGATCATTTATTAATTGTTATTTATTATCTGTTAAACAAGGACAGCGTGTGCAGCAATAGCATTCCTTTTTCTGGATTAATTGTTGCCGTGCGATTCCTAGGTTTTATATTTTTAGCAGCCCTGTTCTACTCAAACCCACTGAAAGGGGGGAAAATGGAACAGGCACTCACACAATTAATGTAATGAGAGTAATTAATTTGAAAATAATACCCAGGGGGTGGGAGGGTTAAGGCTTTCTTTTTAAAGAAATAAAAGTCGAACCAAAGCTCCCACGTCCCCCAGGACTCCATGCTACACTGACTGCACTCGTTATGTGCGCATTTGAATACTCATTCGAGCACATTTCTCATGCTGTTATTTCACCACTTCCTCAGCCTTGCATAATGGATGCAGTCATTGCCACTAAAGAGCCAACATTTACCCACAGAGGTAAGGAAGAACACCATAACGCAGGCAGGGGATGGAAATAAAGCTCTACACATCAGGTGTCTCCTTGGGGCTCGCTCGCTCTCCGCAAAGCAAAACAAATAAAATCAGAAACCGAGCACCCAAACCACCGCCAACGAGCCCTCGGGGGCAGGCAGCCCAGGCTCATCCCTCCTCTTCCTCCTCTTCCTCCTGCTCCTCGCCCCGCAGCCGGATGGCACCAGCCTCACCTACTCTGCACGGAGTTTTGGTTTACCTCCCAGGGCTGTTTCTCACCCCAAAAGCAGGGAAATGCAGCCCGGGGGTGACCCTGGTGGCACCGTGCAGGAGGCGATGGCCCCACGGTGCCGGCGGCAGCAGCACGGGGCTGAGTCCCTGCTGACACGGCTGGGGCTTGGGAAGGAGCAGGCTCGTGGTGGCAAACCGGGGAGAAATCCCCCGATGCACCTTCCTGTCCCCTCCAACACCACGTGGCCTCGCTGGCCTCCTGCACCCATCCCGAAGGAGTTTCCCCCGTGCCCATCCCGGGGAGCTGCGCGATGCTTTTGCTCCTTGTTCATCTGCAACCAGCAGCACCCAAACGCCCAAGGGAGCTGAAGCCCAGCCGAGGCAAATTAGACAAGAAATTGCATCCTGCCCACTACTCCTCACCCGGCTCCTGGAACCCAAACTTCTCAGAGGTCAATGGAGCCTCCAGGAAGTTCAATTTTTTCTCAAAACTCGAGATTTGGCAAAGACACAGCTCTCGGTCTCGCACGTCGCGTAGCACGGCCTCACCAACACCAGAGGTGGGACAAGCGCTTGGAAATGTATTCTGCAAACGTGCACTGAGTTATGTCAGCCAATAAAGCCAACGTCCCTGAAGGTTTTGGTGCATGTGAGCACTTCCAGGAGCAAAAGAAATAAATTTTCATTGAATCTGCAGTAATCGCATTGGTCACGCAGACCTGATACAAGAGAGGGATTTCTGTCTTCATTTGGAGCGGGCTGGGGAGGACAACCCAGGCTGTGGTGGAGCTGCAGCCCCCCGAGGAGCCCGGCTCTGCTTTGGTTTGGTGTTTGGGTGAAGGACAAAGGAGGAGGGGGCTGTGGGAGATGCTCCAAACGGGCTGTGGGAAATTTGAGCTTTCTCCCCAGCTCCAGCGCAGGCTGCCCGCGTGCTGTCCAACGACCCGCTCAATCTCGCTGCATCTGGTTTTCTAATTACTAGAATATTGGCATTTCGCTAAATAAGAGGGGAAGCAGATCAAGAAACGATCGCAGGGAATAAAACTTTCCAGAAGGACGGGGAGGGAGCACCACGAGGAGGGCAGCAAGGCCACACGAGGCACAAACCTGCACAGCACGACGCAGAACCGCGGTGGTTCGGGCGAAGGATGTTTGATTTTTGCAAACTGTATCCGAGCAGGAGCTGGGAGGGCTGTCACAGCCTGTCCCCCCCCAACCCCTGTGACGAAGGGCACCCACTGACTTTTTCAACAAACAAATCTCTTCCAGAGACTCTGTAAGAGGGAGCAGCCCCCGGCACCGTGCAGGCGAAGGATGCTGAGCCCTGCCAGCGCGGTGCTTGGGCACACGGTGTCCAGGACGCGGGTCCCATCGCACCCTTCCCCTTTACCACGACGGTGGCTGGGCGCTGCGTTTTGTTCAGGTTTTAACTTTTTTTTTTTTTTTTTTTTTTTTTCTCTTTTTTTCTCTTCTTTCCCTGGCGTTCGTTAGCAGAAGTGACATTTCTGCGGATGGGCAGGCGATGACGGCAGCTAATGGCTCCCGGGCCCTCTCTCCCGTTTCCTTAGCAACTGCGGGAAGGGAAAGCAGAAGCTGTCAGATGGAAAATGTCAATTACGGCGGATGCAGAGGGAGCGATGCTGCCAGCAGAGGAGGCACGGGCGGCGGGGGGAGCGCGGCGGCGGGGGGCACCCAGCAGCGTGGTGACAACGTTGGCAGCAGACACGGACTGCCAGGCCGGGGACTGCGCTGTTTTGTGGGATATTTGGCCAAAATGAGCCCATTCTCATGGCCAAGCTGCTGATCAACACCCCCCCAGTCAGAGCAGGCTGCCCCAGGGTGGATGGAAGCAGCAGGACAACTAGAAATAAAATTAATAAATCAAGGGGAGGGGTAAATGAAGGGCGGTGGGTGAGCCGTGCCCGTGTTTTGCCCACTGACCTGCGCCCCCGTGGTGGACGCGGGGTGGATCGGTGCTGGAGGAGCCGTGGGCAGAGCGGTGGGGCAGGAGCTGCAGCGTTAATATTCAGCAAAGCGCCTCGCCCGCGCTGCACAGAGACAAAAGCAGGCGGCGCCGGAGGCTGGGGTGGGCAGAGAGGGGTGGCCGGGCTGGAAACGGGGGGCTGAGCTGGGAGCCCCCCTCTGCCGGGGAGCCCCAGCCCCGTGGCATTGCCAGCGGTGGCCGGGCCACCAGGCATGGCACGTGTCCCTAGCCTCAGGGACCTGCCTGTGCAGGCCGGGTGCTTTTTTGTAACCCAACTTCGCATCTCCACCTTGCCTGCAGCTCTGCCAAAATATGGTTTTAAAAATAGAAGGGAAAAAGGAAAAACAGCCGGTGATTTGCACCCAGGCAGCACAACGCTGACACCCCGGGGCCTGCTCGGCAGCTCGTTAACACCAGGAGCACGGGACGAGCCTTTGCCCTCTCTCCTTGAACGCTGCCCAGGCCACCCTGCCGTGCTGGGACCAGAGGGATTCAGATTTTTGTTGTCCTGGAAGACACGGGCATCCTGAGGAGAGGAAGCAAGCCCATGGCTTGAGCACCGAGAACGTGAAAGTGAGGGGAAAAAGGGGAATAAACGCCTGGGGAAAGTGGTCGTGTGCCCTTAGCTGGCAGAATGGGTTTTACTCAGGTTTCTTCTATATTTTGTGTGGTTTAGCTGCACGAATGGGAAGCACGAGGCTCTGGAGCTCTGATTGCTGTTTTCCAAGGCTCACCTGCCTTGCTGGTGGCCCAGCTCACTCCACCCTTGAGCTCTGCTCTCCCTTCACCAGACCGTGAGCGCTTCGCCTGCCCCATCCCATCCCCTAAGTCACCTCTGGGAATGGGAGCAGTGACAGACCTGAGCGCCTACTGCTGCCATGGGTCTCATCCCAACCCCAAAATCCTGTCTGGGCTCCACTTTGCAGGGCTCTTTGTGTCCCCCCAAGCCCCAGCTCCTGGCTAAGCCCATCGCCTCCCTCCTGTGTCTCGTCTTATGGGCCCAAAGCATTTTGCAGCAGAGTATTTCTTACCCAACGCTCAGCACAGCGAGGCTCTAACTGCTCTATTTGCTCTATTCCCTTCTGGTTTTCACTCCTTGTATTTAATTGCAACAACAAACTTCCACAGGCTGCAATATTCATCCCCTACGAGCGCTCCAGCAGAGGCTGGGGACGTGCCTGGGGTCCCCGCTGGAGCTGGAGCGGTCACAGGAGCCCACTTCTCTGCGCTCCCCCTGCTCCCACTCCCGGGTTATTTTTATGCCTTCTCTTACATAACCAGGTCAGGCTGTGCCCTGGTTTCCACTTCTGCCTGGATGTGAAGAAACAAAACCCGCCATGAATTCAAGTAGCAACCTGCCAGCGAGCTGCCCCCCTGCCTGTCCCCGTGGCACCGGGACGCGCAAAGCTCCGGCCGCTGGCACGGCTGGGGACACCCGCAGGGTGCGAGCACCGCGGGCACCAGCAGCCAGCACTGCCTCTGTGCTCCTCTGGCCACCTCCCAGCCCACTGCCTAAAGGGCCGGGGGAGCACTCACCCTGCACACGCTGAGGAGCTGATGTTTTGTCTGTCCCTTACCCAAAAATATCCATGGGCTCATCGGTTGCGTTGTGACCGCGCCAGCACCAAAACCTCGGAGCAGGCAGCACGGGGGATGTTTCGGCACGTGGTGATCGCCGCCACGCATCGCCCTGTCCCTGTCACCTGCTGCCCCCCGCGCACCCTACCTGTGCCACCGCCGGGGGGACCGGAGCCGAGCCCCGTCCCTGCAGCAGCAGGGCTGTAAATATCAATTGTTCTAACCCCGTTAGAGCCTAATAGGCTCAGCGATAGCTACCGAGGAAAGGGCCTGACCCCGCTCGTCAGCAGGCATGACATGGAGCAGCTATAGCATGTTCAGGGTATGCAAAAGGCTTAAATGCACATTTAATGGTTGTCAGGCAGCAGCTCCTATTAATATAAAGACAGCCACATCCCAGGGCTATGGAAAAGAGCTGGAAAGCACGGGAGAAAAATGAATTTCTTTCAATGGGCGTTTGCATGACCAAGGGGTGATTCTGAAAGCGAAATCCTCCCTGTCTGGGGGGAGACGCTGCAAGACGGAGGCCTGGGTAATGCAAAATTTCCCTACCCACGTGACGCAGACCTTCAATTATTGACATTGTAGTTCATTATCATTTATGTTCTACTTTATTCATGCTTTGCTTGGGAAAAAGCAGCACAACTCCAGCAGATAATTTGTTGTTTTCCATATCTGTTTCCCATCATTAAACTTTTATATCCTCTCCATACCAAACGAACCAAACTACCAGCCTCTGCTCCGCACCCTATTACCAGAACATAAATATCAGCCTCCCCCCACAAAAAATCCACTCCCCCCACATCCACAACTCCCCCTTTCCCCAGATTTAAAACAAAGAACCTGAAAATATTTGCCACCGTCTCAAAACTTGGGCAGAAATCTCCCTCCTTTCACTGTGCAAAATACAAACTGAGGCGAAGCCAAAATTGCCGTTGCCATTTCCAGCACCGAGATGCTTTGTGCAGGGCTGGCAGCTCATCCCCTGCCCCACCACGGCCAGGACAGGTCTCGGGGAAAGCTTTGTGGAGCACCCACAGCCTCTCCTCGCTGCCAGTACAACTTTTACAGATCCCAAAATTGGTAAGTCCTGTAAGCCCAGGCAGAGCAAAACATTTCACGGACACAAGAGCCGATTTCCATGCCTCAGTTTCCTGTTCCCCTTTTTCCTTTTCCTTCTTTTTTTTCCTTTTGGGTTGCCATCCTCATCCGAGCAACCTTTCCCAGACTGGGTAAGGGTCAGAGTCTGCGAGGCCTGAGAAAGCAACGCAGGCAAAAACTGCACAGAAAGAAGATCCATTTGGCAGCCCGCTGTGTGCTCTTCCTACGAGGACCTCAGAAGCAGACAAGACGAGGGGAAACCACGACAAACAAGCACTAGAGCTGAGCCCGACCAGCCCTTCAGCAGAGGAGCCTTCCACAGCTTTTGGGTGCGTGGTCAGCAGGCGAGGGAGGCAGGGAAGCACCAAATCCCAAACTCAGGTTTTAAAGCCCCTGAGAGCAAAGCATCGGCTGGTTTCAATGGAAGACCACGGGGAAGGCACGATTGTTTCCTTTCCCACCACCACCATGGTGAGCGGGTCCTGCTCACTGGCCAGCCTCAGGAAAAGAGCAGGGGAGGACAGGAGCTCCCCACCTTCCCTGGCCACCACTTCTTGGGCTGAAGCTGCCCCATCCCTCCCTGTCCAGCCCAGCAGCAGGACATAACACGGGGAGGACCCTGAGATCTCCTGCCTAGCCCAGGAACACAACCCCCTTCAAACAGCCCATGCAATTAGGTAGATTTCCCTTTCATTCCTTTAATTATCCCTTTCTCCCCGTCGCCCAGCCCTCCCTCCTTTCTCATCACACTCTCCACTACACACTGTCTACTTAGCAAAATGAATGGCTGCGCTCCCAGCACAGGGGGACGTTAATGCCTGGGGCTGGCTAATGCTCCCCGCCGCACGGCAGCAGCCCGGGGGTTAAGCAGGGGGTTAAACACATCTCAGGGCTGCAGGGCTGTGCCCGGGGCACGGCAGCACAGCAGGGATGTCTGCAACCCGGAAAGCTTTGGGGGCAGCGATCTGCTTCCACCCCGAGCCCATCCACAGGGCACTCGAAGGGCAAACGCGTGGCGAGGTGTTTGCCCTCTTGCTTCTGTCCCTTGGAGTGAAAGCAGCACCCGAATTATTCCTTACATAGCCTGAATTTTTTCACCACTGATCCAAACACGGAGCCGAACAGCCGTGGGGAGCCCGGCCCTGCTCCCACCAGCTGCAGCAAACGCTGCCCTTGGGCTGCATCTCCCCAGCCACCCACGACGGGGAGGTGATGCTGCCATCACCCAGTTCAATCAAAGTTTGCAAAAAGCCAGAGAAAAACGCAGTGAGTGTTCCTCCAAATGCAGTGCCTATCACGGGGGCACGGTGGTGCACGAGGGGGTGCAGAGCAGAGCCCCCCAGCTGAGAGATTTGGTGCCGGGCAAGCTCTGCTCCGAGTGCCCGCTCCCACCCCACTGGCAGGAGGGGGAAGCCCCCAGCAGAGCCCGGTGCGCACACAGCTCTCCAGATCCGAGCTTTTCTGGGGTCTGACTGTAACGAGAAGGGGTCTCACAGCCTCCTCCTCCCCCAGACACCGAGTCCTCCCCAAGGATGAGGCTTTCCTGCCCACCCCATGTCACCGCAGCTCCTTACAGTGAGCAGCTGCTGGCGGCAACCCTTCCTCCTCTCTTTATTTCCCCGTGACTGCAGCGTGCCCTACATAGATCTTCTGCAAGTCAGACTGCAGCCAGGCAAACCAGCGTCTGCTGCCTTCGTTTGTCTGAACGACAGCTTCAGGAAGCAGCTCTCAGTGGCAAGGATGCTGCCGGGGGGCTGGGGGGCAGCCCCTTGCCCTGGGGCTCTGCCCAGCCCTGCCATGGCACCTCCCGGGGCAGCCCACAGGGTAAGGGGGATCACAGCTTCCCTGAACACGAGCGCGCAACGAGGCTAAATTCAAGTGGAAAAGCACTCGCAGCTCCTCAGCACAAGCTGCTTTAAATAAGGCATGCTGTAATAACAAGCTGGCTGCACCACGGAGGAGCCTTGAAGAGCGAGTGATGCGCAGCAAGGAGCGGCGGGGTGGCAAAGAGAGGGCATGCGGGGTGAGGGCTGAGGCCCTGGTGCTTGCAGGGCAATCCGTCCCCAAACACGGAGCAAGCTTCGATTCCTCACACAGACAGCCTGAGGCCACCGCGCATCCCAGCAAGAAGCAACACCGTGGGGGGAAAAAAGACTTGAATGCAGCTGTAAACATTTCTGTGCCCCTCCTGCAGCCCGCAAAGCCTCCTGTTCCGTGCTTTGACAGCAAAAATCTGTCCGCGGGGCACCGGGGTGACATTCCCCTGCCGAGGGGCTGCCCTAGGGGTGCTGGGACCTCCTGCTGCTGGTGCAGCCACACCAGGGAGAGGGATGCCACCGTGCCCTGCCTCGGCAGCCTCATCGCAGGGCTCCTTCACCCCAGGGAGCTGGTGCACGCCCGAGGCTCCCGTTGGTGCTGTGACCCCAGGTCCCCGGCGAGGGACGCTCCGTGTCCGCGCTGTCCCCCCGTCTCCTTAAGATAAACACGTCCTTCACTGTAGTCACCTACTCCATCATACACTCCTATCAAATGAGCCTTGCTAGCTCGTAAATTACTGTGCAAACCATTCCAAACAATAAAGGCAATTTTACTTACTGAACCATTAAATTTACATACTTAAATTAGACTCAACCAGACGTTGAGAGGGGACGTCTCGCGGCCAGACAAACAATGAATTTAGGGAAAGCGCCGCCGTGTACTTCCCCACCTCTCACATGAAATTAATGAGGTGCTTCAATTTAATCATCATTAAAATTACATCTTTATTTAGTTACTTAGCAGAGTTTGACTTGCGGCGTGGCGTGGAACAAGCCACAGGAGCGCCTCCAACACCAAGCCTGCCGAGGGGAGGCAGGGAGGAGCTCCGTGCCCCCAGACGCCCTTCGCACCCCATCCTCGGTCAAGATCCCAAACCTTCCTCCAGGGCTCTGTGTTCAGGTAAAGCAACGAGGGAAGAGAACCGGCAAGTCGAGGAAATAAGGTTTGGGATGGGCCTGAGACGTGTTTGAGGCAGGCAGAGAGCCGCGTTTTGTCTTTAGGTGGCACCACGGGGAGCTCCCGCAGCACCTCCAGCCTAAAAGTTCAGCGCACGTGGCCTGCAGAAGCTCATTAGCAAAGCAAGAGTTTGAAACAAAAGCACACGGCGATACGGAGACAAAGAGACAAGAGACACGCCTGATCTCGTGTGCATCTGCAATTTGTTTTGCATTTGCTCCCACACACACATAATTTATTCATCTCAAGATGCTCCCGTGGTGCCGTCGCAGGGGAGCCGGCTGGGGAAGGCTCAGGCTGGGGAGCGCAGAGCTGTGGGGCTGTGGCAGCGATCCCAGGGCACTGCCAACCAAATCCTGGGGTCACCTTGCCCAGATTCCCCCGGGGAGGCTGAGAGGGGATCTGATCTGCCTGCTGGGGACAGGCTGCCCGCAGGGGAAGGGGAAGGGCCAGCACCCTGCACCAGGGGACCTGGTTCTTGGGCTTATATTGTCCTGCAGGACCAAAGGGTTGCGTACAAAACCAGCACAAAGACATTACTGAGCCTTGTGGAAGGTGAAAAACAAAAATCAGTAGGGAAATCAGCCCCTCCTGTGCCAGGCATCACATCTGCAAGGGGTACGAGACAAAGTGGCTGAAGCAAAAAGCTCTGCAAAAAGGTAGGAGGATGGGAGAGGTCCTCCCCTGAGACAGGTGCTCCTGGTTCACCCGAGGTCATGCAGGAAGCCAAAGGCTTAACAAGGTCTCCTTAAAAATCAGTGGGGTACGACACCACAGACCTTTTTGGTTACCATAAAACCGTTTTCATCCCGACAGCCAAATTCTCTACCCACACGGAGAAGCCCGGTGATGTCGCTGGCCTCACTCCTGTTTGACAGAATGAACAAGACCCGACCTTAACGAGTTCAACATCTGGATGGGAAATGCTGAGAACCCCTCTTCCCCCACGGATACACACGGCTCCACATGGACGGAGCACGTCCACATTACTCCCACCAGGAAGCCTTCCCTTCCCTTCGACTCACTGCATCCACTTCTGCTCCAGCAGCAAAGGGCACTCAGCCCCCAAGGAGCCCACAGTGACACCGTGGGCGTTGTGTCCTTCCCAACAGACCCCTCCAAAGCCAGGTTTACGTGGCCCAAGGTGCCATCTTCCAGCTGCCAGCAGGAGCACTGCCCTCGTGCTGTCACTGCTGGCACCGTGCAGCTCGCTGTGGGCATGCAGGGTGTGCACAATGTGCACAGCACCTCCCAGCGCACCGCACCGCCAGCTTGTAGGGCTACAAATCATGGCCACATGCTTAGATGCCACTTAAAAGCTTGGTTTTCTCTTCGGTCTCTGCCCCAGCCCCGTGCTGGCAGCAGGTCTGGGCTTTGACCCGCTGCTGGGGCACAGCCACGGCACAGGGAGGATGAGGGGCATCTGCCCGGCGTCCCCTTGGTGGCATCTTCACTCGGGCACGGAGGATAAAGAGAAGTAAAGTACAGTGGGAGACGGCACTCACACCTGAAAGCGCCTTGCGTTGAAAGAAAAAAACAGCCCCCTGCCAAGAGCTTTGTAGCTTTTGTAAATCAAAATACACTTTGGAGGTAAAACCTCCCAAGTTACGGCAGGCGAGATGAAATGAAGCCACGAGGAGTGGGGATGGCAGGAGTGGGGCTGCGGGGACTGGAGCCAGAGCTACAGTTTGTCTACATTAAAAATGCAACATCAGCAGAGGCGTCTGAAAGAGTCATTTATCAACCCCTGGATTAGCGAGACATCTCAAAGTAAGTGCACCATTTACACGCACGTACGCACAAATTGTCTGCTGGGGAAGGAGAGGAGAGCGGCAGTCCCCGCGCCGTGGAAGTTTCCCTCCAGTCCTCTGGGTAAACGTGGGGCCAGGACCACATTAGGCATGGAAAACAGGAGCCTTGCTCGTGGTAACACGGGGTACAATTCATGTGAGCAGCTGGGATGGAAAGTAATCTAATGCTGCAATTTCAGAGAAACAATACAGAGTCACTCACATACATCATGATTAATGGCTGGATACCATGGTGTGAAAACCATTTAAAAAACGGCATTTTTGTCACTGACAATGTTACACGCATAGTAAAGGTCATACATGATAAGAGCATTATCCATATTTCTTCTGCAAACATGCTTAACCTTGTAGAGCACCATTCCCTGGAAGATTGGTGATCCATCTCCAGCTGCAAGCGGCGCTCCTCAGAAGGCGCGAAGGCCGGTTTGACATTTATATCACTCACGTCCCCGCACGCGCCGGCTCTGGGGGACCCCCAAACCTTCCCCACCAGAGAGCAAACGTCCCCCAGCAGCTCTCCTCCCTCTGCCTCGTCACGGGCTGGCACCTCACGGCCAGCTCCTTGCTGCACACCCAGGTACCTGCAAATCCCCTAAAGGCTCATTTTGCCCCCCCTGGCCACGGGTAGGTCCCAGCAGTGGGGTCGGACACACGAGGGGCTCGTCTCTGCTACCTGGTCCTTAGCGGTGGGAAGCCGGCAGCTGGCTGACCTGCAGACACCACCCAGGTCCAGGATGACCATCTTGGAGATGGTCTGCAGAGAAAAGCTTGGATGAGCCTCTAAGACATTTGTTTTTCTGACAGTTTTTTAAAACACACAAATCCCTTCCAAAGGGCCTGCCTTGGCCATGGAAAAGGATGCTCTGGGGACCAAGTGAGTTGGTTCAGGTAAAAACCCACCCACAGCTTGCACAGTCACAGAATCACAGAACGTGCTGAGCTAGAGGGGACCCGCAAGGATCCTCCAGGCTTGCTGAAACCCATCACCACTGATACTGGGAGCCAGACTGCAGCCCTGCCCGCAGCTTGGCTGAAATCCGGAGGAGCAACAAGCTCCACACTACATTTCTCAGCAGGTTACATGGCCCCCTGGAAAGCCCAAAGAAAGTGGCACTCAGTAAGCTGGCTGACACACGGTGACAAGGGCAGTTGTTTAAAATGCAGTCCCCCATCTATCCGTGTTTGCACAAGCATTCAGTGCTCGGCCATGCCGTGTTCTGCCCACCTGCCTCTCGGGTCCTGCTCCTGTCGGTGCTGAGCTCTCTGGGTTAACTTAAGGCCCGGCAACAATTCCGTTACACTCCCCACAGCCAAGCCAAGCACAAGATCTTCAAGGCCTCGTACCAAAATGTAATTATTTCTACAGCCAACAAAAAAAAGCTGCATGAAACAACTGTTTGTGCAGCGAGATCTGGTGCAGGGCTCGTGGCGTTGGGGCCGGCTGGACTTGGAGCGCCGTGGCCGTGCCTCTCCTCCAGCAGAGGTCCAAGGATGGGGGCAGCACCAAGGATGTCATTATCCTAGAGCAGGGCACAAGCATGAGAACCCACCAAATCGCCGTGTGACGATGCCGCTCACCTCCTCTGCCTGCTGCCGAGTCCTTGCTAACACCTGAGCCTGGCTCTGAAAGGCACAGGGATGCTGTTGTGCCCTGGAGGAGCAGGGCTTGCAGCGGCTCTGCGGGCAGGGGCTCTGCCCCCACTGCTCCCTGCAGCCCTCCAGGGGTGGCGAGATCTCACTCGGGAGGAATTTCCCCTGCGGGAGCTCAGTGCCTTGCCACCACCTTCCTGAGCAGGGAGTCTCACTCTCCAAGCACCCCGGGTTGCCCCCCTGGGCTTTTTGCACCACTGGAGAAAGCACTGTGACCTCAGGGCTCCCTGCCAGCCCCCACCTGGCCCAGCTTTTGGCGCTTTTGGTGTGAAGAGCCCCGGGAAGCCACAGGGCTGCGGAGGGGAGATTTGCAGGCTGGCACTCGCAGCTTGTCAGGTCGGCTCATGCCCTCCGATGGGAGCAGGGCACAAAGCCTTTCCCCACGGCCGTTTGCAAAGCCTGGCTGGACCAAATCATTCTCCTCATCGTGGCCGCCTCGCTCTGAGCCACCTTACCCATGCAAATACTCCAACGCTATTAATATGAATGAATGCATCTTGTCTCGGGGTGTCTCGTGGCAGGAGCCATTTCAGCAGTGCTGCGAGGGCGGAGGGAAGGAGGCAGCGCAGCTGAGCAGCCCTGGCTGCATCTGTCCTGTTCCGCAGATGACAATTTCTCTCTCCCAGGAGTGCCACAGACTAGAGGCGCTCACAGATTATACATCATTCAGTCTTTTGCTTTGCAAAATTAGCTTTCTTAGCAAGGAAACAAAGGATTTGCTGGATTGGATCCGGCTACCGACATGTCTGCTGCTGCAGCCAAGCTCCAGCCCTTCAGACACCCGCGGCTCTCCTCCGCTGTGCCGGCCAAGTCCCTGCCTGGGAAGCCGTGTGCACGGCCCGAGATTGCTTCCAGATTGCCCCAGAAATTCATCTGCTGCTCAGCAGCAGGTAGTTTAACTTCTCTCCTAATTCTGTCACCTTACATACCCACAAACGGCCAGCGTTATTCAGTCCTTTTAAAAACTCAGCCGGAGCATTTATCTCAATAAGCGCCTTCAGCGCTGCCCTTCGTGACGCCGGCTGCCCGCCACATGAAAGGAGGGTTTCTTTTTACCAGCTCGGGATTTACTGCCCCGCACGCTTTGCCGTGCGGCCGCTGACACAATGCAGCTTTTGTAGGGCGAGGATGGCGCTGGGGGATCGGCAGCGCAGGAGCCGGCAGGAGACAAAGATCCCGGGCCGACGGGAAGGCCGTAACTCAGGACACGTTTCGTGGCAGGGGCGAGCAGCAGGAGCACCACAGCATCCCCCAGAGAGGAGCACGGCACGGCCGGCACCTCCAGCGCCCCGTGGTGGGTGTTGGAGCGCTGCAGGTCCTGCAGGGGCTGCACCTCGGAGCCTTGCAACCCTTCACCAATTGTGCAAATTGAGATGGGGCACAAAGGGGGCTGCTTGGCGGGGCAAAGCTGCTGCTCCCCACGGACCCCAGAAAAAGGGTTTGTAGCCACGAAGAAGCCTTGAAGGCAATACAAAGCCTCGTGCCTGCAAACGGGGGGTGAGCAGGCAGGGTTGTGCAGCCTGGGAGACGGCACTGCCACAGCCTCTTCTCTCCTGACCTTTTACTTCTGGCCGCAAGCAGAGCACACAGGTCACGTTGCTGTGTTTTACAAAGCCTGGGGTCAAACTTCTCCCCAAATGCAGAGAGAAAAGGTTTATTTTGGGCTGCGTGCCATGTGCTGCTGCCGGGCTGAGAGCAGCTTCACCTCCTCACCGTGCGAGTGCTGGCACAGATGGGTGCCGTGGGGCAGGAACCCCCTCCCCTGCTCCGCGCCTCCAGGATTTGCTGCAGGAGAAGGAAACCTCCCCGGCTGCACGCACAAAGGACGATTCAGCCCCACGGATCCCATCTCCACACCCGGAGCCCTGCCCTGGCTGTGCACGCCCGCTGGCCAGCCGTCCCCAAAGGGCAGCGCGGGCGTTGAGGGCTGGCAGAGAGCACCCACGCGCTGTGCGCACACCCAGCCACAGCGACCGACACGGGAATCTCCTGGAGATGTCGGGCTGCAGCCCCGTGTGGGTGTCTGCTCACACACACGACCCCGTGAGCTCACCTGGGTGTGGGGGCACGGGGACACGCGTGTTCCCACCAGCCACGGCCCCCAGGCCCCGGGCTGGCTGCTGAGGCTGCTCTCTGCCATCTCCTGCGAGCCGGGCCCCGGGAGCGCTGCACACATCATTATTCTTGCTAATTACCAGGAAACATCAAACAAGACAAGCGTTTTACTCCTCATCACTGAATTTTGTTATGCTAATTAGAGTTGTATAAGCTGTTGCTATTAAACCTGGAGAGTCAGAAAAACATTTGCATTAATACCCACAAAGCTGCATCAAAACCTAGTTATTAGTATTTCAATGAGGCTCGGGTTATGGGGAAGCTGCTGCCATTTCAGGGGCTGGTTTGTTGTTTTTAAGTCCTGCTGTGAGCGAAAATATAAATAAATGCAGGGCGAGGCCTCACGCAGACAATGCTCCTTTTAAAGGGGGAATGAAAAACCGAGGGGAACTTTGATCAGGAACAGAGCTAACGGCGAGAGGAAGGGGGAGCGCAGAGGTGCTGCGGGCTCGGCGCTGCTCTGCAGACCCGCTGCGGGTGCTGGACGCTGCTTTTAGGATTTCCAAGGGGCTCCCAGGCACGTCGTGTGCTCGGGGGGTTTGGGGTTGGAGCGCCCAGACGCAGCCAGGAGCAGGAGGTGCTGCTGTGCTCTGAGCCTCAGGAGCTGTGCTCAGGCTGCCGGTGCTCGCACGGGGCAGGACCTGTGGGGACGATGTGCCCGCCAGAACACGTCTCGGCCCTATATTGGGGAACCACCCCAATTCCAGCAGTGGCAATCAATCCCTTCTCTTCAGCGCCAATCATGGCAGCCAAACGTTTCATCTGAAGATCTCACAGCACTTCAGAGAGGCACATTAATCCCCCCCGTGCCCCTTTGATACACCAATTATCACCGTTTGATGCAGCAAATGCAGCCACGAAATTTAGGGGGGCCCAAACCGGCAGCAAGGGAAGGGCACTTTAACCCCTTAGCTCCCAGTGCCGCAGAACCACTTGGGTCTTTGGGAAGGCACAGAAAGCTATTCCCATCGTATGGAGGGGTTGGAAACACAGGAAGGGGGCAGTGCACACCTCCCAGCGTGGTGCCAGGCCTGAGCGCAACAGAGGAAACGCTTTGGGGAGCGCTGGGGAAGGACTCGAGCTGGCACCAAGCATCCCTGCCCCGGGGGAACGCGGTGGGTGCTGCCCTGGGGGTGCCGCCCTCGCCAGACTTCAGCCATCAGCAGCTTCCCCGGCTGCTGGGCTCAAGCCACAAAACTCCCTTTGCCTGGCATTTATTTCTCACTAAAGAGCAGAGCCTATTGACAGCTGGCTGGGGCTTAAATAATACATCTCCAGCTCTCCCTCTAACCCGTGGTGCTGCTCTATTGATGGGGCTCCAACTTACCTGTTTTTAACAGGCCATTTGTCACCGATTCCTGGAGAGGGAGAGCCGTTCCCTCTCTCACTGTCTATTTCTATCAAAGAATAGAGAAGAAAAAAAAGGGGAAGAGAAGGATTTGTTCCGTTCCCTCTTCCTGGTGGAGACACACAGGTGGATTTAGTGGCAGCAGTGGTTGGGTGACGCTGAGTGCTGGTGGCAGCGCCTCCTGCTCCAACATTTGGGTACCTGCCCTGCCCCGTGCTGCCCTGGGACACCCCGGTGCCGAGCGGGGCCACCCGCACCGTGCCCTGCATGGAGCACCCAGCCTGGGGCCGTGGATGCGCAGCCCCAGCGTCCCCCTTCCTCAATTTCGGGAGCATCTTTGCCTCCGAAAAACCAAGTTAAGGTCTCTGCCCTCTGCCCTGATACGAATCAGCATCAGAGGAGGTGAAGAGGAGCTGGGTGCTGCCGCCCCACGGGGCTGCCCTGACACCGTGTCCTCCCTAAGCACCAGCAGATTACCAGAAATCCACATCAGCCACGCTACGGCAAGGAGAACCCTAAGAAGGATGAGGGGAATGGAGACACTGTGAAATGCAATAGATGTCAACTTCTACTTATTTTTTAATTTCATCTCTTACAAGCTTTTTGGAAGCTAACATGATTAAGTTCTTCACACAATTTATTAGCATCATGTTGGAAATCCAGCGGTATATTGCTCTGTCTGAGTAATCCAATTAGTAAAATGTATTTATTTAACCAGAATATTAGCTGCACACAAACCCAAATGAAGCAAAGTCCCTGATCCTGGGGTTCCTCTCACTTCTCGAAATTCATTTACCAGCTACAGAAAGCTCTACACTAATGAAATAAATATCAGCCCAGTGTTTTTGGAATAAGACAAGAAAACCAATCTTGCTGCCCAGCTAACAGCCTATTTCTTTTTCTTTTTTTTTTTTTTTTTCTTTTCCCTTTTTTCCTTTGCAGTGGATGACGGTGGCACGCAGATTTCACAGCTTTGCAGCACACTGGGTTTTCTCGCTTTTCCATCTCACTCTCTCCCAAACCATCCCTAGATCTTCGCAGGCCCACCTGGGTTTCCACTCCGTGAAACTACCAAATCACTCCCAGAATGAGGAACGTTTCCATTTGGCAGCCCCAACGCAAAGGCGAACCTCGTCCCCTCTCCACCCTGATTTGCGAGCGCTTTGAAATGAAATCACTGTGGGAAGTGGCGGCTCCCGAGCTCTTTTTTCCTCCTAATGAAGGAGCTGAGTGACAGCCCCCGAGGCTGGAGGGCTGGCAGCATCCTCAACACATTTGTACCGACCTGACTCGGCGCTGAGCTGAAGGGACCAGAGAGGAGCACTGACTGATGCGTGGCAATCTGGGGGGATATTTGGGGATTTTTCCTTATTTTTTTTTAATCTTAAGCACGCACACCTCCCAGCATGCCAGCATCCCAGCCGTGGGATGGGGCAGTGCCGATCTCTGGGTGACTTTCCCCTGCCAGCATCCCTGCGGGGCCGCAGCGAGGCCAGGGGAGTAGCACGGGAGGACAGCGCTGTCCCCTGGCCCCAGGGAGCAGCTCGCTGTTGACTGATGGTATTTTTCCAGAGCCGCTGCTCCAATTTATCTTCATTAATTGGATTAATGCGTTATTTCCCCCTGTGAACAGCGGCGGGAGCTGTGGTCAAGAGCAGCAGCGAGGAGGCGCGAGGCAGCGAGCTGAGGCTGCTGCGAGACCCCGGCGCTGTGGCAGTGAGGGGTTCCTCTGCTTTTGGGGTCTGGGTACCAGGAGAGCTGCAGATGGGTTCAGGGGAGCCCCAGCCACCCTTACACCTGGCTTATCCCATCCAAACAGGCTGGCAGTGAGACCTGGGGTAATGCAGTACCCCAAAACGGGCACCACAAGAACCCAAAATCTGGGATTTTGGTGAGCCAACAGGGATGGGTTCACCTCACTTGCACAGACCCCAGTTCTCTCTGTCTCAAGGAGCAGGACCACGTTTTCCATCTCCCTGCGCTGCAGCAGCACCCATGGGACTCCAAAATAAAAAAAAAAAAAAGAAAGTCCTAAGGCAAAAAAAGCTAATTTTGTGTTTATTTCAGGTCATCCAAGCACCATCACTGCTGGAGGAGGGGACTCGCTCGGGCTCGGTGCTCGAGTGCTGCTCATTCACATGCAGAGAATTTGAGAGATCCTCCCATTAATGCAAACAGGAATTACTCGTGTAATCTGGGGATTAGCAGAGCCCGAGGAATTATTTACATTTCCTAAATGAGGGAAACTGTATCAAGTGGGTAAGTCAGAGACAGGCAGCCGAGGTGCGGGAGGGCGACGCGCTGCCGGCATTGTCAGGAGCCGCCGCGATTTCCCTCGAAAAGCGCTCGTTTGGGGTTTTTGGTTTGAGGTTGCACAAGGTGTTTGGTGCCTTTGGACACAAACTGCTGCTGAGGTGCAGCGTGGATGGACTGAGGCTGTCCTGGGGCTCGCTGCCAAACTCTACACCATGAGGCAGTGCCTCAGGATCAGGGGACCCCCCTGGCCGACCCCATGGAGCTCCCCAAGGTGCCTTCCCCCGCAGGGCAGGGGTGCAGCGGTGGCAGGATCAAGGCAGGGACCAGCACCGCAGCCGCCCTGCTCTCCGCAGCCTTCACCCACCAGGAGCTGTGTGGGGCTGGTGGCAGGACCCTCGCTGCCCCGTCCCCCCCCAGAGGCCGCACTCCCCTCCCCACGCCGCCACCACCCGTTACAGCCACCCTAATTTTTCAGGCGCCAGACGGCGGCGAGTCAGACTCCATTTCCAAACTAAGACATCTCGCGTGCGCTTCTCCCTCCCCTCCAGACTAATAGCTGACAATGTATGCCTTCCACATTAATGATAAGGGTTCAAGGGGAAAGAGGCTGCTCTCCCGTTCCGCTGACATTACACTCTCCTATGTACCCACCAACATACCCTAAGGCAACAGAACTAGTAATAGGTTCCTCTAACTGCCTCCTGCATCAAATTTGACACCGGGTGCTTTCTTCTCCTTTCCCATCGCTCACCTTATAACTCTGTCATCATCATTGATTTTGACTTAAGGAAAAAAAAAAAAAAAGAGAGAGAGAGAGCCCTCTGAGAGAGCCCTCTGAGAGAGCCCTCTCTCCCTGCTCGTGCAGCGCTGGGGCAGGGAGGCTCAGCTGCCAAGGGGACGTTGGGCAGGGAGGTGCAGGCCACCGGGAAGGCTTTGATTGTGCCTGGGCTGGGGAGGGATGCAAGCAGCATGCCAGGAGCGCTCGCTGCCCCCAGCAGGGTGGGTTTGCAGCCCTGGGACCCCGCTGCGGGCTGCAGGGGTGCTCTGCTGGAGAGCAGACAGCACCGCTTGGTGCCCGGTGGCTTTTTGTGCTGGGCTCATCCCGCCACCGAGGGCAGGATTTGCTCATTTTGGGGCAGTGCTCCTTTCCTCCTTCCTCTGCCTTTCTTCCAGAGAACAGACAGCTGGAGCAATCCCCGCCTGCCTCCAGACTACACCAAACCCCGTTACCTCCCCACACTCCCCACGTCACCGCCTGCAGCAGGGGCGATGCCGACGTGCCCAGCCCGGAGTAGCAGCAGGCTTGTCCTTAGCAGCCCGTCCCCGGAGCGCGGCTGACCTGCAGCTGGTGTTCTCTTTGATTTATGTCACAGCCTATTTATGTCCTCTGCTTAAAACAATCCCGTTCGTGTCAGCAGTAAATGAAACTGTGTACCATCCGGCAGCTGCTGGGCCGCCACCTGAAATGAGTTTCGCTCCAGTTCTTAGCAGGCAGAAATCCTTTTAATCAGCCCAACTGCCAGCACCTCCTTGGAGCTGCGACGGCGCGGGGATGGGAACGGGGAGAGGAGCGCTGCAAGCCTGGGACACGGCGCGAGCCCTGGGGTTGCTGGTGGCTCCCTTCCAGGGTCACAGCCGCTCCGGATGGGTGGCATTTGGCCACAGAGCCCTGGCAAGCTTTGTCTGGGGCTGCAAGAGCCAAGCAGGGGAAAAAGGGGCACCAGATGGCCACTGCAATGCACTTGATTTGGGGCTCCTGTTGCTGCCACCACCAAGAGAGCACGAGGGGAGCGGGTCAGGAACCCCCCAGAAGTGCCAGGCAGCAAAACCTCACTGCAGCCGCTGTCCTGGTGAGTCCCCGAGTGAAGGACCCGGCTAACGAGGCTGCTGGCAGGGAGCAGGGAGCGTTTGCCAAAGCTGTTTGCTTTCATTAAGGAGGGCAGCCAGAGCCAGGCTGCTCCTCTCGGGGACTCGGCGTGAGGCCACGGGACCTGCTCATCCCTCCCGAGTGACAAACGGAGCCTGAGCAGCGAGCATCAGCCACCCCCAGCTGGCTGCTTGCAAGCCAAAAGCGATTCGAGGGAATTATTCGGGAAATAATTCTAAATAATGGATGAACGCAGAAAACTGCAGGCTGCTTACAAATAACTCACCGACCAAAAAGAGCTGAATTTGCCGACTAGATGATTCACTATTGATTATTTCCCCAGCTCTAGCTGTAACCTTATTTAAAGCATTAATTAAGACAAGTCTTCATAGTTCAGCATATTCTAATCCTTCGCAGGAGAGCTCTCGAGAGCTCAGCGCTGCCCTTTGGGGGTACAGCTGGCGAATCCCAGCCAGGGGCACCGTGTGGGGCCCATCCCATCCCAGCCACATCCCAAAGAGCCGATGCAAACGTTGCAGCAGGCTGCAGGGCTGGGAGCACCGGGGTGCAGCAGGGGAGGGATGGATCCCACCCGCTGCCGGCTGGATTTCAAGAGCAGGACAGCTGCCTCCTGGGATAAACCCTTTAAAGGCAGCTGAGGCAATCTGGCTGCCCTCAGGTGACCCGGTGCCAGGTCTGCCCCGGTAACAACCCCTTGCTGCTTGCTCTGAAACTTGCTCCAGATTGCCCCTGTGCCACCAGCCCCTAGGAAATCTCTGCACGGCTCTGCCGGGTGTCAGCTCTGGCCCGTTTTTGGCAGCGCTGGTGCCAGCCCCTGTAACCCAGCGGGCATCAGGAGGGCAGAGCCTGCGGAGTTAAAATAAGGAGAAGGAACCCGCGTTGCCTTTCAGTTACAATGAGCACTGCTCCCACTGCCACACCTGCACGGCTGTGACGTGAGCGCAAACGCAACCACATCGGGAACTGCTCTCCGGGGAGAAGACCCTTATGCACGTCTCGCTGACAGCAGCAAAACTTCAGCCCGTGCTGAAAGCTCCAGCAAGCTAAATATTCAAATGTGCCCTTGGTGAAATGTGGATGGGAAAACCCAGGCCAGGAAGATTCCTGACTCAAGCCCCCGAGGAGCCTGGCACGTGATGCTGGGGCACAGGGGCACGCTGCTGCTCTGCGCCGTGCTCCCCGCGGGGGATCCGCAGCCGCTGCTTGCTCCACGGAGCCCCCGGCCCCGTGCCTGGCGCTGCCTGCACTGAGCTTCACAGGCAGACACACGCCTGCTGTCCCCGTGTCGGCACCAAGCTGAAGCTGAACTGCTGGCTGATGAGCTCAGCATCGCCCGAAGCACGTTTGCATCACCTCTGGATGACTTGGAGGATAGAAGAGCAAGTTAGCATCTGCCTAAAGCAAGCCCAGTATCTGACTGATTTTAGTTCTCAGAGCTGTATCTAAGAAAAAAAGCTCAGACAGGGAACATTGAGCCAGCTCTGAAATCCAGGCCACCCATGGCTTCGGTCTTTTGAGCCCATTTCCATGCCCATGCCCTACCTTCTCCCGTGAGCTGCTCTCACCCAGCTGGGGTTTGCCAGCAGAGCCATTGGGCCCTTTCCCCCCTCTCAGCACTATCTGGCATGGGGATCACATTGTGGGCAAGCCATCACCAGCTGCCTGGCCCACACAGCCCTAATTTATCCTAAATTATCCCTGAAGATTAAAGCAAGATTCCAGAGCAAGTCCCTTTCCCCCCCGTGAGATGCAATCAGCCACAAGCTGTGTCTCGCAAGACTCAACTTGGAGGTGAAGTCAGACCTGACCACTAACCAAGGGAAGCTAGCAGGAGATGAATTAAAAATTCAAACAAAATACAGCACAATCACTTGAATTTTAGCAGCATGCTCAGGTCTTTTTTTAACAATTTCAGTGCTTCTGCAGACTGTTTTGTGCATGTAAGGAAAATTACTTCAGCTTGTCTGCAAGAAAGCCTTGCCAAGATTGCAAACATTTGGAGTAACCATTTGCACGACACATGGCACAACATTCGAGTCCTCCTAATCCAGGTGCTTGAGCTTAACCCTTCAAGGTTACCCTACAGAAAGAGACATTCCTACATTGCTCACAGCAGCAGTGTTTTCTACACACACAAATGTGGGATGGAATATATAACCCTGCCCGAGATTTTCATTACAAGCAGAGAAAAGGGGGAAGAGAAGACAAAGCCAGCAGCTGAACAAGACGATGGGTATCTCCAGCTCTCCGGGCCCAGCGGTGCTGTGAGCAGCACCTGAGGTCACGCACAGCCCCTCACCAGCCCCTGCTGGGCCAGGAGGGCAGCACGGTGCGGGGCTGGGCACAGATCCCACACTGGGCACGACCCACCAGGCTCCTCGCACGACCCCACAGACACATGCCCACAGCACGAGCCCTCCTGCCAGCGGTGGGCTGGGGTCTGCCGACTGCTTGGGACTGGCTCCAGCCCAGCCCCGCTCCTCCCGTCGGGTCCCACACGGTTGCACGGCACCAAATTTACAAGCAAACATTTCTCATGGTTATCATCTGAAGCAGAATCCCTACCTGCTCTTGACTCCTTCAAAAGCTGTTTTCTGGTAGGGGCCTGTCTGGTGGTTTATTCTTTGCTGAAAGACAAAAAAAAAAAAGATAAGAAAAAGACTGTCAGGCAGCAGCTCACTTGGGAAGGATGGGGTGTTCCTACATGGGGAGGAAAGATGCATTTTGTGTTTACTTTTGTTACTCTCCGTTGCATTCAACGCTTTAAAACTGGCACAATGTTCCCTGCCCAGCTTATTTTATTTTTCTACTTGGCAAACTCTTCTCTCACCATGAGCAAATGTCCTGCTAATTAGCACAGAAGGATAGATTAAGTTAAAACAAATAACTCTCCTCATTGGTTGCTCCCTCTCTCTCTCCAATCCCAGAGTCAACCCAAATCTTTTGGGGAACCGAAACAAGTTACCACTAACAAAGCTGTAATATGCTCCTTGAAAAAGATGTGTCAGGATTAGAAATGGCAAGGAAGGGTGGCCAGGATGATGAAAGGCACAGAACAGAGCAGGGGAGCTGCAAGGGGCATGTGTGTGTGCCACTGCTCCGCCACAGAAGCCCCGTGGTGGTGTGCTGTAGGCGCTGTTCTGCCTGGCAGAATCGGTCTCAGTTTGGAAAGTGCCCTTGCTGTAGGAGCAGTGACCGGCACTCGTGCCCTCTGCCACCACACAGGTCTCTGTCTGAACCTGCTGCAGTGTAAGACCATGAGTTTTGTTACCAAGCCTCTGCATTTCCCGGCCAAACCCGCTTTGGCAAGGGAAGGGCAAAGACATCAGGAGCCTGCCTTTATGCATCTGTTTTCTTTCTTTTTTTTTTTTTTTTAAAAAAAAAGATATCCTAAGGAGTCTGGACAATAAAACTCCCAAAGCCTCATTAGGCTCCCACTCTGCTTCTCATCCCCCGCTTCTAAAACCCAGCACTGCCACCAGGTTTGATCCCATCACTCGGCGCGATGCGATGGGTGCCGTGAAGCCATCGTGCACAGGTTTCACGTGTGGGAGCAGCCCAAGAGAAACCACTCTGGCTTCTGGTCAAGAAGCCGTTTTTCACCATCCATCAGCACATTATGCAACTTCCCAGGTCAGTACAGCTGGCACTGCTGCTGCCAGGGGGAAATTTCTGGGCCCAAAGGCCTCAGTAAAACAAATACCTTGGCAAGAGGGCGAGCTTTTTGCACCAGATGGACCCCCCGGTATCTTGGTAAATCCGGTGCTTAGGCTTTGCCACAAAGAGGCTTAAAATTAATTAGCAGATTTATTTATTTATTTATTCTTGAGAGGTCTGTGTACAAGGAGTGTGTGAGAAAGGACGTGCATTAGGAGCTTTTCCGTACTTACAGGCCGGGCAAGGAATTAGGGTTTGCAAGAGAGCTGCTGTTTTAAGGGGCCAGCTGAAACTGTGAGAGGTTGCCAGCAGATGCTTCAAAGCTGAGAACATTCCCAGAAAGCCAGGAAGAAGGGACTGGTCCCCAGTTTCCTAAAGGCGACCACTTCTACCAGAAAGCCTCTGTCCCCTTGGGTCTCCGTTTCCAGATAGCCACAGCCCAGCAGCAGCAGGAGGTGACGAGGATGTCCCTGCGAGCAGCCACCGCAGCCTTCAGTGGCTGAGAGCTGGGTGCTGGGTGCTGGCCACAACCACCGAGCTCCTTCTGCAACAGCACCCACCACGGCTGCTCCAAAAACATGACTAGAAGGCAAGGCATCTGTCCAGCTAAGCAAACAACTCAAAAATCTTCTTCAAGGCTTTGCTCCCGCGCTGATTCATTTCATGACCTTGCAGGGCTGTTTGCAGAGCGCGCCAATGTTGGCACAACCCTGGCAGCACACAAGGAGAGGACGGGCACCAGCACGTGGAAGAGAAAAAGACAAATGAGCAAATGTGTGGTGTGTGTCGGTGCCTCCTGATCCCCCTTTTCTGAATGGGTGTGCACAGGGAGGCGAGAGCTGCCGGGCTGCCTCATGGCAGCAATAGAGGCGTTTCCTCCAGAAAGAGAAGTGTAGAAGTTTCTGCTACTGCAGCAATCCCATCCCTGGCTTCCTTGGTCTTTAATATGTCCTGCGAGAACCGTCTGATTTACATACAACTCCATACTGATTTACATACAAGTACCAACTGATTTACATACAAATTGCTAGATCCGAACCAAATGAATGAAGTTTTCCTTTGCCATAAATCCACCCCGCATTTACATGCTGCTGGCTACCAACAAGTGAAACCTCTCATTTTCCCAGATAACTTCCTAAAAGCACTGCCTCTATTAAGTGCTTTTTCCTTGGTTTACCACCAAGGGGTTTTGCTGAGGGTGCTGTGGGGTTGAGCAGCACTGTGTGCCAAGCCCTGACAGCCTGCCCAGCCGTCCGTGCTCGGCTCTGGCTGCTCAAGCAGTACCAAAAATGGGAAGTTTAAAGACAGACAGACTAGTTTAGAATTTGAAATGTTATTTCAAGGGCTCACAGAGCTGGAAACACAGGAGATCCTAAGCAAAAAGGACATCCTTTGTAAAAGGAGAAGTCTCAGCTGGGTGAAGTGGCCAGCAAAGCTCCTCCTGCTACCCCAGCCATGGTCCGAGGTGACAGCCAAGTTTAAACCCTGCTTGCACATCATTACAGAGAGAAACCATAACTGTGCGATCTCGAGTCCAGCAGAGATGTCTGGAAAGCCATCCGCCTGTTTGCATGAAAAAGCTGGGTTCCTGGGATGGGAGGGATGGGAGCCACCCCCCTATCCCCTGCTAAACCCCACAAAGAATTTTGGCGAATGCCGACAGCCGTGTGCAGCATCGCTGTTACTGACCCAGTTCTCATTCTTGATTTTCTATTCTATCCTACTAAAGAGGGACTTCATGTACAATAATCTGACAATAGCAGAGGTGAGGGTATTTGCTGTAAGGAAAGCATAAGGAAAATAACATTACCAGGCGAGACTACGCGCAACTTTAACTGTCCGAGTATTAAACCCATTTTTCACCATCAGGAGCGTTGTCTAACAGCGTGAGAAATACAAGCAGGAGAAAATATTCTCAAGTGCCGGAATTGATGGTCAAAGCCTGAAAGTTTGGTAAAATGCTTTTCCACTCCATGTCCTACGAGCTGTCAGCACTAGGATGGAAAAGCGCAGATCAGTAATTGCAAAGGACACTTCTTTCTTTCACTGTCTCTGTCTGCAAGGCAGGAGGATGGCAAGTTAATTAATTATCTCCAGCATCAGTTTACTTGAAGATCTTTTTTTTTTTTTTTTTTTTTTTTTTTTTCTTCCAGCAGCGCATCAAAGGAGACTGATAGAAGCCTTGATTAGAGGGATAATGAAGGAAATCTTTAATAGATTATGTAATTTCTTGCCCTTCTGCAGCCACTCTCCAAGCGGCTGCCTTGGCGGTGCTGGGATCCACGTCTGGAAAATATCACAGTCATGCAGAGCCACCTCAAATGCAAAGTTTATGGAAAAATTCAAATAATTGAATGTTTACCGTATTTTTGTCAAAGGTCTGGAAAAAAAGACGTCAGACCATCTGACTTGCACAGAGCAGAGACTCCCCACGTGTCTCCCCCCACAGGGAATCTGCCTCGTGGAGTCACAGCAGGCAGGGACTGAGCGCACCCGTCGGGTAACGCCGGGCAGGCTGAGAGCAGAGATGCAGGGCAGTTCGGTGACTACCTTGTCATCTGGCCCAGGAAACCTTTACTAACAATGCCCACTAGCATGGGCCATAGATGAGGCTCTTTATTTGATTTTTTTCCTCCCTAATCTTGCCTGCTTCCACCTGCAACACAGCATCTCGCCCACCCTTGTTTCAGACAACCAGGGCTCCTCGGAGGGCAAAGCCCCTTCCCACCAGGAGGAACGAACCCCGGTACTGCCGTCCCAGCTCTCCTGTCCCTGTCACAGCAGTGCCCCACAATTCTCCCCCACGTTTGAATCCCTTTGGGGGTTTCAATGCCATTTCCCTCTTACCCAGACCACGCACGTGCTGCCAAATCTAATAGCGAGGAGAAATGAGGTGTCAGGTTGTGATGCACAACGCGCCGTGCTGATTTCTATCTCACACAGATAAACCCCAAGCCATTCCCAAGAAGTCCCAGCGGCACATTTAAGCAATCTATTTCTCTTCAGATGAGCCTCAAGATTCCCCTCTCCTGGAGTTTGGTGCTTAACAAACTATGGGTGGCACCAGTTGCACTGCCTGCGGGATGCTCGGGCACCCGGCACCAGCATCTGGAGCGAGAGCTTGGAAGAAAAAACCCACCTGTGCTGATGAAGGAGTTATTAGGATCATAAAATAAGCACCGAGGAGATCATCTCTACCCAGTCCCTCAGGGCCACCCTATTCTTGTCCCAACAAAAGGGTGGCAGGAGGAGATCCCTCAGCCCTCGTCCTGTGTCCCTGCTGTCCCCCATGGCCACCAAGGACTAAAGCAAATGGTCCCGGGCAAGGGAGCAGCAGCAGAGGCAGAGGGGAGCAGGAAGCGTTTTATGGGGTTAAACGTCCCAGCCTGGAGTAAAGCAATTTCCTCCGGTCTCCTGCCATTTCCTTGTGGAGGCTTATCATCTCCAGCTGGGACGATATAAAGGCCCATTTAATCGAGATCCATTTAACACTGAATCACGCTAACAAGATTACTTAGCCAGGGCTAATTCTGCGTTTGCTGAAGTGCAGTATCCAGGGTGAGTAATCTCCGTGTGCTGGTGGCAGGTTCAGAGGCAGGTTAGCCACGGGCTTAGCACCACAGACAAAACACAGAAAGTACGTGGAAGAGCCCGACAGTGAAATCGCAGCCATTTGGGCTATTGCCTTTCCCTTCTTGGTGTTAGGTGAGATCAGTGCAGAGAGGGCTTCCTCATTACCCCATCGGATCCTAAAAGGGGAATTATTTTCTTTGTCCTCACAAGCAGCTGAGCAGGCAATACAGCAAAATCCTCTTCAGTCATTATCTGTTAAGTGCATGGCATCCTTTTGTGAGTTAAATGACACAGTATTTCTTGCATGGGACTGAATTCAAAAGGTTTTGCCTTCCATCAGGAGATAACTCAAGATTTGAGTGCTAATTGAATACATTTATATGCACACAAGTGATAGGCATTCATACAATTTCTTAAAGTAGATTCTCACCATTCAGTCATTTAAAAATATAGCACTAAGGGCTCCATTATTTATGATTATTAAATCACAAATCTGAGTAGCAAAATACTTCACTCAGGGAAGGCGTAAAAAGGCTGTTTCACAGGAAAATCTTTCCAGAACTCACCAAACCCCGTATTACTGCACGAGGACGCTGATAACCAACATGGTTTCACATCTAAGGCTCTCCAAGTGATTTACCCAGGGAAATGGATCGATCCCGATCGCCCTTTCCAAAGTTCCCAGATCCTCCAAGCAGCCAGAGCTCAGGCTGGGCTGTTCTGGGGAAATATTCACTGCTCTGGATGGGCTGACTCGGTATGCAATTGGTGTGGGGTTTGGGAAGTCCCCACTCGTCCTCTCCTTGCTTTGGGGGTTTTGGAGGGGCTGGGAGGGGGCGTTCTGCTGCTGGCACTTCAGGAGGACTCCCCCGCTGCCAGAGGTCCCCAAGGCAAGTGGCTGTACTTGAGTTAGTCTCTTAAGTGCGTAAGTGGAGAGAAATAGGAGTGATTTGTCTGACCTATTTTAGGCAGCCGCTGCCAGACGAGTGCAATTGCCTGCTGGAGGTGCCCATTTCTCTCCATCGATGGTAAATGAGGTCTGAGTGATCGGTGCGGATGCTGAGACCTGCGGGCTGTCTCTCGGGTCAGGTGGGACAGATCCTATCCACCTAATTGCAACCTTTCAAAAGGAGTCACTTTTTTTTTTTTTTTTTCCTTTTCTTTTAATTGGGCCGTGGAGTTTATTTTAACCCCCTGGGGAAATTCCCAAGTTTTCATTTCTGTCCAGTATCTTTTGGTCTCTCTCCCCATTTTGGCAGACAATCTTTCCCAGCAGGGCTCGTGGTTTTCTCTTGCAGCCCAGCCCAGAGCCTCTGCTGATGCTCCAAAGGCTCATCCAGGCAGAGATCCAGCTCAAGGGTGGGTCAAACCCATCCCCATAGGCCGGCTGCAAATTCATCTTAGGGGTGTTCAAACGCTCCTTTCCCCCAAATAAAGATCACGAGATATGCCAGGTCAAAAGGACAAGATCAGACAACCTCCAGAAACAACGAGGTGACCTCCAGGGGTCCCTTCCAGCCTCACCCAGCCTGTGACTCTGTGGAAAAGGAAAAATTTCAAGAGCTACAACTCTGGGTGCCTGTAGGGTATGACAGGAGCTGGGAGTAAGCCTTCAATTTAATCATTTGCATTCGGATTTCTAAGCCCACTTGAATCCAGCCTACATCCCATCCTCAGAGCCTGACCTTGATGCTCAAGAACCCAAACACCGCTCAGACACAGGCTCTCGGGTGCAGCTACGCACAAGTACGCGAGTACGTTTGGTTACTTCATGTGCCCAATAGTCCCCAATTCCAGGACGAGATTAAGTGCTTGCATCAGCCCTGGAACCAAGCCCCATGTGATTCTGGCCAAGTGCTGAGGTCACTCAGAAAATAAGGATTTCTGCTGAGATTTTTTACTTTTTCCTTGCAGTCCAGAACACAGACACACGCACCCCTTCCCTCCTTCTGCTAAACTCAGGTACCAAAACTACGCCTGTGTTACCTGCGCACTGGGAAGACAGTTTGCTGGTCATCTTTACACAAGGAAATCATTTAGTTGATGTCCACCACCTCATTACCAAATTGTCTAGAAAACAGCCAGCCAATTTGGAAGTTCGTAAGAGAAGCAGGCAGGCACGTTTGTGAGACATGCCTGGATAAGGCTCGTTTCCTTGCAAACACGGTGAACCTCAACATCAAAACAAGTCAGAACATTTTCCAGCCGCCCTCAGGACTTCATCCACAACATCTGAAAGCAGGAAAATCTTTAACTGGAAAGGGGGAATCAAAATCAGCCTAAAAATGCCATCAAGTCACACTGGGAATTCAAGGGACTCCATTAAGCAAGTGCTCAGGGGGTGTCCAGCCACAGGAAACCTCCAACTACCCAGATCTTTCTGATCTGCTGGGACTGGTGATGGAGCTGCTGCGGGGATGGGGCATGGTGTGCCCCGCGTACGGGCTCCTCGAGGTGCCAGAGGTGCTGTGGCACCACCATGCTCATGGACATATGGCAGGTGAGGATGGAGCAATGGGAGAAGCAACGCACTGTGCATGTATAGGGGTGAGGGACACCCACAGCAGGCGAGCGCAGCCCCTCGGTCCTCGCAGCGGTGGCACATCAGCAGCACGCCACCTCTGTCCACACCAACAGGGCAGCACATTGCAATGAGCGAGTATCCAAGCAGCTCTCAGTTTTTACATCCCCTTAAAAATAAAAGATCTCCGGTGGAGGTACAGACCCACACGTGGCAAGGCTAAGCCCAAAGCTTCCAGTCCTGAACCTTCCATAAACCATCCTCAGGCTGCAGGGTTGAAAACTGCGCTATTTCTCCTCATCTCGTTTTGATGTAACGCCATCAGCTCTAATTGGTGGGGTGCAAGGACTTGAAAGACCTCGAGTCCTGCCCATGTTGTGTGCTGGTGCAGTTAGCGCCGCGTGGAAACGATCCCTGCCTGCGCCTGGAGCTGGGCAGCGGGGCCCGACCGTGCTCACAGGCAGGACAAAGGCACAGCGCCTCGCTCCGAGCAATAGGACCAGCAGACTCTGCGGGAATCGTTATTAACTTGGCTTTAATTACAAACTAATTTCCTCCTGCGTAGCCAGCAATTTCAAGCTCAGTGGAAACTGTAAGGAAACAATAGCATCCGGAGTGAAAGAAACATAAACAAGTAGACAAAACTCCGAGCTTCTACAGGGAGTGGTATTTTTAAATGCCCTAAATACAACCACTCTGAGAAATATTCCTCAAGCTAAGCAGAACCATTCTCTTTTACTTTCTGACTAAATATTCATTTTTAAGGCTGATCCAGTTTTACCAAGTTACGGGGAAGACTGAGAAGGTCTGTATAATAGAAACCGGCTGCTCCTCAAATATGCAGAGGCTACCACCTCTCCGTAATAAGCTGCTGCTGGAGGTTGCTCATCGGCTCGAGCGCTGCCGAAGCCGTATTTAGCAGCTGACAGATTGCAGCGGGAAGCGGGGGAGCAGGGAGGCTCGTTAGCGGCACGGTGTTCCCAGCTGAGGCTCAGACAGGCGCTGATTGGCAATGCAGATCATGGAGCCCGTCCCGGCGGAGCCTCCATATGCTTTTTCCCCTGGAGGAGCGATGAATGTCAATTCACCCCTTGGGGTGCGTCATGCGAAAACCCTCCCGAGGGTGAAACGAGAGCTGACAGCAGCCAGCCACAGGTGCCCGGCTGAACTTTCAAGCTCCGGCCGGTTTTGGTAGGAGTCAGGAGGAGCGGAGCTGTGCTTGCTGCGTTTCCATGCGCAGCGCTGATGCACGCGCTCCCCTCTCCAAATCAGCCGCATGGGAACACGAGGGTAACACAGGCTCACCTACCACAGAACAAGAAGTCTTTACACGGGTAGCTCCTCAGCACACTCAGTATTTCCCTGAATCCGTGGTCCAGCGCAGTGGCAGGGGCTCGACAGCTCCATATGGCCAACCCCCAGCAGCCTTCCCCTTCCCCGTGTCCGTGTCTGAAAGGCACTTCGCAGCGTTCTGCCAGCGGCTCTTGACAGGCTTGCCAAGCCTTAATTAAGCTTCACAACACCTCCGTGAAGTTGACTAATATAATTAAGTGAATCTTCCAGATGAATAAGCGGAGGAGAGGTGAGATCAAACAGCAGGATGATGGAGACAAAGCTAACCAGTGGCAAAGGAGGTCGCGGGGCCCAGAGCCCCCATCTCTGCTGTGTTACAAAGCCCCTGCCTTTCCCCCACTCCTCATAGTTTATTACCCCTGACTTTCTTCTGCAAAGGCTGATTTGGATCCTCATCTTAACCAGAAAACAACTTCTTTTGGCAAGCAGACATCAAAGCATCGGGCTGCCATCTCCAGCTGTGCCACCCAGGCATTTCTTGTAAGTACTGAGATCAGTGCAGGTACGTGCAGCGATCTGTTCGACCATTAACTACGGCGAGGGGAAGCTGTAGTCCAGGGGCTTCTTTCAAATAAACTTTCTGAAATTACAGTGACTGCATATAGCCTAATTGTTCTCAGATTGTCCGGGTATTTCCTAAAAAACAAGCATCTCTCATGGGATTTTTTAATTCCGTCGTAAAGTGGAAGAATGATTCAGAGGAAAAGCAGTCCAGGGGCTGAGCCTTGCTAAGACCTGAAGCATGACTTGTCTTAGAACTTAAAAGGATTATCATGGACTTGAAGATGAATGTGCACCTAAAGCTTTCCATTAGGAAGACTGTTCACTTGGGATGTTTTTCTGGAAGACAATGTTTATAATGAAATTATAACTATTAGGGTGAAACAGGAACAAAATGGAAAATTCCCTGGCTTGGAGTTGAGCTGGATCTGTAATGCCTCACCTTCACACAGGCACTCTCCTTCGGAGGAGCCTTTCCAAGCAGCTTCTTGGTGCTTAAAGAGCTGTTGGCCAAGGGCTCCTTCCTTTAGTGCCTGTACCAAGATGAGATTACGCTGTGATATCCACAGCATCACGGCCACCCATTACTAAGGAAGCTCAGCCCTTGGAGGTGCAGGATCCAACAACATCTGTCCCAAAATTCAACAGCAGAGGCACTCGAGGAGAAGTCACTCCCGTAACGCCTGTCGATGAGCCTTCGGTATGTGCAGGGCTGCTGGGCTCTGGGCTCTGCCTCCTGACACGAGCGTTACGACTGCCAGGGAGCCGCCTGTCCTGGCTGCTCATGCCATCGCCTTCCCTCTTCCCACCCTGATGCTCCGGGCGGCAGCAGCACCTCGTGCTCTTTGCTAAGCCTGCCGGAGGGGACAGGACCACACAGCTGTGGGAAACTTCTCGTGACACCCCTTCTCCTTACCCCTGCCATTCCCCAGTGCTGAGCCTCCACTTTCTGGAAAACGATCAAGTGATGGCAGCTCCTGGGACTCGAGCCACGCTGAGTTTTTTGTTTTGCCTCATCTGTTTCTTTATACTTCTCTGTGTCCCAAGTGGCTCTGACATAGGAATTCCTGCTTTTCATTTTTCTGCTGTACAAGATGTCAGCAGATAACAATCCATGCTTCATTGGTGCCGTTCCATAATTGAAAGAGCCAGCAATATATCAGGCTTGGAGTCTGCAAACCCCATCAATAAGTACTCTATTACTGGGGCATAATTTTCCACCACCCCTCAGATGAGACTTTGCAGGCAGCAGGGTTATATTGCTGAACCCACACTTCACTGCAAACTGTTTAAGATAATGTCTACTAAACTATACTCTGTTGTCACAAATTAGTTTCTCAGACAACCGGTGTCTAGCAAAAATGTACTTAATATGCAAAGCTGTCTGTTTAGATCTATCTGTCTTCCAGTAAAGCTACCTCAGGGAAAAGAGAACTAACTGTAGTCCAAAATCACTGCACAGGTTTCTTTCCAAGTCAACGTACACTTTTCTCCGGGAAGGAATTCTGCCTGTGTCACCAGCGTTTTTGTTTTGTTTGCTGGACTTACCCTGACTTTTTGGCAGACCCCAACGGCTCCTGCAGCGCTGCTGCTGTGCCAAGGCAGTCTGAAACCTGCCTGGCCCCTCTCTTAGATTGAATTCTCTGAGCTTTCCCATAGCACGTTAAGAATCAGCTTCCTGGTCATTTTCAACAAAATCCTACCAAGTCCCAGCAGTTTCCCCTTTCGGTAAGTACCAGGGGGCTGAGTTTTAATTACTTGCTGCAGAATCCCCTTATCAGCAGCAACTTTGGCAGGCGCCGGCTATCTGCTATCTGGGAGCACAACTGAGACTCCGACTATTTCCACGCCTTCAGACCCTTCCTTGAAGCTGGTCTCATACCCATTACGCACCACCCTTAGAACCACTGCTGGAATATGGGCTCAGACACGGACAGGCAGCTCTTTCCCTCCATAACTTAGCATCCAAGACCCTCTGTCCCTTCCCTTCTTGTTTGCACAAACAAGCCGTTGGTAATTCAGTCATAGTGCCTATCTGCTCAGCAGACATGTCCCAAATGTGTTTCTTGTTGCACAGAATCCCGTTTTCATTCACTTTTAGCCCATCAGCTTTGAGGCTCTGGAAACTCCCCTGAAATCTGAGCTTCTGTGAGGACACAAAGCCTAGAGGGAGCGTATTTCACCCCAAATCCTCCCAAATCTCATTCTGCTACGTAGCAAGCATGATGTGCAACCAACTTATTGAACGACTTCATTACAGTTATTTTCCAATGACTCCAAAGTTTAACCCGTGCAGCCCCCAGTGAGACATGCTGCAATTCTCCCTGAAGAGCTACGTTTGGGTCTTCCACCTCCCTCCTCCATCCCTCCCACACAGCCAGTGCCTGGCCCAAGATGTTGATGTCCTGCTCCCAAGCCATCAGGGGTAAGCTCCACTCCTGACCATACCGATGCTTTAAACTCTGACTGCTGTCCGTGTTCGGTGCCTTTCTGCGGGGCAGAACGGTGGCCACGCACCTCCTGCGTTTTTGCCACATTAAAAGCTCCAACCAGCTTCGTTTTCCCTTCATGCCAGGAGCCAGGTAGCCAAACTCTACACCACTGAGAACAAAAGCAGGCAGCAGAGCAGCCTCAAAGCAAAAGGAGACATAAAACCACATTAGACCTCGTGGTTCAACGCATAAACAGAACGAAGGGAGGCCCTCCCAGAGCCCCGCGCCTGAATTCAATAACCATCCATAACTACCCCCAAGGATAGTTTCTAAAGAGGGGAGAGCAATAAACAGCACTTCCCCTCTTCATTACACAACTCCAGCAATAACTATGATGAATGGCAATGAACAACTGGGTTTCATTGCTGGATTTCCAGGCTGTGGTGTCCAACAAAGGCAGCGTAATAAAGACAGATGGCAGTGGATTAACTCTTCTTGCAATGCAGCCAGTGCTGGTTGCTCAACTGCACTCATCCCGGCTCCAGAACCGGCACAGCCTCAACGCAGCCCCGGCAAACCCAGAGATTTGGTTCCGGCTGGAGAGCAGAGCTGAGCAATACATGCTAATTCTGGCGTTTTGTTTTCAACACAGCTGTTAAATCAGCAGAAAACCCAGAACAAAGTGGGTTTTCCACAAAATATTGCTGTTCTTTTTCAACCGACGGTAGAAATTCCTTGACTTCTTTTTAATTCGGAAACCTCAAAGAGAAAAAAAAAAAAAAAAACTGAAATCGTTGCTGCCTTCACGCAAAAGAGATTGCTTTTTTAAAGTTGTTACATCTTCCCCTCCGGTTTTGCCCAGTTAGCACAAATAACGAAGATCATTTTGCATGCTTTTTTGGTAGATTTCATGTGGCACTAGCAGGTGCACGTTTGCTGTCATGCTAACCTTACCGGGAAGTTTCAGATCAGTTCAAACAATAAAAGAAGAAATAGGGTCTAGGACGAGAGCCGGGCTGTGCCCGCAGCTCTGCCACTGCTTTGCTGTATGCAAGCGTAAGAAACGAGTCTACATTTCAGCATTAAACGGGTGCCCGTACTGTCAAAATTAGCAGGGGAGGGGTCTTACCACAACCAACTGAGCCTGTATGAGGAGACCTTCAGATGGAAGGTGCTAAACAAAGGGAAAATTATCATTACGTTTCATAAGTGAAACCGCCAAGCAAAGCTACCTCAATCAGTCACTGCAAATTCAGGTCTTCTGTTTGTAAGCCCACCGTAACCAAGCCAAATTTCTGCAGATATTTCTGCTATTCGAGAATATCTGCTGGGCTGAATAATTTTCAGACGGAGTTTTTGGGAAAGACGTTTGATTTGCCCATTCATTATCTGCTACTCCGGATGTGGGACGGGCTGCACGAGGCAGCATGCTGCAGCTCCCGCTCGCTGCCTGCCTGGCAAGTTTATTAGATGGGAGAATAATGAATAACCAATAATGAATACTCTTGTTTTCATGTGAAAACAGATGAGCATGTGAAAAGCAGCAGCTCTCTCCACTTTCTTGCCAGCAGATCCCCTTTCACAGTAATGTTCTCCAACAGGAAAGTGCAAGCAGATGCCCGATCCAGCCAAACCTCTGCCCTTTCACCAGCTCCAGTTTTGCTGCCTTACCAAAACCGAGCGTGCTTGAAATATGGAGCTGGCCACTTTGGGGCCGAGCTGTTGTCTTTACAAAGATGAGACAAGAAGAAAATAAATAAAATAAAATGAACACCCTTGTTTTCTACAATACACGCTGACCAGCCACATATTGCTTTGGGTTTCTTTGGTCTCTCCTGGGCATTGCCAATCCCTCCCTGCAGTACAGGCTCCCTCCTGCTCTCGTGGGTGCTTCTCTCATCCCGTTGGATTGCTTTTGGGACTTCTGCAATCCCCTGTGCCCTGCCCATTTCTGCTCTGGGGCAAACGCCAAGGTCTGACCTCCCCAACCACCACAAAACCGTATCCCCCAAACCTCTTTGCCACTGCACGATGGAAAGCACAAACCTACGCTCAATTTTTTTCCTCTTCCCTGTTTTTGCTGACCGCGTGACTCCCCGTTGCATGTAATTATTTTGGTATGCCGGTGTTAATGATGTGTCCGGTTCACTTAGCCTGTTCATCAGTATTGCTGGTCATTTGCTGTTTCTTTGTTTCTTGCCTCCCAAAAGGTCACTCCATCATCAGCAAAACCAAGCGCAACGCATCCATTATTTATCAGGGCGGGCTCAGTGCTCACCTGTCCCTGATTTCAAGGCCGTGCTCCCTCCTGCTTCTCCAACCCCACGCTCACGGTGTGAAGCACCTTCTGCACAAGGCGTTCATTAAACAGGAATTATGGACTGGAAACATGAAACTTGCTGTGTTGCACGTGGAGATTTCGTAGCATTTGAACCGTCCTGCATGTCTCAACGCCAGCCCCCTGCTCCCGCTCCTGCTTTGCCTTCTATTGACCGAGCAGCTATTTATACGTAACTCTATGAAATGAAGGCTCTGCGTTTTGCTGTTTGGCCTCAATGGGGGCCTGCTTTTACCCTCCATCAGCAAAGGCAGCCTGCATCTGCTATTTCCTTAGCCTGACTGGTTTCTGGGTGCTCACCAGGGCTTCCTGCACACAGCTCGATTGCGTTATCGACCATGTTCCTCCAGAGCCCCATCACAGCATAGAGCTCCAGGGAAAACCACCCGGATATTGTGGAACGCCTCGTGCAAGGCCAGGGATCATCACACCCGGTTCTGGGGGACCAGCACCCTCACCACGCGAGTGCTCCCATCGGTCCTGCCCCTGTGCGAGGCACCTGCAGCCCCCCGGGCCCTGCAGGACGCTGGGGCCAGGCGATGCACGACGTTAGCAAAGCTGCCCTGCCTCCGGGGAGTCTTCGAAATCTCAGCCCCTGAGAAGAGCAATGGTTGTCAAAAGCACCCACTCGGGACTTACTACAAAAGGGAAATTCTGACCTCCAGGTACAGGCACCAAGGAGGCAGAGCTCGGCATCCTGACGCCACAGCCCCGAGCTCCCCCCTGTTTGTCCTGGTTATCGGCCTGGAAAAGATCACCAATTACCCTCTTCCCAACCACCAGGCTCCTGCCAACAAAAGATGAAAAGCACATTTATTTCTCTTAAGTGAGATCTTTTTGTGACACATAAGGACCCTTGTATACATGACAATTACTTGTAAAAAATGTCTCTCTGTCTCCAGCACATCTGTAAATGGATTTAAGCCCATATAAAGGATGTAAAAATGGCTATAACCGCCCCAGTGCAGCTCCCTGGAAGCTCTCAATGGTGTTTTTTTCACGTATATAAAAGCCAACACAGAACAAAAAGGCCTGTCAGCAAAGAAAGGTAGGCTCGCCTTTCCTCACCTAACTAGAGAAACTTAATTTTATTTATTTTTATTGACAATTTCAACAACTATTTCTCAATCATTAAAGCAAAAAGCCCAGGCTCAGCCAGTCAGCCCATCATTTCTCTTTAGCTTTTTATGTGTGCTAGGAACTCTTCGGAGACGCAATATCTTGTTTGCAGAGACACCCTAGTGGCAACACGACATTACTCAAACCACCCAGCCAGGCTCATGCAGGCGGCACGGCGTTACGGGTCCCACCGTGCCCCCCACCACCGCCAGCTCCCGGCTTTGACATTCAGAGAAGGTGAACAAAACCCCGTTTAAACAGCAATGCTGTCATCATCTGGCGGGTAATTATTGACCGTTGCATCTTCTTCTTACTATTTTTACTGTTTATTTTCTGACAGATGCCCCCCCGGGTCCTGCCTTGCTGACGTTCGTGGCCAGCAGCACCACAAGGCACAGCGGGATGCGCCTGCACTGAATTGCGGACACACCACTCGTCCTCCCCGTGCCCAGGGGGTCCCAAGGGCCAGGCTTACACAGGGAGGCAGGAGTCTAAGGGAGCACGGGGGAGAGGGAGGAAGCCACCAGGATTTGCCAGCAAAGCGCTCTGGTTCCCACATCCCAAGGCAGTCAGGGGAGCTGGGCACCCAACATGCACAACCGCTGGGAGATTGTGGCTTTGGGTGCCCCACGTGCCGAGCAACGCTGGTCCCTGCCCCAAACTACGTGGGGCAAATCCTCCACGTGTTAGAGGCGAGCAGTGACCATCTATAATTTAAAAAAAGAAAGAAAATGACACAGAGGCTTGCAGAGATACGTTGCTTTGGGGCAAGGCTGCTCTTCCCTTCCCGGCACAAGCCTGTCTGGCCGTATCCTGTGCGGGAGATAATAAAATCAGCGTTGTGCTACCTTGGCATCTGTGCTTTCACACAGCAGCGAGAACGACTCCCGGCTCCTATTTGCACTATTACCCTAACAACAGCGCGGGGTGTCAGGTGTCTGCGAGCTAAAGGCTTCCCTGTCTGCGCCACGATATTAAAAGCATATGCAATGAGACTGCACCTTCTGTTCGCACTCTGTCAGTAATCCCGCGCAGGCAGGTTTGCTGTTAACCTTCCTAATGGAAAGTCTGTTCGATGGCTTGCTGGCTTTGCCTCAGTTAAGTATTATCTGCAAAGATGCAGACTGTTGATTTGTGGGCATCCTCTAAAGTGAGAGCTGCAGAGGCTCAAAAGAAACGGCTCGATGCAGCCTGGAGCCAGTGATGGGAGGCAGTTTTCGCCCCGACGCAGTTCATGACAGTTTTTATTTTATATCAAATATAAAAATATAACAGCCTCACATACGTATGTGTGTATATATACACATACGCACACCTATATGATTCCTACAGAGGAAATAACTTGCGTTAGCTGGTTTGGAGAGAGGCAAAAAGAGACCTCGACTTAATTACAAATTTACTTCTTTCTCTTTCCTGTCTTTCCACCCCTGCCCCTCACCCCCTGATAAAATGAGGGTAAAAAGCCCTGCAAATGGCAATATCCAATATTCATTAGTGGCTTGTGAGAGAGACAGAGACACACAACTCATTACTGGGTTCTTCACCTTTACCCTTGACAATGGTTATTTACATAATAACCTGACCCTTAGGTTACTCTTCATTAACAAACACATGTGCAAACACAGAAGCAGCTGGCTACAACTCATAAATATATATTGTTAACCTTGGCTTAGAAGACTTACTTTCACTTACTAGAGGGGAAAAAAAAGGGAAAAAAAAGGAAAAGAGACACTGCTTTGCATAGCCGTTATGTCAGCACCCCGTGGATGGGCTTGGCGCAGGACACGGCCCCGCAGCCAGGTTTGCTGAGCAGCCTGCTAGGAGCTGGCCCTGCCTGGTGGTCAAAGCTGGGCAAAAGCAGGGAAGGAACTCCCCAGAAAAGCAGCTTTTTCAGCTGACTGCTGCAGTTCAGGTCTCTGATTCTAAGTTTCAGACTCTGTGTGGATGTGGAGAAACATTCGTGCGCCGGGTCCTCGCAGAGCAGGCCTTCAAGCTTTCCTTTGTGTTTCTGAAGGCATCTAAAACTGCTGCTGAGATGTTAACATCATCACACAGCTCTGGGAGCCAACCCTGTTCCTTGGTCTGACACGGGCCAGGTGTACCCGTGGGTTTGGCCAGAGTTTGACCCGAGCAGAGGACGTGGAGCTGTCTGGAGGACGGGGAGGTTTTTGCTCAGATCCATGGCGATGGCTCGGCCACCGCCCAGCCACCCCCAGCCCAACAGCATCCACCCGCCTGTGCCTGCAGGCAATGCTCTTCCAAAAATTCAGCAGAAGGTTCCCCCCCAGACAGACACAAACCAGCAGGTGCACCCAGGGCAGGTCTCTCAGCCCATCTCATGGACTTCTGCGTGCATGTACTGGTGCTTCAGGACTGATAGATGCTTTCACAAGCTCGCTAAATCACCAGGAGCAGCTCCATCATTCCCAAAAGTGACTCTTGGCTTAGCATCATTTCTGATAAAGCATTGCCTTCAGTCCCTCCCCTATTCCCAAAACTGCCCCCCCAACTCCAGTCCATCCCAGCAGGGACCCCCTGCTGCAGGCTGATTGTGGGGACAGGCTGGGCTCCTCGGGCACAGCTCGGTGTCCTGGTGGCAGGGATCAGTGACCTCAGGGCCCTTCTGCTCCTGCTGGCGATTCCCCCTCTCCAGGAATTGCCCTGTTCCAGCCCAGCTGGCGGCAGGGAGCTGGGAGAACAGCAGCACGGGGCTGGTATTTGGGAAACAAAGGGATTGCTTCGTGAGAACTTAAACGAGGATGCGGTGTAGTTGAAACAGAGTTATACCTGGTGTTTACAGAGCACAAACCTTAATTGTGTTTACATATCAGAACCCAACATTAACAACTCATGCTATAAAACCCTAAAAAAAGAGAGCCAAGCCCGCCGTTGCAGGCAGGCTGTTACCCAGCACAGACCGCTCGGAAGCCCTTTTACCTACTCACTCTATTTCCAAACCAATTACTAGCTTACAGTTTGCAAAGCAGGCTGACACTTGGGGTTTCAGGCAGGGACTTCCTTCAGTCCCACTACCAATCCAACTATGTTTTAATTTAGTGAAGAGGGAAAGCATATAATTTTTTAGCTTCAGGGAAGCCAGAGGCAATCACAAATATCCCTTGAGCTGAGTCAAATTCTTCAGTTTAAAGAAGCAGCCCATTCTATTGCAATAATTGGACTTTAGTGTCCCTTTCATTTAAAGAAACAATAGCTGATCTGGAGAGCTGAGCGCCTGGACACCGGGCTTTTCACCTCTGGGACCCCAGCCACAGACCTAACTATAATTGGATGAACCTGGAATAGCAAGTGCCTCACCCGCATGGAAATAATAATAATAATAACAAGCAAAAGCAGACCAATGCACCAGGGATCCTCCTTTTGGGATCTTTGGTAGCACTCGTGCAACGACGCTGCACCAATACAGGGGTGGAAAGGCACAGCTGCAGGGCGGAGGAGTCGGGATGGGCTACAGACGGGCTGGGATACAGCTGGTGCTTGGGGTAGGGCAGGAGCTGCCAGGACCACCGGCGAAGCTGGGTGTGCGAACCCCTCCAACGCTTGTGGACTGCTTCAGAACAAAAAGGAAAAAGCACCAGGACTGGCCAAAAGAGATGGAGATTACAGCAGTGGATGGAAGCTACTGCCCTAAGGACGCAAATAATTACTGAGAAGGAGCCCAAGAAACGCAGCTCCTTGCTTGCTTAGGGTGATACCCGAGCTCCTGAGCAGCACTCCCACCAGCTGAGGCCAACACTGCCCAGCACAGCACACAGAAGAGGCTTTTGGTGCTCCACGGGCTGCGATCGGAGGGGCCAAGGGCTGGGAGAGGCCGCGGCAGGGAAGGCAGCGCTGCCCCGCACGCGGCAAATGTCAGCCCCAAATTAGCTAGGGTAGCGGGACGTATAAATCCAAGTCAGAAAATGCCATCATGTATTTTTAATCCGACTGCCTCGTCACCGCATAATAAAATGAAAGGATTGCCGAGTTTGACTGGCATTTGTAAGTAGCATGTGAAAGGGGCTAATAGAGGGAGAAAATTAGCCGCATTTATCATCTTAACTGCATTCATATTACACTCACGATCCAATTGTTTAAAAATTGGGCTTTTAGAGCAGGTCCTTTTGAAAGTTTAAGCATTCCAAACAACCGTGATTTATTCTCGGAACAAACACCACCTTAACGAGATTGATTCTGGAGCCTTCGTGAATTGCAAAAGGCGCGGGCTCTGCTGCACGGGTTGCTGCTAAGCGCGGTCGAGGAGCAAAGGCAGCCCAAACACGGGGCTGCCGTTCCACACCAGGTGCGGATGTTTAAAAAACCCTGGAAACAGAACTGGGGGCTGGCGACACGTTCCCAGTGTTTGAGAAATCCCTACAAAACATCCCCTTGAAAAACCCTTAGTCTAACACAAATTTCAAGACATTTAAACTTTGAGGTGATGTTACCTAAGGTTTATTTTTCTCTTCTGTTATAGTTTTACATTACTGGGTAGCAGTAAGAGCAGCGAGCAGCATGTTTTAGTGACGTCTTCCGATGTAGGACTTGAAACTCTGGGGTATTTTTATTTCTCAGTCAGTCAGATCAACCCAGACCTCACTGAAAAAAATACCCACTTCACAGGGATTCCCATTTATAGTGCAATGAAAACTTGTGAGTGAGTGAGAGAGGAAAATTCAGGAGAATGAAAGGAGGCACCACGCTCACAGCTGACTCATCTGGCGAAGCAGTTCTTCCTAGCAGTGCTAAATACCCGCATCCCATAAACGACTGAGCAATGGCATTAATAAAACACCCAGCTCTATGCCGCACCTTGATAACTCCGAGGTTGTTCAGCGTGCTGTTGTGATACAAATATAAAAAATTCATATGTGTAAATAGAAATCTATGTATAAATTCAACAGCTCCGTTTGAAGGTAACAATCCCAAAACGTCACAATTTCCTAAAGTAACGTTTTGTTCTGTACTATTTTCGCACCTTAAGTTTACCAAAAGCTGCAAGCGCCCTTTCCTAACAAAAAAACGTTTCAACTCCAGTTTCTGAGCAGCCAAACGAAAGCAAACTTGTGAGCAAAGGAGACAAAAATGTCCCCATGGTGTCTCCTTGTGCAAAGCCCCTCCAGCCTGCTCAGGCTGTGCACACGCAGCCCCAGGACACGGCGTGGATCCCCCCAGCCCTGGTGCTGGGCTCTGTTTGTGACACCCCCAGGACAAGGGGAGCCGAGCCCCCACCTGGAGCCCCCACCGCAGCCTCTTTTGCCCCAGCCCCACAGTGTGACCTTACGGAAAATCCCCCACAACAGGACACGTCCCCACAACATTTCCCCTTCTGGAGTCCTGCCTGCCGCTCCTCCACCACCGGTCCCCGGGGCGGCTTCCTTCCCAATTAGTTTTTCTCATTCCTTTTGATCCCGGGATGACCCGAGAATTTATTCTGCGGCTGCGATGCCTCCCGCGCACGCCCGCGGTCGGAGGCTGTCGGGAACCAAAGTTTCGCTGCCTGCTCCGCTAATATGAACTCTGGGGAGATGGGGGCTGCCGAGCTCCGGGAGAGGTCCTGGCAAATCTGCAATTTCAAGCAGCTGGCAGGCAGGTGCACCGTGACACAGGCTGAGAGGCGCGAGTGCAGGTCAGGGAGGCTCCCACGCAGGTCGGAGATCCACCCGCGCGGTGACAGCTCCTGGCTGGGGCTGAGCGAGGGAGAACATCTCCCCGCGGCTGGAAGGGTGGCTCCTGAACACCTCCCGGGGTGCTGCGAGCCACTGCCACGCATCTCCCTTCCTCGTAGAGGAGAGGAAAAGCACCAAAGGCCGTGAGATGAGTAAATCCTACGTAAGACTGACGGAATTTGGGAACTATGCCACTGCAGGCAAGACCAAAGCCCCGCATAGACACCCTGAAACCTACTGGGGTTAGCTGGTCCAGGAGGGACGGTGTTTCCTACCTGGGAAGGAGGCAAGGAGCTGTCACACTGCTCCTGCTCACCGCTGGAAACCCCAGCCCAGGGGCAGCCCATCGGCTCCCCGGCCCCAGCGCCACGGGACGGCTCCCCTTGGCCCTCGCCCACCCTGTCCTGACCATCCCGACCGTGCTGCTTCCCATTCACGCTTTGAGGGACCAATCTGTCTCCTAATTAAGCCCGCAGGGTACACCCCAGCGATAGTGAAAGCGTGCAATTAGCCCTGAGTCATCGTTTGCATTCATTTCCCCGGCTGCAAGCTGCCAGTCCTCCAGCGATAGAGACGTCGCGCGCCGGGTCTGAAGCGTTTCAGGCCGGCTTGCAGGGAGGAGTCGCTGACCCCCTCGGTAATTACTCATGCTAACAGCTTAACTAACATGCAAATTCCTCCGCTGACTGACAGGTAAACAGTGCGACGGCCTGCCTCGGCTTGGGGGGAGCCGAGGGGGCGACAAGGAGGAAAAAAACGAGGGGGCGGAGTGACATCCATGTACCGGCTCGTGGCGGGTCCAGATCCGGCCTGGCTTCCCTGAGCGACGTGATTCATTACCCTTCTTCCACGCCCGGCCTAACAAAGTTGTGGTTGCAGTGTTAATTGAGGAGGGAGGGCACAGGGGGGGCTTTTTGTGCCGCTCTGCTGGCACGGCCACCCTGCCACGGGGACGCTGGGCACCTCGGCTGGCACGGGAAGGGGCGTCCGGCACCTCCTGCAGCCCCTGCCCTCAGAGAGCAGCTTCCCCGCTGCCTGCGTCCAGCATTCTGCTCTTCGAGCTCTCTGAAAGCAGCGAGGGAAGGAGCCGGAGCAGGTTTTGAGCAAAAATCTCCAACTTTCGCCACCTCGATTCTTGCAGCCATCCACGCTTGCTCCCTGTGCCCATGGCTGCGGGCAGCCGGCCACGGCCAGCGGCGGAGGTGGGAAGGGGAAATGGCAAACCTGAACTGCAGCCGTGCTCCGGAGAGATGTGAAGTAGCCACCAAGCCAGACAGCTCCCTGGTTTCCTGCTCCGCGGAGCTGCTGCCCTGAGGTTTGTTTGTCCTGGCTGGCAGCCAGGCAGGGGAAGGAGCGGAGCAAAGCCCCCGTGGCACCATGCAGGGACCTCTAACGGGGCTGGGAAGGAGGCGCGACAGGGGAGGGCTGTGATGAGCATCCTTAAAACGTGGGGGAAACCTTGAGCAGGAAGGGGAATCACACCCCAAAACCCAGCAGCTGGGCCCGCTGCCCCGCGCCAGCTCCAGCCCAGGGAGGACAAACGGCCTCAGCAGGGCTGCTGGTGTTTGGGGTTGGGAACGGCGTGGGCTGGGGCACCTCAGCACGGGCACACGAGGCTGCTCCGTCCCACGTGCCAGCCCCACGTGTCCCACCTGCAAGACGAGCCCTAAAGAGGGCACTCTGCCAAACCACAGCTCGCTGAGGTGAGCTAGAGAAGGGAGAAGGCACCCGAGGGCAGGACAGCACCGAAGTGACCCCAAACTTTGTGCTGGGGCAGCGGGGCGAGCATCCCGTGCCGTGCAGCAAGCACCAACCAGCACAGCCTCATCTGCCCGCTGCCTGGAGCTGCTGCCAGGCCAGCCCATCCCTCCCTGCATCCCTCTCCCCACATATTTATTTCTTTTAAGTGGCTGTCAAAAACATCTGTCATGTGTAACAACCAGCCGGGGCGCGGGGATGGGGAGAGGGAACGGGGCTGCCCAGCTCGCGAGGCTGCTTGCCACAATAGCTGTCTTCATCTCCGCTTTATTTATTTATTTTTGTGAAAACCTCCGGCGTCAGCGCTCTGCACAGAGCCTGCTTACAGCTCCAAAAAGCACCTCTATTATTCTCAGGCCATTTGGTAGCGGTTGCCATGGAGATCAAAAGCAAAATGGCATGCAAATCAACACAAGCCCCGGCGTTCAATAACAACGTTAAAAGGGCAGCCAGATAAGACGAGGAAAAACACTTGAAATGCTTCAACCTGCATTGCTGGCTGTGATTAGATCTGGAAGGCAAGAAAAATACCCTAATGGATTACACCAAGCAGGGGTAAAGGACTCGAAAACACAGCTCAGTTGTGGCCCGCAGGATGGTTCCGGCACAACCCCCCCATGCGCACACATGCCCACGGACACGCACCTCCTAAAGCCCAGCAAAGAATTTAGAGTGAATAATTTATGCAATGATTCCCTCCACCCCCGTATCTATAGAGATATTTTTTTTTTCCCTTTTTGGACAACGTCTGCAAACAGCCACCAGGCTCCCGGTGCGTGCTAGCAGGCGGTGCTGGAACCGCCTCTTCCCAACTCTCCCGTCCCCTTTCGCCTCCCCGGGGAGCGGTGACGCAGGCGGCGATGGCAAGGCCAGCACCGGGCAGCCACTGCTGCTGCTTATTTGTGACTTGTACCCTCGTTGCAAGTAGTAAAATGAACACGGGGTTGCAAAGCAAGCCCCTGGGAATGAGGTTTTGGGGTGCTGAGGGCTGGTGGCCCTGCGATATGGGTAAGGCGGCACCGAGGAGCACGCAGGACCCCGGCCTCGCTGCTGCACGCAGGGGGATGCTCGTGGGGTGAGGAGCTACCCGTGGTTTGCTTTCCCCTCACTGCTCTCAGGCCTTCAGACACACCAGCCCTGCCTGGAAGCCAGAATTCCTCATTTTTCACCGCCCTGCCCACAGTGCTGCAACCGCAGCACCCAGTGCCTCCAAAACATGAATGGATTTATTACACGCCGCAACAGACAATATTAATACGTGTATTGCCTTTTGAAAGGAACCAAAGACTTAGGAGGGAAGAGCATTATGGGGTTGGGATGCCTAGGGCTTCTTTTTGCATGCATGAATTAGCTCTGGACGCCAGCGAACACACTGCGGGGCCATCTCCTGCCCACCTCACCCACAGACCAAAGCCCAGCTCAGGCCGGGGAAAGGGCAGCACGTGGGGGGCACTGCCAGGGAAAGGTTTGTCCGAGGGACTTCAAGCAAATCACTGGAATTGTGATTTTTTATAAAGGTTTCAAACAGCCCAGCAAAAGCCAATGTTGTTCTCCAAAAGCCAGCTCCTGCCAGATTCCAGGAGCCTTTTCCAAAATGTTTTGGCTACGAGTATGCACAAGGACCCCGGAGGCTGCTGGAGGTGCCCACGCCGATTTCTCCCACTCGGCTGAAAGATTTTTTTCTGGAAGAAAACAGTGCAAAGGCCAGGGAAGGATTAAGGACAAATGAAGCCCTAGCTGGAGGCTCAGCAGCCGCTGCACCCCGCTGGCTGTGGTCCTGGCACCTCTCAGTGCATTCGAGGGAGAGCTCTGCCCTGGCTGCCCGCACACCCCAATGGGCTGTTGAGTAAAACAGGGCAAAGCTGATGTTTTGTTTTTTTCCTTCCCCTTTTAATACTGTTTTTGTTGTCAGCCAGACTCACCACTAGTAGGACTCAGGCTATTTTAAGCTCTCCATCCATCCTGATTTTGGGTCACTCGCCTTCAGGCTGCCGAAGCTTTTCAGACAGCACAGTTTCGTTTCAAGCAGCGAGTTTGTCTGAGAGCACCTGAACAGAGCAACTCCCCAGAAGCGCACGTTTCTAACCCCAAATCCCATCCCTCTCCCCCACGGGATCCTGCTCCCTTCTCCTCGCAGCGCCACAACCAAACCACTTCTGGCCAAAAGCTTCAGCCGTGCTTTCCTCCGCCCCGAAGGAGCCCGGCGCTGGCGCTATGTGCTCCACCAGGGGCTGCCTCCTCACACCCCACCTCGAGACCCTCTCCACCTCCTCGAGGGCCTTTTTAAGCACAGGCGACGCCCCTGCTTGCCACTGCCCCCTCATTACCGCCGGCGCTAATTGGGATCCATCTCCTCTGCCGCCCCGCCAGCGGAGCTCCTTGCTGGATGGCGGCGGCAGCGTGTGAAGCGCACACCTTGCTCATTACGTTTATTCACAGAAATCAAAAGGAGAGGGAAGCAGTTGAGTAAAGGTCACATTAATAATAGAGGCTGAAAGGAAGTCTGGGGGTATATATTTTTCATTAGCGACACGTCTGACTGAAGGGGACGGTTCCTTTTTGGATTGACAGCGCTTCTCCGCCAGGCCATCAGTACAGCCGGAGCGGTGTCGCTATTTTTCTTGTCACAGCTCGCTGTCTGCTGGGGAGCTGCCTCCTCCTGAGCAAACGCCAAAGCCTCTGCACGTGCTGCAGCCTCCCGCATCGCCAAGGGACCAGAAAGGAGGCACTTCTGCTTCGTTCCCAGCTGTGAAATTCGCATCCACCTCTGCTGCTGCAGCGACCCCGGGGTGCAGCAGCTCGCGGCGGAGCAGCCCAGCACTTGGCTGGCTGCACCAGGACCAGCACCTGCGGAAACCAAGCTGGCAGGAGAGGGAGGGAAGCGTTCTGAGATGCCAGGTCCATGCCCAAAAGCCGGATCCATCATCTCTGTTGCCATCTTTGAGACCAGCCAGCCCCCAAATGAGAGCTCTGCACAGCGTGCACAGAGCATCCAGTGAACTGAGGGGACCTGGGCTATCAAAGGTCACTCCAGGTCCGTTTTTCTAAGCACAAAATGGCAATTAGCTGAGATTTAAGAATCTATTTATCGGATTTGGTGGCTGATACTCATTAGCACAATCAGGAACCTGGTGGCTGGCTCCATCCCCATTGCCCGTGCTGCACACCACATTACCAATGCATCTCACACGCTCTCGGAGGCTCCTTTGCCTCCTCCTTTTGCTGTTTATTCCCACCCTTGCCCAAAGCAGCCACATTTTCTCAAGCCCACTTCAAAGCTGGATGATCCCGAGACAGTGGGGAGGCTCGTAGCCATCGCAAGAGGTGTCGAAAGCTTCCAGGAGCTACTTAACCTGACGCCTAACACACGCCGTCAGCTCTGTCACAGCTGTCTGAGCAATGCATTTGCCAATTAAGTTAATACAGTCAAATCCCTCACATCTCCCAGAAAGGGCAGAGCAAATCCAGGTGAAAGGGAACGGAGTCTTACAAGTTTTCTGTGTGTCATACAGCAGAAGAACAAAGGAAAGGAAAAAAAAAATAGAGAGAAAAGCAGCGAGATCCACTGGTAATTACTGCTGGGGATCGGGGGCTCGCTCCTGCCTGGCTCTGCAGCTCTGCCAGGAGGGCGGCAGCAGGAGCACGGCCAGGAGGAGGCACGCGATGGCCTGGCTGTGGGAGCTGATGTGGGCTTTGGGACAGGGCACGGCTGCAGCTCTCGAGCTGAAGGGCTGTGAATACGGAGCTGTTTGACCTGCGGGGCCAAAGCCTGCTCCAGAACCCCCCAAAAAAGGAGTAATTTGGGCAAAACTGGCCCCCTCAAGTGAAATATTTCAGACTGGGAAAGCAGTTTGCGTGCCTCAACTCTCACTTGTTTCTTCCAGCTATGTCAGTTACTCTAAAAATATACATGTTTGTTCTTCTGCTGCACCCTGCCTCTGGTACAGGCTATTCTGGGGTTGAGGTGTTAGCCACAAGTGCTCCCTCACCGCCTGACACCAAGCATCCTTCAAATAAAAATAGATAAAAAAAAAAGTTGCACAGCCCCAGCGTGCAGGGAGGGCTCGGGCAGGGGACATCCCCTTCTCTACAGCAGGGTGCTCAGAATAGGATGCTAGGGTTTATTATTGTTATTATTATTATTATTTTTTCAGCTTTTCCAACCTTTCCACCACCCCACAGCTACAGGAGCCCTGGCTCACTCTGCCTGGGCCAGCAAACTGCAGGAAGAGCAGGCTGGGAAGGGAAGAGCAGCACGAACAGGCGAGAGATGTTTGTTGTGGCAGAGGCACAGCCACCTGCAAAGAAAGGTGGATAACGAGTTGGGGTTGGGGCTGCAAATGGGGATGGATAATTCGGGCCACTCTCCTGAAGCTGGCAGATGGTTGTTTCCAGCGTCCTGCGGGGTATCACAAAGCTATCGGCTTAATTTGGGGGAATGGCATCAAGGAAAAAAAAATATAGCCCAGATTTTAACCTGTATAATAAATATATACGTGTATTTCACGTCCTTTCACTTGTGGATTATCTGTGTAATTAATAAAGATAAAATACTTTCATGTCTGTACGGATAATCGACACACTTAATAAATGTGTAATTAATGCATCTTCATGTGCACGCAGATGTACGTACAGAGGAAATCCCCTTCTACCTGGCGGCTCCGGTCAGGTCCGGAGCTGTGTGGGGAGCGGTGGGGCTCTGCGGGTGTTTCGGGGCAGGTCTCACGGACGTGCCCCTCCTGGGGCTGGGAGCAGCCCTGGAGAACCAGATTTCTGCTACTGCCGACCACAGAGCCCTGCCCTAGCCCAGCCTGGGGTCCTGCTGCTGCCTCTTATTTATTTCAGATTTTTAAAATAATAATAATAAGGAAAAAAAAAAAAAAAACAACACAGCAACGCAAACAGTGCCTGCAGGACTGGCGCGAGGCAGCTCCAAGCACCTTCCTTCCCTAAGCCTTGGGGCTTCCAGCATCCCCTGAGGGTGCAGGCACTGCGGGAAGGTTTGCACAGCCCTTCCCCAGCCCCTCAGGCCCCAGTTTATGGGGACATTCCCCATCACTTCTCAGTGCTGCTGGCACCGCCGGGTTTTACGATGGGAATAGCGACCGGGGTTGTTTTACGGCACACGTCGGGGGCCCTTCTGTTTAACAACACAGTTCCCGTGCCACGATCTGAGCGCAAACCTCTAGCAACATTCACTCCATGAGTTTCACCTCTGCTGCCGAGCAGCCCGCACGCTGCAGCTTTCTCAGGCTCGGCCAGATTTCCCCCTAACGCTGTGTGCAAACACTGCACAGCCTGGCACCAGTCCTCTACCCGTGCCCCGCGCTTCTCCGAGCACCTGCAGGGCCAAGATTATCTCCATGTGCCTGGGACGAGGGAGAGGCTCCCTCCCTCGCTCCCTGCAGACTTTTTGGAGCAGCGGGGAAGTTTTGGGCACCTCCCCACGCAGAGCTGCTGGGGTCAGGCAGCCAAACCCCGGGGGCGCACAGGAGAAGGGAATCGTTCCCTGTTCTCAGCCGCTACGAGCAGAAGGGGCCGAAGCCACGGTCGGAGCACGGAGGGCAGGGAAGGAGCTGGGAGCGAGGCACGGCTGGGCTCCCGCTGCATCAGGTGGTGCCAGCAGATGTGCTGGGGCTGTGCCCCCTCCCCACCGCCCCTTCTTTGCGCCACCTCCTAGAAGCAGCTCCCGCTCCCTCTCAACAAACCTCCACCGCGCGCATCAGCGCTATCAAATTAATTCAATTGAATTAATAACAGTAATTAATTCATGCGTATTAGCATAACACCATGCATCATGGATGGAGGCTAATAAACGCGATGCTGATTTTCTTAATCGGCTTCTTCAGCTGCCATGCGTCTTAGTCAAAGGGAAGCTGTGGGGTCTTCCCCTCTTTGCTGTACTCACCGAGGAAAAAAATAATAAATAAAATAAAACAAAACAAACCAAAACAAAACAAAACAAAATAAAATAAAATAAAAATACATCACTGAAGAGCCCCAGAGGTGCTCCTGGTTCAACTCCTGCACAACAACAAGAAGCTCGGGCTTGGCTCTCCAAAGGGACCCGGCAGGCTGCAGGCTGTGCTCTGGGGACATTCAAAGGTCACCCTGCAAACGGCCCCATGCAACAGGGACACCCAAAAAGTGGGAAAAGGAGCAACCGTGGGCACTGGCCATGGTAATAATCCCATGTCTGGGTATTATTTCCTTCCCTCACAGATGGTTATTAAGAGATGATGCGGGTCTTAAAAGCTAGAACCTTTTGCTCTGGGAAAATTATATGTGACACTTTACATACGGATTAGATAATTAATGTATGTCCTGATTTCTTCCATCGTAACATAAAAAGGGTGAGAGCAGCGCTATAATTCCAGATAATTAAAGAGCCATCGAGTTACGGGAGCTTCCACTGTGCTGTCAGAGGCGCTGGAGGAGCCCTCTCCATCCTCCCAGCACCCAGCTCTGGCACCGAAAGCCAGCGCTTTTTGGGTGATGATGCGAGCTACTGCGTGTACCCATCTCGGCCACCACAAACCTCAGCTGTGCCCAGCGCCCAGCTCAGCGGCCTCCTCTCAAACCACTGCTGCTCCAGGAGGACCTTGGAGCATCGGGAACCACGAGCACAACCCCGAGCTGCCCACAGCACGCTGGCAGGACAGGAGGAACCGGGACTGTGCCGAAGGGGCCGGTGGCAGGGCAGGACTGTGGTGCAGTGCTTGGGCAGCCTGCAGGGAGCCCTGCTGCACAGGGACACCGCAGAATCTGGCAGATCCCCATCAGCAGCAGTGAGGATCTCACGCTCACACCAAACCACATTTGCATTAGCCAAAACCATTTATTTTTTTTTTTCCCAGCGAGGGAGGTGAGAGGCATCCGCTCAACGTAAGCAAACTGCGCCTCGATGCGCGGGCACGGAGCATCGCTTGGAGTCCCTTCAGGACTCCAAGTCCCTGCTGTGAGCAACCACTGAGCTGCAGAGCTGTCACGGAGCACAGCAAGCACAGGCTGTCAGCACTCCCACCCCGCAGCACCCCGCACCCAGCACCACACCGCACTCCCCTGGGGGCCACCGAGCATCCAGGTGCTCCTCAGGGCTGTCTAAAGGGACAGCCCGGTTTTAGCTTGCTGCAGCTTTCTGCGGGCCCATACAGAGGTGTCAGAAGCTTTTGCTGGCTTTTCTACAAGAAGAGAGAGAAGCCAAGCAGGGACATGGTACAGGCAGGCAGCCCTGCGAGGTGTGTGGGCTCGCCCCGCACAGCCGCGTGCCCAACCTGCCTCTTCCTGTGCAGCTGAGCTGGGCTCCCGGAATAAAACACGACGAAACCCACACAGAAAACAAAACAAACAAGGAAACCACAACAACGCAAGCCAGCCCCAGCAGCAGAGCTCTCAGACGCGCTCGTCTCATTTGCTGTGGCTTGAGCACAGGCTCGCTACGGGGAGGAGGGCACGGGCGGCAGGTGAAGGATTCGCCTCGCTCCATCTCCCTGTGCCACCAAGGCTTGTTTACCTGCGCTGGGCTCCTCCGCCACATCCCAGCATTTCTCCAGCCCCCTCCGCTCCCCTGGCTCCCCAGCATCTTGACAATTTTCTATTTAAAAATGCAACTAATAATAACCAAGGCGCCGTTGTTTCTCCTTCGCAGGATCTCCTCCGGCTGTGAAGGTCTCGCACGTCTGACCGCGAGCCTGATAAATCGCCTTCAGCTCTGCGCTGCCTCGTACCTCCTCTGAAATATGTATGCACATGTTATGCAGTGTGGATGCATATCAATGCCATATCTACCTTTGCATATTAAATCATCGCCACATCTTCGCTGGCAGTAAAATATGCAGAGCATATGCTAAGGAAAGCTCTTCCCGAGCAGCCCTCCCCCTGCGCGCTCTCCGGCTGCCCACCCCAGGTAGCTCAGCCCCTGGCCTTTGTTCTTCTCCAGGGAAAGGTATTCGATGGTTCCCTCCTCCCAAGCCACTTTTGTGCTTCGAAGGGCTTGACCTTACACCCAATGGTGGTGGCTGGGGCTTCCCCTGACTGCTCGGCCCCATCAGAGGGGAGGGAAAGGAGGGCGGCTGCAGGGAGGCACCCGAAATGCTGGGCCAGCAGCGGTGGCTTCCCCGTGCTCACCCTCCTGGGGAGGCATCGAGGTGGCAGCAGGGGAGCTCAGACGAGCAGAAAGCCAGCCTCAGCCACTGCCCCAGCCCTGCTGTTTGCAGCCGAGCAGTCAGAGCAAGGTCTGAGCCACAGGGAAGGGAAGGAGATTTCTGATGGCGAGCGGGAACGTTTGCTCTGGGAGCCGGGGGGATAAAAGCAAGAAATAAAACCCCTCAGGGGACACCTGCAGTCCCACAGCTCTGGGCCACGGCACAGCAGCAAGGAGCGAGCGGCTGCATCGCACCCAGCCCCTGCAGAGCCTCCTTTCCTTGGCCTCCTTGTTCCTCTGCCAGCCAGGCCGAGGTCTCCGGTTCTTGTCACTTCGTCAGTGCTTTGCCACCACGCAGCCGGGCTGCTCATTACCACCCCTGGTACTTTCTCATCTGCTGTTTTTCCTCCCCTTCCTTCAGGCGTCTGTGCTTCTCAGGCATTTCTCTCTGAGCCTCACGTGCTCCCTCCTCCTCCCCCCACCTTTCGCTCACCCTAATTTTGCAGACTTTAGGAAAAAAGCAAGGAAAGCTGTCGCTCCTCGAAGGGACTCGAATGGCGCGAGGGCACGCTGCGAGCCCTTCTGTTTCTCCACGAGGTGTCGGAAGGAGCAGGGTTTACAAGCGTTTTCTCCAGCACGTCCCCAGGGCTGCCCAGCAAGCCAGGAGCACCCCAAGGTGCTGTGTCCTCAGCAGTCCCCCCAAGCCACCTCCACCTGTCCCTGGGGGGGACACGGTGTCCCCAAAGCCGGGGGTCCTGGTGGTGCTCCCAACAGATGGCAGTCACTGCCAGCCGAGCCAGGCAAGGAGAAATGCAGTAAGTTTTAAAGCCCAGGTGTGACGCCACGCTTTGGTTCCCCAATTAGCTAATTAGGGTGCTGGCCTCTGACTGTCCCAGCAAGGACGAGGCGGTGGAGAGCCGAACCCTGCAGGAGAGCTTCAGGAAACCAAACCTGGGGACAAGCAGGGCTGGGAAACAGCCAGCTCACAGCACCGCTCCTCCCTGTTTCAGGATACGGGCCACCCGCACGCATCCGCCTCTCCTCACGGTGGGATAAATCAACTACAGCAAGAGGAAGAATTAAACACAAGCATTCATAAGCAGAAAATCCGTGCCAGCATGGCCAGGGATCCTCCTGCGCCCTCACAGTCCCTGCTCCGAGGGGTTGTCCCGCGGCAGGGGCTCAGCCGGGGGCTCCCAGCCAGGCCCATCCCCAGCCGGCCCCCTCCTGCCCCAGCTCCCCAGCAGCACCAGGAGCTCTGCAGAGCTTTTTTTGCTTTTTTTTTGCCCGTTTTTGGAGGGCTGGGATGTTTCATTAGCGCTTGTGTTCCTCTCCGTCTTTCAGGATGAATCATCGCTGTTTTAAGCACACAGCAAAGATTTATGCGGTAATAGATGTGGGGAATAGCTGTGGCTCCAGGGGCTCAGAACAATAATACATAATTCAGAAATTAATACAGGGTAGCAAAGACAATGGGATTTGAAATGAACATTATCGGCCAAAGCAAAAGGAGAGCTCCACAGGCTCATCGTGTGCAGATGCTTCCACTATCCACACGCCCAATTATAACTTTAGCTCTTACAAAGGGAACTGACTTAAACCATTAAATCTTTATTATTTTTTTTTTCCCCGTGGTGGGAGGGGGAGTGGGAGTGCAGATTCCTTAAAGATAGAGAGTTTAAATTAAGCTTTAAAACTGTGACTGAGCAAGATTTAATACTGACAATTAGCCTGGACAAACAGTTAATCGTCCTGCAGGCATAATTTATATATTCTCTGTGCAACAGGGAGAGAATGTCAGCACATCGCGCTGCAAATTAGTGCAATAAAAGAATCTCATAACCTCTAACAGCTCGGCTGGCTGACAAAGAGAGATCATTCCTGCGCTCCCCGCGCCGTTGCCTAGCCACGCGCCTGGGGCTCCGCTGCCAGCCCCAGCACGGGTGGAGAGCATCGCCCGATGCCCTGGGAGGAGCTGTTTTGGAGGTCCGGGGAGAAAAGGCTGAGCAAAATAACCGGGGAGCTGCGGGGGTAAAACAAGCCCGGAGCTGGCAGAGCGATTCGGCACAAGGTGAGGATGGGGTTGGCCGAGCGGGGCTGGACTCGCCCCAGCTCCACAGCCGAGGGCTGACAGCCGCTTTCCAAGCCCAGCAGCAGCACCCCCAGCACCAGCTTTATTGCAGAGCAAGCGCACGATCCAGGGCCAGAAATCACAACTCGCCCCACGGTTGTTTGGAGCACGCTGCCAGTGCCCACACCTCTGCGCCAAATTCTGCGAGGAGGAACTGAGATCCCCCCAGGGGTCTCTCTGGGTGTTTTATTTGGTAAGGACACAACCTGGACGCTTCGTGGCAGAGCATCGCTCCACCTCATTCTTCATTTTCTCAGGCTAAATCCCCCCCACAGCAAGCTGCCCGTGCCTTCAGCCCTTCCCTGGAGCTGCGGTGGCTCTCGCTACAACCTTTGTGGCACATCACAACAGAAAAAAAAAAAATCCTAACAAAGAGAGGAAGAAAAGCCGAATTTTTTACAATACAGTCCACAGTGATACTATTATTTCAAGAGTGTTATTTCAGCGGAGGCTTTCATAATGACTTACTGACCTAAACTATTAGACACCATCACCATGTCTCCAGTGGAACAGATGAAGTACTCCAGGAACGGCGACAATTCAGCGTAGCCAGCGCATATATCACACCCTCTGCCAATTTGGTGAGGGACTTTTACAAGAAGGCTACAGAAGATTAAATTAAATTTATTAATAAAAATCTGCAATCTCTCTTCCCTCATTGCCTACCGGTATCTTCCAGGTGGCCTGTGCTGCCGTCTTTTCTTCTATGCAAAATTCTTTTCCCTGCTAAAATATTTTGCCTTTCTGTGCTAACGGAGCCTGTGGGAGGCTGCTTTATGCAAAGAATTTGTTTTAAGAAAGGCAAGATGTTAGATCCCTCAAAATTAGTTACTAACCAGTGGGAGACACTGAGATATTGGCAAAAAAAAAAAAAAATTGTCTTATTCAAGTATATTCTTATTTCCTGTGAAATTAAATTTGCATTTCTTTTGGGGTAGGAGAGAAAGGAAGTGGGGAATTAAAGTCCAGAGCAAGCTAGCGCAGGGATAAAATATAAAACTCTACTGGGACTTCCAGCTCTTAGGCACAGCAGGAAACTCAATACAGATTTACTTAAAATAGGTTAACAAGGCAGTTTGCCATCATCTTCCTTTAGCGCTCGAGGACTCTGCTTTCGACGGACACAATTAAAGGGAAGGAGGCACCAGGGCTCGGCGGCGCGCTTCCAGCACCAGCACTCCCCTCTGTGACACTCACAGCAGATAACTTTTCTGCCTCATTTCTTTTTATTTATTTATTTTTAAAAAGGTAACAGATCAAACAGACCAAGGGGAATGAACTGGCTGGGAGCTGTGCTCCTTCCAGGTGCTCCTCCTGGGTGCTGCAGCCTCCACCTGCCTGCCACGGCCCCTGCTGTCACCCGGTCTGCCCCCAGGAGAATTGCCATGCAAGTGCAAAGACCTCAGCCTCCACCACCGCCTTCACACACAGCCCAATTTCACAGCTCCTGGATCTCTGGGCAAATTTGGCAGGGCTGAGAAGCACAGGAAGAGGACTGCACCGCCCGAACACTGCAATCTGCCCGGGAAGGCTTTAAGAGCTGCAAGCAGCGCAGACTAATTGCCTGGCATCAGGATGCATTAGAAGCGAGGAGCCACACAAACGCTGGCTTCCTGCAGATTTATGCTACGTGACACGCTACTCGGCGCGAGACGATGCGTTTGCATAAAATGCTGAAAACACAACAGGTTCCCAGGGCCACTGCTCTAAAACCAGCGATAGCTCACTGCAAAGCACACACACACAAACCTGAACGCACACATTAGGCTCTTATTTCCTAGTGTAAGGCTGCCTTTTTTTTTTTTTTTAATGCAACCAAAGTCTTGGTGTTGCCATAAGGTTATCCCAAGACACTTGCACTCAGCCTCCACGTTGAGAACTTGTTGATGCCAACTTGGAAAAAGGAGTTTTGTTTGCAGTTGTGCAAATCCTGGGCTGCAGAGCATCTGAAAGCCACCCTCCCAAAGGAGCTCCCCGTTTGTTCCGAGGACAAAACCTTCCAAGCAGAGCTGCTACAACGCACCCGAGCTCAAGAGGTTACAGAAATGTTCCCCAACCTGTGGCTCACGCACTGCTGGTTGGTCACAAACTCCAGCCGGGTTTGTGACACGCTGGGGTGAGCCAGCTCATAACCTCGCCTGCGCCTTCAGCATCCCTGCTGCTAACAAGAACTGGGCACTGACAGCAGGGCAGAACCCCAGGCTAACAAACAGCCCCTGGGACGCGGGGGTGACAGCTCTGCCCTGCCCCACAAACACACTTGCATCGCACGCTGCCTCCAGGCTTGCAGGAGAAGCGAAACCTGGGACTTTTCATAAGGAAAACAGTCACTGAAAAGTGTTCCCGACAAATTTCCCACGAAATGATGGCATTTTGTAAAGCCTTCTGTTTAAGAACAGCCTGAAATGTCAGTGCAACACGCGTCGCATTCTCATATTTATGATAATTGTGCATTACTTTGCCTATTGTGACTAGCGGTAACCTACAGAAATAGGAGGTGAAATGTTACCTTTTATTTGCCTTTTTTTTTTTTTTTTCCTTCTTTTTTAAAGTAATGGAATGCACTGAACACTGATCAAAACATGGTATCTGCAGGGAAGCGCGGTGCCTCCGGTAACAGGCACCTGCCAGGCTGACACGGCGGAGGAGAGGAGCGTGACGGGTGATGCGCTACGCACGTCTCCAAGCGAATAGTCACAGTGCCAAAATTTCATTTTTAAGTTTAAAACAGAAATCTCTCAGAGCTGAGTTTTCCTGGGAAAAATATCTTTTCAGTGAGCAGGTAAATAAATGCACAAATGGGGGCACGTTTGGGAACAGCTCCAACTCCAGCACGACGGAAAGCTGCACCCTCAGAGGAACTTTTTTCACAGCTGTTTGGAAACAGCTGACTGTCGCTGCTCCTGGCAAAGACCAAGGTTGGTCGTATTGTTCGAAGCACTTGGTTATCACCTGCCAGCAAGCGACTGGGAAGCCCGTTGAGGAGCGGCTCCTACCAGCACAGGTTTGCTGACGAGGCCCAGAAGCCCAGCCTGGGCCCATCACACCCGGTCACTGTGCATGGTGAATTTGTTCCAGCCAAATTATCCCTTAATCATCCATTTTGCTGAGCGAGGCTTCACATCGGCCATCCCCACAACAGAAGTCAGGGGATGGTCTTTGTCCTTAACGGGGCAGTAATCGCGTTACCCCAACGGGTGCAGCCCACGGACACCCTTACGGCACCAAAAGGATTGTTCTCACAAGAAGCCCGGCTCTGAATTCCAGTTCGGTTTAACGAGCTCCAGGAGCAGCAAATAACTTTTTAGAAAGACTGGGCTGTTTTAACCACCTTTGTTTTCTTACCATACATTGCAATCCTGTTCAAATTTAAAACAAAGCTCTGCTGTACAAACACACCTCCCCTTGTACCCGCTGTCCATTTATTGTCATTTCACAAGACGAAGACGCCCTTCAACAGCCCCAAACCACAGCACTACAGAGCAGGCAGACCTGAGACGAAGGCTGAGCTCACCTTCACCTTCCTCTAGCACCAATTCCATCATCAGTCAAGCAAGCTTTCGGCAAGGTTTTTATTTGGCTGCAATGCAGCTTTGGGCCCCTTTCAGGGCACCTTCCTTATTTTGCTCACGCAACTGCTGATCTTCAGTGGCTGTGGATGGGATGAGAGCACTCCCAGGCTGACAACCTGGAATTTGCCAGGAGATGTGACAGAGGGGGGCAATAGCGGCCGTGTTTTAGGCTTACTAACATTAAAGGTGCCCCTTTAAAGAGTTAGTGCTAATGAGCCAGCAAATGATTGCAATCGAGTCAAAACTAGCCTCCTGGTTCTGCAGATCCGGAGAGCCAATCTGGAGGTGCCCAAGTGGAAAATGATGTGGTTTGTGGAGGTCAGCACTTCAGGGCGGTTCCTGAGGGCTGCCTGCGACGGCCCAGACTTCCCGCAGATCCATCACCTCCTCGCACAGGGCTGCGACCTTGGCAGAGATCGCAGAGCAGCTGGGAGTGCAAGGAAATCTGCTGGGGAGCGGCGAGGGTTGCACAGCGCTCTGGAGGGGTGCTGGAATCGGGCCAGCAAGCATCAACCTGCCCGGATGCGCGGTGCAGCACACATCACCCACCCCGAGCAGCTACCACCCCGTGGGTGAACCAGCAAATGCATGGGGAGAGGAAAAACAAAAAAAAGACTTCACATGAAAGGCCCCTTCTCAATGACTGCCTCCAAGGGGAGAGCTGGGAACGGAGCCGCCTGCTACAACGCAGGCACCGGGGGCTGTGCTGCCTCGCAAGCTCCGCTCTGCTTCTCATTAGAGCACATCCTTCACAGTGTTTTTACTCATTAGTGTTTCACACCCCTCTGAAAACCCATATTTTGCGCTGGCTGTCTCAGTGTTTCGTCTCTTACATTTTCCAGGCTGAGCTTTCTGCCTGTTGCCTATCTTGTTAACTCTCTTCCCTATTTTTCCACCTGCCCTGGTTTTCGGAAGCACCCCCGAGCCCAGCAAACCCCACCAGGAGCAGGGCTGGCAGGAGCACGAAGCAGCCAGCACAGCTGCAGCCCAGGGCATGGCACAGGGAGGAGCTGGAGCACCGCACCCCAGCCGAAGGATCGCTGCCAGCAGGCTGAGCACATCAGCCCTGGGCGAGCGGCAGGAGCAGATCTGCCACGAGCCTCGGAGGTGCCTTAGAAAAAGAGGAACGAGGAGAAATTCCTCCTCTCCCCAGCGCAGGAGGCCACCAAACATTTGCATTATTTCTCCTAACGAGAGTGGGGGGGGGGGAAAGTTACAATGGAGATGGAGATGCAATTAATTACCTGTTAACTGAAAACCAAGGACCTTCTGCTCCCAATATCTAACCCAGTTTAATTATAGGTGTCTGGAGCCGGGGAGGCTGCGCGCTCACGTGTGCGGCAGGAGGTGGTTCAGGCAGCTCGCTCCCCCTCCAGTCCTGCCTCCAACCCCTCGCTGTACCTGCTTCTGATATGTGCAGGAAGCATGAAGAAGGGCTCTGGATTACAAAGAGAGACCTCCCCCCCCACCTTGTAATTACCAAATTAACACATTCTAATGGGTGAAGTACTCCAGCAGCAGACTATGATTAATGCACGAGTCCAATTAGCTGCAGATTCTTTCCCTCTAATTTTAGCCCACTTAAATAGCATGAGACAATCTGTAATGTCTCTGGGGTGAACCTCCCCTCCACACAAGCTCCCTCCTCTGCCATTTAATGAAATCTCTGGTGCTTAATACGAGAGGCAGCTCCACTCTGCCACTCTGCTGGAAGCCCTGCTCGGGCACAGCCATGGCACGGCTGAGGCGCAGGCAGGGAAAGCCATTACGGACAAAAAGGACGCCTCCCTTCAAAATCATCAGTGCCAGCAGCTGATCTGCTGTCACCTCAGGTGGAGAGGCAGGGACAGCAATAGCCAGAGCACACGGAAGCTCCCTAGGAAGGCTGCTCGCATCTCCAAACCTGGCATCCACCAGGAGCCTCGCTGGCAGCTCCCCAAATGTTTCTGGTGATGACTGCACAGCCACGAGGGTTTGCAGCCTGGCCCTAGTGCTTAAACACAAGTCCATTACTCTAGCAGCTCCAGGGCTACGCCAGTCATTACGAACTCAAATCCGTCATTTCTTTAACAAAAACACCTGGTTTCTGTTACGTTGGAGGAAAAGCTGGACCAATCCCTCAGAAACGCCCTTTGTCGAGCCCAGTTTTCGGTGTAAGAGTTCGCGGTGTAATCGGGAGCTCTTTGGCTCCTCCAAACTACACCCCCTGTGCTGCAGGAAAAGAAAGAGGAAGAAAAGCTGCCAGAAGCCAAGCGGTGCCAATCCCTCTCCCAGCAGAGGCCGTGCCACCGGCACTTTCACAAAGTTCCCTGATGACAAAGCAATGGAAGCACTGAAAAATTCCCGTTAATTCTGCTTGGCGCTCGGACACGTGCAGTGCCTCTGGCCTGCAGGATCCCAAAGGCTCGGGGCTGTGCTGTGAGCTTCACGGCCCCAGTTTGGGAGCAGAGGGCGGCGTTGCTGCAGGGGGGAGAGCACGAGGAGCACGAGCGGGCAAGGGCGTGCAGAGATCAGCTCCTGCAGGTGCACCGCCAGTGCCCTCTCCACCCAGCCTGCCCCAAACACACACAGCAGGTCTCCTCCATCAGCTTTTTTTTTTTTTTTTTTTTTCCTTTTCACCACAGCCTCACATTTTGATTAATAAATTTCCCCCAAGCAGCGGCAGTTCATGCACAGCCACTCCCAGAACTGCCTTTTTTTTTACTTTCACTTGCTTTTCATAAGACAGAAAAAAAAAAAAGTCTAGTAAAGCTTTCTAAGCAGATGATGTTGTGTACAAAATATTAATGCTGCTTATCCCGAAATTGATATTTCTTTGAAGACTTATAATAAAGCCCAGTTCCTCTAGAGCCTTAACCATGACAAACGTCAATAAATGTTATGAGTCCCTGAGGCTGAATTTTAAAGGAGCATTAAAGATTAAAGAATGCACAGGTCAATTACTGAAACAAGCAAATGACTTTAGGAGTAATTACATATAATTTTGCCTTGTTTATTTTGCATTAGTTATAAGTGTCCATAATCCTGTGTGTCCCCCCTTTCCCCCCCGGGGTCTCTTACGGTTTGGGTTGAAAAATTCCTTCATCTCATTTGATTTTATGCACACTTTCTAGGGCCAAAAAGTGGCTGTAAAAATGGTCTGGTACATCCTGCGTGCACCCCCGGTACCCCGTGTGTCCTCACGTGTGTGTGTGTTCACGTGGGGCCTGCCCAAAGCCCTGCTGCAGCCGCTCGCACCCGCCTCCCTGCCGGCACAGCCCATTCAGCAGGGCAAGCAGGGCAGCTCCCCATTTCTGTACTGTCCCGAGTGCCTAAAGCTGCTGGGTGACTCTTTAAAGCCTGCATAATTCGTACCCGAAGCGCTGGCACCTCTCGGCAAGAGCCGGGTGCTGGGACAGGGCAGAAAGCCTGAGCTGCTCCCCAGCCCCTCGGGCACCTCAGCGCCTCCATCATCTCCTGGCTCTGTGCGCCCTCGTTGCACCGAGCTGTGGTCTCAGCTCCACTGCTGATGTACCGAGAGCCCCCGGCTCCCGAGGAAAGCCTTCCCCTGCCCATCACAGCCTCTAACACTCGCTCGGGCACTGACTGTTGGCCAAAGCAAGGCTAGCCCCAGCCCAGGCCCAGCAGGACGGGCACTTGGTGGCACGGTGACACCGGAGGGGGCAGCGCTGCGGGACCGCAACCAGAAGCGCGTGCGCGGGGCTTTCACCCACTTCTCATTTCTTTTGCGTTCTCAGGTTGCCCCGGATTAGCAGACTATTTACATACCCCTTACGAAGTGCATTTGATGTTCAGGGCAGACTCAGCAGCTCTCATGTGGCTGTTCTGCCTCTAATGGCATTTTATGGCGTGCCTGCTTATAACAAGGGCAATAAAATAAAGTTTGGGGGTGAGGACCACATTATGCAGGAATCCAGACCTCTCTGCAGCCAGCAGGAAGAGGAAGCTCAGTAATGGACGTGCCATAATCTTTCTGTGCCAGTTAATATACGCCCAGCGTTACACCGATGTTTTATTGCACTGCACACATTCAGCAGAAGCCCATTTCTTTTAAGTGATTTTGATAAGCTGATTGATGCACTCCCTGTTTTTCTCATATGTGTGTGTTTGTAAGAACCCGTCTGCCTGATGCCATGGGCTTCTATCTAATAAAGGACCTATAATGTACTTATTTTCCTCGACCATGACTTTCCTCCACTTTCCCCTGCAATTTACTACTTTAGAGAAATTTAATCTGCTGCTGAAATTCACTGTATTATTAATGGAGAGTCAGCGCACAGCCTCACTGTAATTAAACTACACACCAAGAAGAAAAAAAAATCTCAACCCACCCAGTGCTCAAATAGCATCAAGGGTTTCACTGCAACTATTTGGAGCCAAGAAAAGGAACGGCAGCAGAACAGCTTGCCCTGTTATGGAGCTGGTTGGCGCGGAGCCGAGATGCTCTGCAGATTCCCTATTTTCACAGCTTCCAGGGCATTAAATAAAACTCCGTCCTTGCAGGTGTCACGCATGTAAATTTAGGCTGGAAGAGGGACAGGCTCCCTCGTTTTGGTTACAGGATCACTTTTGCCCTTGGCACATCATTTCTGGGCAGTGCTGCCACAGGAGGCCACGGAGGCCAGCAGGAGTACAGGAACAGGCACGCATTTTGTAGGGATTTGTTGGTGGCTTTGGAGATGCTGACCCAAGCCCTGCTGGTGAGGCACAGGGAGAGCACCGCTCTGCTGGGAGCAGCACCTCCAGGCACAGGCGGCGACCTCCAGAATCACTTCTCCAAGTGATTTCATGGAGCCGAGGCCAAGAACAACCCTCGGTGCCTCCCTCCAGAGGCGCTTAGCTCAGGATCTCAACCCACCTTAACACCGAGGCACCCCAGCGGCAGGCACGGACAGACCTTCCCCGACTGCCAACACAACGCACAGAAGGACTTCACCTCGCAGCACAGGGCGACCCCGAGACACAGCGATGCCACGCTGCAGGAGCCTGGGATACTCCTGGGGCTCACTCACCTCTTGGCAAAGCAAAGAGCCCCAGTAACGCCCCGGCACGATGGGCTGGGGACACGAGGGGACAGCGAGCCCCTGCGAGGAGGTTTTGCTGGCGGGGGGGCAGCGTTACCAGTACCAGGGGCGCTTCTGGTCCTGAGAGTGCTGCTGGGGTGCAAAAGGCAGGGTAGGGAATGTTTTCACCAGGCCTGTGATGGGATTTAGGAGCCACAGCAGATCAGCAGGCCACTGCTCGAACCACTTTCACTTTAAAGCTATCAGAAAAAAACAAGGAGATGTATACATATATATATATATTTGGGGGGGTCTCCATTTGTCAAAGCTCTGTACCAGGATTAAGCTATAAAGGCAGTCTTTGGCAAAAGACAGGGGCAGCATTTCTCGGGGAGAGCAGGAAGGGCACGGGAAGCAGAAGGCAAACAATGAAATGTTCTCTCTGCTCCTTTCATTTGGGCTCTGTTTTTTTTTTTTTTTTTTTGTCTGCGGCTCTGCGCTCCCGCATCACACACCTGTGAAAACACCAGCTGGGCAGCCAAGAGCACGTCTCGGCAATGAATGTGCTGCTGGAAAGGGCTGACCAGGAGCGAACAAAAGAAAGGAGGAGAGAGAGAAACGCTGGTAATTGCTTTTATGCAAGAGCTCTGAAGTGCTGACAAACGTTCCAGCCTTGCAAACCTGTAAAACGTTTGAAATTCCCTGGAAAAAAAAAAAAAAAAAATCCTCTCCTGCCTCTTTTTATACAACTCGCTAAGCAATTTACATGCAATCTGAAGCTGGAAGGGTGGAAGTATTGTCTTTCAAATAAAGCTAGACTCGACTTAGCAGCAGAAGAGCCACCAACGCACCGCTCTCAGGAGCGGGCACATCCTCGCGAGCACTCAGCGCACACCAAAACAACGCTAAAATGCGACACGCAGCATAAGTGTGCTTGGCAGGGGCCAAATCTGCACCGCTTGCAGCAGTTGGGTGCCGGCACTTCTTGCTGGGTTTGCTGGCTGCAAGTTCTCAGTGGCAATCGGCAGCGGGCTCCTGAGGGGCGGCCGGGGCACATCCCAGCAGAGGGTCCCCTCCCTCGGCACGGACGGGGCTCCTTCACAGGAATCGGTCACTGCAATATTTGGGGTGGGGTTGTTTGTTTTACCCCGTATACATTTTCCCCCCAAGTCTCCCAAGAGGTAGCTGAGCCGTTTTCCCATGACTAAAGCAAACCCATCCCTCGGAGAAGAGGCCAAGCAGAGCCTGCAGCCTGAGGTTTATGTGACACGGAGCCGCTGGGCACCCTTAGGGACACTTCTTACCACATCTGTCCCCTGCACACACCAGTGCCTGCAGGGCACGGACACCAAGGACAAGGTATTTCGCAGCTGAGTTTTAGCAGGAAGTTAACCCACGTCATCTCTTTGGGAATACAGGAGGAGGCAATGGGCATGAGGAAAGGAGCAACACAAGAAACAAAACCCGGACCTGTCCCTTGGCACCCTTTCCAGATGGGTTCTCCATTCCTTGTCTGGAAATAAGTGGAATTTGAAAGGGGAAATATGAAAAATAGATAAAAATCCCCATGTGCATCACCTAAAATTTGAAAAAAGTAGGAAATCTCGTGGCTCTGAAAGCAGCCCCCTGACTTTGCCACGGAGCTTCCTCTCCGTGTTTATTTGCCAGGCTCCAGCCCCGGCGCTTCCCTCGCTCCTTGGGAAGATTTTGTGGCGTGTATTTGTGCAGGATGATTGACTACAGGGAGTCTTTGTTGTACTATCTGCTGTAATTATTTTAATTCAAACACATTCCCTTATAGGACTGACATCATAAACGCTGTTTTCTATAACAAATAGCTGTCAAGGCTGTCAAGCAGATCTGCTTACTGTTTTATATCATTACGATATTTAATTTCAACTCGGCGTTCTTTGTCAAATGTTCTTAAGATTTCCCTTCCCCGGTAGCAGATCAGACAGACGCCTTCAGTTTCCAGCAGATCATTTTTTAGGGTGAGGTCAGAACGAGGCGGAGGGAATTTGCATCACGACGCTGGCGTCCCAGTGGGAACTCGGGGCCAGCCTCAACTTCCCTGCGGCACATTAGGGCGCAGCCGGGTGTTAGGAACCGCCGGCAGGGCTTGGTTTTGTGCCATGCTCAGACTCCAACCTTCTTAGCAGTAAGATCACAGAGAAGCCTTTCGATTATCAGGCTTTAACCAGGACCAGGAGCTGATAGAAACAGGCAGCACTTATTTCCCAGCTCCTTCCTGGATTTCTCATTTATCCGACTTCCAGCCTGCCTCGTTAAATGAAAAACCCCGGTTCAGAACTAAACACTTCGTAGCCCTCAAAGGAGAAGGACGGTGGCAGGGGCCAGAGCCACCACCGTGCAACCGAATTACTTGGGCATTTGAGGGCTTTGCATGAGAGCACCGTGCGTTTGGCTCAGGAAAAGGCAAGTTTCTGGGGCTCTCCCTGACCCATGAGCTTGCCCGGCCAGCTCCTGCTGGGTTACTCAGAGCAGCCCGTGAGTTTGCTCCCGCAGCTGAAGGAATTCTCTGCTCGCTGCTGACATCTCCAACGATCTGATGAGAAGAGAGCCCCACTGATCAAGTTTTTACCGGAGCTCATTGAAATGCAAATCGTTTAGCAGCAAGCAAAGCAGGGAACGGTTCCTGTTGGGGAGAACTGTGGCACTGCCTGCCCTCTGCCACAGGCAGCGTTTGGCAACCGCGAGCGTCGCCGTTTTTTGGGAAGGAAAGCACGTGGAGCATCGCACCCTGCCCAGCCGTGGGCAGACAAGACACCAAGTGGAAACGCACTGCACCCATCTGATGGTGCCGGAGCACCTGGAGGGAAGGCTGATGCCTGAAGAGAGGGCATTTCGGAGGGGGCTGAGCGCAGCGCACCCTGCCCGCAGCTGGGTGCGGCCCCCAGGCACCTGTGGATGCTTCCAGCTCCTCTCAGCCCTGCTGGTAAAGATCCAGTGAGTCCAGACGGCTCCTGGTTCTCCCAGGCAGGAGCCACCTTCGTGCTGAGTGTTCCCACCACGCCTGGTACAACACAACCTTAACATCAATCCACCAACAGGAACCACAACTGATAACAACTGAGAGGCAGGCACGGAGCGACTGCCAAGCCGAGGGTGCGACCGAGCCTCTCCTCCTTCCCCCTCTCCCTCCGTGCCTCCACGTGTCGGCGTACAGCCCCGTAACCTTGCCTCCCGGCACAGAAGTGCTATAAACCATCCATAAATTTTACTGACTTTCCCGTGACCTTCACGAGGCCGGGAAGAGTCGCAGCTCCCACCAAAGCTGGAGCTGTAAATATTTTATCTGCGCAGTAAACACGGTGCCGACAGCAGCAACTCACTCACGGCCCGGGGACTGCTCCGCCAGCACGGCCGCTGGGCTGGGCTGGAGATTTATTTACCTGCTGCTTCTGCAGGGACCTGGCCACCGAGGCACAGAGGCTCACGAGAGCTCGTGGCCAGCAGCTTCGTGCCCCCAGCTCCTCACGCAGCCCGTCCCCGGATCTGTGGGATCACGGAGCCAGGCTGCTGCTCACCGCTCCCGACCCAGCACGGCGCTGAAACGGCCGGGGTGCGATGGCACCAGGTGGCCCCCGGCTGCTTGATGGCACCGGGAGTTTTGTTTTATTTTTTTGAAGACCCTAATGCTCGGGTTTTGAGGGCTGTGAGGTGATGGCTAATTCCCATTTCTGCCGATGAGCAGAAGCCGACCCAATGCCACCAGCCTGACCCCACACCCTGCTTTAGGGGCTAACCGTACCCTGCACGCACAACCTCTGCACCCATCCCTGGGGCAATTTTTCCCCCAAATCAGCTGCTGATGGGCTCACAGAGCCACCATGCGGCACAGCCAGCATCCCCATGCCATGTCCCTTGGGCTCTGGGTCTCCAGGCCAGGTGGATGGGGCTGTCAAGTGGCGCTGTCCTGTCCGATTTATGCACTCAGGGACACGCTCCTGCAAGGCATCACCACTTCTCTGCGTCACCGAAGGGCAAGTGCTTGGGCAGCGCAGTGCCCAGGCCACAGGGATGCCTGGGACAGCCCCAAACCCCTCAGCACCATGGTTTTTCCCAGCCCCTGTGTGCCCTCCCAGCCCCTGGTGCCCTCTCGCCCTCCTGCCCACAATCTCAACTCCGCACGCTTGCATCAGCCCGGCCGCGCTGCTGTTCTGTAACACTCCTGAAGGCAAAAACCCAGCTCCCAGACAATCCCCGAGGAAAACTCCCTTTGTTTTGCAGCACGCGCTGCCAGGAGACGTGCCCGTGAAATGCCTGCTGCTGTCACTGCACCGAGAACAAGCCTCCGAGGGTTTAGCCGGCAGCCTCCGCAGCTTCCCCAGCTCCACCACCCCTGCTACTGGGACGACTGGGAAACTTGCCGAGGGATGCGAAGGGAACACCAGCTATGGGCTCGTCCCCAGATGTCCTTCCTCATCCTGCTGGCTGCACCTGGTCCTAAACAGCCCACCTTGCCCTGGCGTGGCCTGCTGTTTGGGATCATCCTCCCACCTTCCCCATGGGAAGACCCCAACGTATTAAATACGCCCTCGCTCCGGCTCCTTTATCAGCTGCAGAGCTCAGGGCCAGCCCTGATGCCACCCCGTGAGGGCTTGCTGGGCACGTGGTAGCCACCTGGCTCGGGCCATTTGCCCGCCCAGAGCACCCCGAGGGCACGCACGAAGCCCCGGCGCTCCCGCAGACGCGCTGTGCTCAGTTTACAAAGGGTTAGCTCTGTCTGGCAAGGGCTCCCAACCACCCCCCCTGCCCGATTTATTTCTGCAATTGTAATTAAGGCCCTGACAAAGTGGTTTAGCTGCCTGAGTCTTTTGTTCAATTTATTGATTAGCTATTTCTCAGAAGTTCATTACCATCCAGAGGCTGGGAATTGGGAATTGGGTCTATGTGGTTTTTCAAGGCTTCATCTCTGCTTCAGATGATTAAATGCAGCCACAACACATCCATCCTGCATTGAACGGCTCTGCCCAAGGTCAAACATTCATGCAAAACAGGAGTGCATATCTGCATGTCTAAATATCATCTGCATGAATTTCCAAGAGGATGTTTTTAAAGCCTTCCCAGCGAGTAAGGAAAAAAAAAAAGTATTTATGGAGGTAAGGCAGGTCATATCTTAACGCTCTCGATACAAAATCCTTTAATTATAAGCTAATACATTAAAAGAAAAAAAAGATTACAAGACCAGGTCACTCCAAGTAGGAACAGGGGAGGGATAAAGCGGCGATTGGCACAAATTGGCAGCTTCTGCAGGGCTGGGTGTCAGGGCAGATGATCCAGCAGGAGGCTCGTGGAGCCTGGAGGAGCTCCTGGAAACCACCACGCACCCGACACCGGGAAACAAAGGACACCAGGACACAGCGGTGCCCACCAGCAGTCTTCATTAAGTTTAATCTTTACCACAAGGACAACCTCCCCATCCACGCCCCATCTCTTTCTAAGCAGCACAAGCTGCTGGCTTTCCGGGAGAGATTTTCTAGGCAAATGAGATGCAGCAGGTCTCGGCCAGATTTCCACAGAGCATTTGTCATTAGCTCAGCTCGAGAAGACAGGATTTAGGAAGCTGTGGCACGGGTGAAAGGCTCAAGAGGTGCTTGAAGGGCACAGCACCGGGAAGAAGGAAATGTTTGATTGAGATCCCCAAGAATTCATCTGATCTGATGTCCTGGGGAACTGACCACAGCTAAGAAAACCAGAAGGCTCCATTCTTGGGAATGGAAGAGAGCAAAGCAGGAGAGCTCAGCACCAAGGCTGGAGCTCTGCTGCCCTTCTCCCCTGTCCCAGGGCTGAGGCCAGACACGGGTATGATGCCCTGGACAATCAACAACAATTTCTGCTGTTAATTTAATCATGTGGAAGTTACCATCAACACACAAGGCTGCAGGCCAGCATGCAGGCACCAAGGTGTGAGCAGCCCCTCCTGGAGCAGGCGACCTGCACAGGTCCCACCCAACCCAAACCTCTCCGTGAGGCACAGCCCCAGTGCCAAAGGGCCGGGAAGGAGCTGCACACAGGCAGCAATCCTGGGCACTTTGCAAGAAGCCCAGCAGCCTGTGCCATTTTGAAACACGAATCAGATTTTTCTGCTGAAACATTACGAACCTGGACATCAGCACGTCTCTGGGACAGCATTTTGAAGCATTTTGGATGCTCAGCACGGCCCTGCTCCTCAGAAGCCTGGCAAGAGATCCTTCCCCTTCCCATTAACGAGGAGAGGCTCCTGCTTTGCTTTTGCTCTCTGACCTGCCTTTCACAGCCCAGATCTGCAACGCGGAGAGAGAAGCAGAGAAGAAACCCAGCCCTGGAGGAAACAGCGTGTCCTCAACAGCCACGTCCGTCCCAGGAGCTCTCAGAGCTATTCAGTCACTTGCACTGAGAGGAGAAATAGCAAATCCCCATAAAACATCATGGGGTTTGCCAGAGAAACTTCTCATGTCAGCTCACTGCTCTTGGTTCTCATGCTTCCCTTCTCAAGCTTGTCCCAGTGCTAAAGGCCTTCAAATGCAAAAAAAACAAAAATCATTCTCAGCTCAAGGCCAAGAGACGAGTACTTCACTCATTTCGCTTTCTTTTCAAACAGATTCACTGTTTTCCTCCCCAACGATTCAATTTAAAGCAAAGCACAGATATACGTGTAATTCACATTCAGACGAGCCCTTTCCCTGCTCCCCTTTGCAGGCAGCACCGCGATTATTTCCGCGGGATCCTCCACGCACCGCATGCGGGTGCCACGCCGGCTGCATCACCAGGAAGCCCCCCTGAGCTCTACGTAGGGATGAAGTGCTGCTTCGTGGTAACGAGGAAGGAAAAATCAAGGCGGCAACGCTCTGCTCCTCCACCTCCCGCATCCTCCCTTCCGAAGATTTTGTCTCCAATTTTCTCCCCTTGCCTTGGGGTCCCTTTCAAGGGATGTAATTGATACAGTCACTGAAAATAATGGAATTTATAGCCCAGACTCAACACTATAAATTTAGCTATTACTTTCCTGATGGGAAAACGAAGAACAAAATGAATCGAGACAGAATATTTGTCTTAATAATTGTCTCTTCTCTGTGCTGTATGTGTTTAATACATCTACGTGCCTATACGTGTGAATACACAGACGTACACATGCCTACATTTAGCAAAGAGGGGCTTTTTCCTTCCCTTCTCAAACGACCACATCAGCATGAACTTGTGGCCAGGCACTGAGAAGCCATCTACAACACAGCAATGAGGTGAATTTCCCAAACTGGAGCTTTTTGATGCGGGAGAGCCGAACCCTGCAGAGCCCAGAGGTGCTCGGCACCCCCTGCTCCCCATCACAAGCAGCGCGCGGCGGCAGCTTTGGGCTGTTTTCCAGATTTATTTCACTTTTCGCCAGCGACATAAGAGCTGAGCCAGCATTTCTCTGCTCAGAGCCATCACCCTGAGACTCCGACAAGAGTTCCCACCGAAGCTTTCCCTCTTTTCCCCACTCCTCCCTTCCCACCCCTGCCCCGCCACGGGCCGGCGCGATGCCACCTCCACCCCGCTGCGAACGCACCACTAAAAGAAAAAAAAGTGCATGTCCAGGCTGTGATCATCTGTCATTTAGATAGACTCCATGATATGAACCATGGCAAACACTGTAATGACTAATTTCAAACATTTATTACAACACTTGAGAGACTTGAAAGCTCTCCCTGCTCTTGATTTTAATAAATGCAGTCTTGAAGCAGCCGCTTATCAAAGTGACACAAATTGTGTGGTAAATAGATTATGGCACAGCTGAAATACTGGAAAATGAGATCAGAAATGCTACTATCTTCTATTTAAGGCTTTGTAAGATGCTCTGATCAAGCGGATTCCAGAAAAGTGGCAGGGCAGAGCTGGTGGAAGCGGGAAGCAGCCAAAATGCCAGGGGACCAACGCGGGGCCAGCCCGGCCGCTTATCGCCCCCTGCTTGCATTTGGGCAATTTCCTGCATATCACCAAGTTTGAACACCAAAGGATGGGGGACGAGACACCAACAGCCCCTGAAGTCATCGTTTCAGTGCCAGACCAAGCTCCAAGACGGGCTGCAGCTGGCAGGGAGTTATCACAGCCACAGCAAGGCTTCCCCGAGCTGCTGTGCTCCTCCAGCACCTTGCCTTCACAGCAAAGCAGCCCTCATCCGAACCGAGCAGCAGCTCTGAGCAGGGAAACACCCTGCCTCTTCAGCAAATGGGGATTTCAATATGCATAGAAATTAAAACCTGATTTTTTTTTTTTCCTCCTAAAGAGTTCAAAAAGTTGAAATATGAACTGGGAGATGCTTCGCTTCTAAGCAAATAATTCATTAAAAATTTGGATTTTTCTTTTTTAAAGGCATCCCTAACTGGCACGGAGAAGTATTACAATCATATTTTTTAGCCAGACTCACAGAGAATTTGTAGGCCAGCAGTAAAAAAACTTACACACAAAAGACTGGAAAATTAGATTGGAAAAGTGAGAGTTTTTCACCAAATCGGGATTCATTTTTAGAACCAACTGCTGCTATTTGTTTTTAAGGTACAAAAAGGAAAAAAAAAGGGCCAGGTATCTGGTGTTTTGGGACTTCTCCAGTAGAGCAAACACCGTGGGTCAGGCATTTATAGGTCCCTCTCCCTGCTGAGGAACCACAGCAGTGGCACAGGCACGGCCAGCCCCAGGGGAACGGGGAGCACCAGGACACGGGTTCAGCCCCACGGCAGGATGCTCACCCTACCTCTGAGCTCCTTTGGGCTTTTTTTTTTTTTAATAAAGTTTTCCAGCACCACTGGGCAACGAGCAGGGAGCACAAGTTGTCTGTAGAGGCACACAGCAGGCGTCCGCGCTCCAAGTTTTGGCATCAAACCTAACTGATTTCAAACCCCCCACGGCGCTAATTTTGGAGGATCTTCCCCTAAATCCCCTGGGCAATATTTCTTTGCCTCTTTACGGCCCGTTCCTCTGAATAGATGCTGCCTAAGAATAAGGCTGCAAGTTTTGAATATGCAAAGCAGGAATATTCCCCCATCAGATATTCTTTTGCTTTATTCAAATGATTGAAAGTCGTGCTATGGTTCTTGCAAATCCAAGGAAATGTGTTTACAGTCTCATCAACTGAAAAGAATTGGATTCCCACGTTGTGGCTCAGGGGATTTTCTGGGGTTTCTATCAAACACAGCGACTCTGGCAGCAGAAGGCCACTTTAATAAGCACCTATAGTGCAGTTTCACATTAGAATACACAATTAAAAGCAAAGAGGAAAAAAAAATAATACATGCTCTCAATCTCCCTTGAGAAGAAACTCCAGAAACCTGGGGGGAAACGAAGCAGACTCGTCCCGACCACCTGAAGTTCTCCCCTGTTTCCCATGCCCTTGCTGTCTGGAAGCTTTGATCCCCAGCCCTAGGGGCTCTCGGTGTTGATTTGGACACACACAGGTGATGGCACACGCCTTATATCCAGGAGACAGCCCGATGTGCAGCCAGGAACAACCTGGTTTTCCCTCTCTGCACAGCTCCCTCAGCCACCAAACCCAGCAGCTCCTTCCCAGTCAGCGTCCCCAGGCAAAATAACCCACGTTCAGTGGAGGTGGCTGTGAAAAACCCCAGCCCTGCAGCTAACCAAGGAGCAGTCCGATGCTATGGACATCCCATGAGGATGTCTCAGAGCTGAGTTTTGCTTCCAGCAGAGCAGTGGCTGCCCCGTTCCCTCCTCCCAGCCCTGAGCTGGGACATTTGGCATTCCCAGCTGGAACCACCCTGGACTTTTCACAGCACCCTATGGGGCTCAGGGCCTTGTACAGGTTTCCTGTGCAGGGCTGACAGAGAGCCCAGGCACCCTGTTAGCATCGTCCTCCCAAACACAGCCCAGTGCTTTGGGAGCTCTGCTCCCCACAGACCCATCCTCGATCGTATCCCATAAACAGGCATTTCTGGGGGCACAAACCCACAGCTATCACTGTGTGGCACAAGACCTGCTCTAAGAACAAGCACAGCTCAGCCTGAAGTGCAGTTTCAGGGACTTCCATGCACAAATCACAAGCTGTCCCCAGGAGGCAGGTCGCTGTCACCGTCGGGAAGGGCCGGGACAGAGCTCAGCTCGCGGCACAAGGCGCCCCGCTCGCCTTTCCCTTCTGCCATTCCCAGACCATGATCAGAGGCAGCATTTTTGACAGGTATTTCAACCTCCTGCTGGGCTTTCTTTATTTTTTTCCCCTTCTATTTTTCTACGTGAGGCATCTCTGGCAGCAGCTCCCCCCCGTTTCAAACCAGGGGCTCTCTCGCTGCCCGTGCGGAGCTGCAGCCCAAGGCTGCCCTGTGCCAGAGCGCTGCGAGCGCAGGCAGCGACCCTGGCAGGAGAAATGGCTGGGATAAGGAGAGAGATGCTCGCACCGAGATGTAGCCATGGCAACGTGCTGCTGCAGAGCAGGAGGCATATCTGCCAAGGCTCAGAGATTTGCCATTTGATCGTGTGGATTTCCATGCTCTGGATGCGATCACATCACACAAAATCCAGGTCAGGCTCGATGCCTTGAATAATTCTTTACCCTCAGGGGCACAGAACTGATGTAGGAAGCAGCATCTCATGGAGGATGCGGTAGGATTAAGCAGATTATCTTTTTGGCCCAAAATAAAGGTGAGCTGTGCAAACGAAGAGGCGCCCAGTTTTGTTTTTATTGCAGGGGAGGCGGCAGAGCCGCAGAGATGTGCACGGAAATCCGCACCTCGCTGCGAGGAGATAAAGGAGAAGTCCCTGGGGCCAGGGCACAGTCTTCCTAAATGAAAATCCCTTCCCGTCTTCCCCTTCACCTCATCACTGTTACCCACGGACAGCAGGAACCACGCTTCCAGACTCACAGCACGGTGTCGGGCTTTTTGCCCGGGCTGCCCCTGCACAGCACCGCGCCACCCAGCACCTGCCTGGGCAAGCAGCTCCCTCCCTGCCCCTCCTCTGAGCCTGCAAAAAGCCTTTCTGGGGACCAAAGGAGGAGCACGGAGAGGTGCCAGAGGAACAGGCTGCACCAACGCACGTTGGGACAGCGGGAGGATGTCCTTTGAGAAAAAGAAGCCACAAACTCCTCAGGGCTTCGGGAGATTTGCAGCTAAGCCTGGGATAAAAGGCTTTTCTTTGGGGTTCTGCCACTGGGCCAGACCTGCAGACACCAAGGGCTGCATCTGCTCTGACCGTGCCTGTGCACACCACGAAAGCCAGGTCTGAGAGCCGGGAAGGACAGGAGGCTCGAGAACAAAGAGCACAGAGCAAGCAGAGGATGAGCCAAGCACTTTGATCCGAGATCTGCAAAAACTGCTGCGGGCTCCAGAGTCCTCTTTTGGGAGAAGGGAAGGGAGAGCTGGCACAGCTGTGCCCCACGGGCGCTGTGTCACCTAGCCCAGGGCAGGACAGAGGCAGAAGCAGCCCCAGCTCCGCAGAGTGGCTTCGCCCTGGCTACAGCTGTGCCCTGAGCTCTGTGGTGTGCAGGGAAGGCCTGTGAAAAACATCAAACCCGAGGAGAAACAGAAGCCTCTGAGCCAGAGCTCGGCTGTGCTAAAAGAACTACGGGAGCAGAGGCTTATTTCACTTTTTGAAGATTTTTTCCCCCTTCTCCTTTATGTTAGCACACCTGAACCCCATCAAAACCTGAAAGTGTTCCTCGCCCTGTACCTTTTAAACGGTGTCCCCATCCCTCATAGCTCCTGGGCTTTAACCTTTGAAAACAACAGGTCCTGAGACCTTGAAAGGGAAAGGCGGCGAGGCACAGATCATCCTCCATTAGAGCAGGACCAGGAAGGGAGGGGGATTCATCCAAGTCTCAGAACCTTTTGGAGAGGTTTAATTCACTCCCGTGTCAGGTCCTTCCCTCCCCGCCCCCTGCTCCCTCTGAACCAGCCTCCCCATCCCTTGCTTTTCACCTCTGTAGGTCTGAGCAGGAGATAAACATGCCCTAATTATTTTCATCTTGCACAGCTGAGCCCTGCAGCCCTTCATTTCCTTACCTGAATGCTCTCGCTTCGAGTGGGTTATATACGACAAAGGCTTTCGAGTGTGCTTGCCGTGCAGCAGAAGCCGGGTGGCACACAGGCATCTCAAACCCCTCTCCTTGAGGCAGACTAATCAGGGACGGGAATTACTCGGGCTTCTTGCAGTCCGGAGGGCTGAAAGACTGAGGGACTTGAGGAACAGGGTCACAGGTTCTCTCTCCTCTAGGCAAATCACGCGGATACCTCACCAGTTGAAATCAGAGCTCGCTCACAGCTTTGTGCTGGGCAAGGAAGGGCCGGGTCGCACTGCAGCCGCCTGCACGCAGCCCCCACATCCCGCTCCTCAGCGGGCATCTCGCTGGCAGCTCCTACAAGGGGCAGGGAGCAGCAGGAACAGCCCCTGCACTGCCTGTGCCACGGGAGGCCCCAGGGCAGGCTGGCTGTGCGCTTCTCCAAGCGACGAGCTCCAAAGTCTCCGGCCACACCAACTGCACAGAGCGGCACAGAGCTCCACCGGGCTCACAGCGTCCCTGATCGCACACAGAGATAGCGAGGGCAGCAGGGAGAGGTGGTGAAGGTCAGCATTGTGCTACCATGCTACAGCTGCAAAAAGCCAAGATCTCCATGCAGAACATCCAGCCGCACGCAGCTCTGGGTCATTTCTGTATCAACGTTAGGTACGGAGCACAGAGACCGCTTGGGTCAGCACGAAGGAGCCCCCTTGTGCAATTCTCAGCCCTTCAGGACTTCTCCAAAATGGGTAACTGTCCCGCCCGCTTACACAAAATCCTTCCACAACGATTCCCTGAGTCCCTCATTTCCTCAGACAGCCCCGTTTCAGGATCACACCTTCCCGAGGTGCCTGGGGAGGGTCGCAGCAGGGACAGAGAAGTCCCATCCCCACCTCTGGGCAAAGCAGGACCCCTGGGGCCAGCCACTGCCCGTCCCGAGCAGGCTCACAACCCCTGCAGGCATCTTCAGAACTGCCAGCGACAGGCACACGAGGATTTTATGACTCAGAAACTAACGACAGAGCAGCCGGCCACGCTGGCTCAGTCTTTCTGACTCAGGTCAGAAAAGCTCGGTGCCTGCTGGAAGCGTTACCGATGTTATTAACGCTGCTAACAACGGTGCCACCCCGGTGGGGCATTGCTCACGGACTAGTTGTGTGGCACAGACCAGGTGGCAGAAGGCCACCGTGACTTCTGGCCAGCAGGCAGCTCAGCCCGCCCTGCCCCACAGCAGCACAGAAAGCTGTCACGTCCCCTGAGCTGCTTCCAGAGCTCCCCGTCCATGTCCCGGCCCTCCCAGCATCATGTAGATTCTGCAGTGTGGCTTCTAAGATACAAAAAGTCGGCTGTGCTCAGCCCCTACCTCCGCTTTGAGCCTCTAATTACTTTGCTACTTCTGAGCAAGGCACTCAGAAGCTCTGAGCACACCCAGAGCCTTCGTCACAAAAATCAAGCTGCAAAACATCTCCCCGGACCAAAACCCCCGAGAGAAACGCTCTAACCTCTGCCAGTAACCAAGAGCAGAGCTTGTCTAGTCATTTGCAATTAAGTTCCTGTGCTAATGAAGCTGCAAGAAAAAAAAGAAAAAAGAAAAAACCTCCTACAACCTCAGGTCAGTCTAATTAAGAAACGTTGTACCTTGCGGTCCCAGCGTACCTTGTGGCAAACAGCTGTGCATGCTTTCGGCTTTGGCAGCAGAATAAGTGGGATTATTTATTTATTACACGAATGTGGAAAAGCTTCAGGAGCATAAGACTCAAGACTTGTGCTGCAAGAAAACCAGAATTATAGAAGACAGACAACAGTCAGCTGGAACCTGTAACGGTAACAGGAGGCGCTGACCATATAAAATACAATTTGGTAAGGAATATTTATGCACTCACTTGTCTTTGAGATTAAAAGCTCACAACCGACTCAAGGCCAAAGTGGAGCTTGTCCTCAAGGAAAGGCAGTTTGGAAGACAAATGCAATTTACCACTTATTTGCAATGCTACAGAAAGTGGATGAGGAAACCTCATATAAAAAAAAAAAAAAAAAAAAGAACAGAGAAAAAACTGTTTGGAAGCTATCATGCTCCTGATTTGAGTCTCTCCCTTCCCCTCGCAAGGGATCTTTGCTGCTAGTTATGGGCTCACATGAACAGGATCTTGTGTCCTCCACCTGCTGCCAGCACACGATGCCGATCGCAGATCAGCAAGCACCCAGCGTCCCTGGGATCGCTTTTGATTGCACAATGCTTATGCTGCAGAAACCAGATCTGAGCAAAACTTTAGTTCAGTGCCTCACAGAAGAGGAGCCCTAATTTTAGGAACTGGCCCAGTGCGCTCTGTTATGTCCATCAAGCCATGGTCGTGTGTCACCGGCACCTAAGTGCTGATCCCTGAGCTTGGTGCTCTTTGCTCAAGGAGCGAGGAGTGCCAAGGCGTTCAGCAACAGGAGCTGTATTTAAGCCCATCTTTCTTTTTTAGGCAATTAGATCCATTTGGCAATCAGCGGGAGACACCGAGGTTAGAGGGGAGCTGCCAGCACTGCTGGGGCCCCGCTCATCTCGATCAGCTATTAAAACTCTCCTCGTTAGCTGGTGAGAAGAGACACGTCCAAAACGACCTCACGCTGCTGAGAACCCACGGAGCGGTCTCCGTGATGGAAAGGAGCTTCTGCACAGAATCTCCCCACCAAAAAAATAAATAATAAAAAAAACAACGAAGTAAATCGTTGGCTGATGCTACTGACAAACCACTGCACTTAAACGGTGGGAAAAGAGCTCAGTACCACACCTCTGATCATGCCTGGGTTGCCCTACAGCCTGAGAGCATGGAAGAAACCCTAAAAAAAATCAAATCACCCATTGGGATGCACAAAGGGACCCCGGAGGGAGCAGGGCACTGCAGGCAGAAGACAGGCTCCCAGAACCAAAACCTGAGGGCTGGGGAGGAAAAGCTGGAGGTTAGAGAGAGAAGGGAAGCAGCCGAATGTGAGAAAACGGAGGGAGAGGGGAAAATAAAAACCTCTCAAGAGTATCCACTTAAGCTTTGAATTGCCTGGCTTTGTCTCTGCCTCACACAATGGAAACGTACAGTAGCAACAGACAGATGCTGAGAGCTGGTTTGCTTCTCATCTGCAATTCCAAACACCCTGTCAGGAACAAATATTTGAAAAGACATCTATCCAACCATTAATGTATCTAGTGAGGCTTTTTTTTTTTTTTTTTTTTTTAAAAAAAAAAAGAAGAAAAATAAATGCTGCATTCATCACAGAGATGTTCTTCCACAGAAATGCCAGCAGAACCACCAGAGGGATAAGCAAAGTTTCAGGTCTTTCTTAGGGCTGAGGACAGCTCGTTACTGAGCTGAAAAGGTGCAGCTGCTGAAGTATTTTGCAGTACAGGGAAAGCAGGGGGGGAAAAAAAAAAAAAAAATCAGACAGCTGTATTTTTAACTGATCATGTGCTTGCTTCTGTTTCATAAGATTTATTCCCTCATTAATCACTGCCCTCCCTTCATTCATGTTAAATATAAAAATGATTAGGAAAGATCCTCATCATGGTTAAAAAAATAATTAGCTGCTACATCATGTTGCACACATTCAGACAGAAAGGAGTGATTAAATTAGGAATATTAAAACCCCATTAATCTGTGCTCAACTTAAGCTCTGCTTGTTCATCTCACTGTGGCACTTATTATTTCTGACACTGAAAGATATTTGAATTACTAGCTGAAACAAGGTCACTATCAGAAAGATGTCAGGTCAGCAATTAGTCAAAGGTGGGAGAAGCTACCAGAACGGAGCCGTGCTTGACATGCCACAACCGTGTCAAGGAGCCTCCCCTGCCCGGCGTCCCTGGGATGAGCAGGTCGGGGCCAGGAGCCCCACGGGCACGGAGCAGCGCTGCCGGCACCCACCCGCAGGGAGCAGGGCTTGCCCCACATCCCTGCACCCCAGCCTTCGGGAGGAAGGCTAAAGGCTCAAAGTCAGACCGTGTGTCTGGAGCTGAGCCCCTTCCCTGGCTGGCGGGGCTCAAAAGAGGCCCACGTGCCCATGGCCGCGGCATCGTGGCTGTGCAGGACCGTGGGCAGCCCAGCAGCGCCTGCCTCCTGCACGGCAGCTGAACCGGGAAGGATGGAGTCAATGCGAGAAGAATGCTTGAAATCCAGGCAAATAGCATTGATTTCAGTGTAATTAACCAGCTTGTTCACCACTTGCACTAATGCCTGTGGGCAGGAGCACTGATTGTTCACAGAACAAAGCCCTCCGAGATGTTTTCTCCCTCTCCAGAAGCCAACAGCCCCACTTCTACTGCAGGGGCAGCAAGCCCAGCATCGGAGAGGTGCCGACAGATGCAGCAGAAAGCTCCCTCCTCTCCCCAGACTGCCTTTTCTGGGCAACCACAAGAATTTGAGGGGAACGGGAGAAAGTCACAGACCTGTGGTGTTTCAGGAACTTAAATATAAGTGGTGGTTTGGAGGAACGGACACAGCACGGGGTATTTGCTGCACAGTGCTTGCATTTTATCAGCCAGACCCCGCCAGTGGCCCTGACTCCGTTTTATGATCCTGATCCCAGGATGAAGGTCTCGGAGCTTCCAGAGCCCTATTTGTGCAGTGCCTCGGCCAGAGCTAGTCCACATCCCCCTCCCGACCACCACAGCAGTAAACGCAAGTTTTAATCTTCACATTCAAGAATTAAAAAAAAAAAAAAAAAAAAAAAGTAATCACTTTTTAATGGAACTACTCGCTCAACTTTTTGGAGAGCCCCAGAAGCCCTATGGGAAGCTTCAGGCTCCAGCAGAGTCCCTGCCATCGCCGCCCCACTCAGCCCCTTTGGGATTTGGTGCCAGGCGCTGCCTGTCCCCACGCACAGATAAGGAAGATGCAAGCACGGGAGGACATAAAGCAAGCAGAGGGGTTACCCAGCCCGACACGGCTCGCAGATGAGCTCCCCGGCTGCTTTTCCAGCCGCAGGTGGACTCAGGTGCTTGGTGGTTGATACCTTTGAGATGTTTGCTATGCTCGCCCTCATTAAGGGGGGGGGGGAAGCACACAAATCTTCACCCCCAGATCTCCTAAAAGCTTCCTTAAGCCCAATATTGCAGTACACAAACTATTTACCGCGTGTTTCCTTCAACCCTGACAGAACCACCTCCGAGCCTCTTTACAGGGAAACGCAATAAAAGAGCTAACGAGGCGGCTCGCTAATTGATGGCAGGGAGAGGAGGGGGAAGGCAGCAGCTACTCGCAACTGCGGGAACTTCTGCGGGGAGGCAGCACGTAATTAACCGGGGGGGATTTCACCAAGATCCCCCTGTCTTACAAAAAATGCTGCAAGACGCGTAATGACCACAGGTGAGGAAAATCTTGTTTTTACTTCCCATCTGAAGGTAGGCATGGAGAATATAAAGCAAACAAAAGAAAAAAAAGAAAAAAACAGCCTCCCCAAGGCATTCTTGTTATTCTTTCCACTTTCCTGCAAGGCTTTGGACCGCCCGGCGGTGCTCCCCCCGCTTGTTGCAGGACCCCTTGAGGGCAGCCCGGGATGCTCAGGAGGAGGGAGAGGAACACGGAGCTGCACCACCTCACTGCTACAGCACTGCACAATGCAGCTGGGCTGGGAAAAAAAAAGGCAAAAGCCACCAACAGTTGCTAAAGTACTTGTTCTGCACTAAAATATTCATTTCCCACCAATAGCTCAGGATGGGCTTTGTTTAGGGGTCTCACAGCACAGCACTGAGACCTCCCAACTTTCCCCACAGTGGGTGGGATTGTTGGCTGGACACAGCAGCAGCTCATTGGCACCCTCGAAGGCAAGCAGAGGATTGCCGTCGACTTTGCCAAGAGAAGAGCTGAGGCAGCCCCTGCAGGAGCCATCCCTTCTGCTACAGTGCAGACACCAGGGGGCAAGGGAGGATCTGGCAGGCAAGACCTGCTATATATTCTAATGCTTCTGAAACAGCTTTGGGGCTCACCTATATGAAAGAAGGATTCACGTACAGCTAGTGCAGACCCACAGCAATCCTTCATCAACCCCATCAGGGAGCTTTAAGTAGCAAGGAGAAGCAGGAGCACAGCCAGGGAGCTGCACCAAGGCTCAGCGGGCGGCAAGCCGGGCACCTGGATTTTGTGGTTGAACTCTGCACGAGTGTCCCTGCCTTCAGCTCAGGCAGCGCTGATGCCAGTCACGGCTTCATTTAGAAGCATATTTTCATACTAAGACTCTGCAGGTTAGGGAGTGGGACAGAGCAAATCCACAGATTTAAGCATTCGTTTATCTGAGCCCTCCGTACTTGGGAGCTCGGGTACTACGCTGCAGGCAAGCCGTTGTTCCTATCGCATGGTTAAAGCTTAAAACCTACAGACAACGTCCTAAATACCAGTAGCTGGGAAGATTTTAAGAACACATCCAAATAATGGGAGCTATTTTGACCACCAAGACGTGAGTGAGCTCGCCCCTGCCCCACGCTCTGCGGAATTAAGACACTCGTAAATCCCTGCCCAGCGAGCCCTGGAGAAATAAAAGAGGCTTTAAATATAAGCTGCCCTACCTCTTCATAAAGAGAGGGGAGCAGCAGAACTGAGAGGAGACAGGCAGAGGAAAGGACAAACATAATTGCTGGAGTCAAACAGAGAAAACTGCAGATAAATACCAGCTAAGGGCAGCTCCAGAAACCTCCCCGCATGCCCGCGCTGGCTGCGGCCATGCAGGCACCGAGGGAAGGGGCTGCCGATGCAGAGGTCACGCAGAGCTGTAAAAGGCACAGCAACTTGTTAGTCGGAGCCCTGCCATCGAGACTCCATGGCTGGATGAGCTTCTACACAGCTTTGACACTTTAAAATGGTGTTAGGAAATGAAGAGCTTGCCAGCTCTTTAGGACTTAAGCCAGCATGGAGTGGCATTTGCAGCGCCTCTTCCAGCATGCTGGCACAACATTTTGCCACGCGTTCACGCAATCCTCCTGTGGCAGAGATGAAGAGGCAGAAACGTGGAGGAGAGGAGGCTCAAAATGCCAGATCTGGTGAGGAGGAAAGAGGAAACCGGGCAGAGATGGACTCAGAAGAAGGAGATAAAATAAGAAGCCATGAACAGCGACACCGGTGTTCCTCGTCCTTTTGCTTCCCAGCCCAGGGCTGTGCTGGTGCCCCCATCGCCCCCGGGCAGCACGAGGTGTCCCTGCAGCTCGGAGCGGGTACCTCGGGGTGAGAAGGGCAGTGCCAGAGCAGTCACATCAACGAGAACTTGGTGTTGCCAGGGAAACAGCTCACTCGGTACTGGAAGCATCATTCTGGGGTTGTTGTTTTTCTCCTCATTGGTTTTGCATCCCCACAGCACCAGCTAACTCAATCAAGCCGCAGACAGCAGAGCAGCAGCCACAGGATACACGGCAACACGCAGCAAGCAGCACGGCGAGCGAGAAGGGCAGGGTGCACACCGGTGCTAGAGGCACCCAGAGACACCAAGCTGTCATCTTTAATACCTGCAGAGCTGCCGAACATTATCAAACGAATCCTCATTAATCAATAGGATGAAATCAGGCAGTCAGCCCAGTGACCAAATCACCAGCTCCCTACAACCAAACACACCCCATGCCCTGTCCTCCTGCCAGTCCATCACCCCCGAAGGAAGGGAGAGGGCTCCAGGAGCCTTCCCAGCACCTCCCCATCCCCACGCTAACAAGGCACCAGCACGTTCACACTGCTCTGAACGCCCTCCTCATGTTGAATCACGATGCTTTGAGCTGTTAGAGGCACAAGGACCACATCAGAAGCAGGAGCAGAAGCAGCAGGGTGAGCCTGGCACCCTCCATCTCCGATGGGACTTAATCAGATGCCCGGGGAGCAGCAGGGAGAGGAGCCTGCTCACACCTCAGCCTGCTCACACCTCAGCGATGCAGCGGGAGCTCCTGTGGGTGCAACCTGGGGCGACGTAGCAGAGAAACTCACAGCGGGTATTTTCAGTTCATGGATGATGGCACAACACCTAAGCCTCGGGGGACAGCCCAGTGCGAGTCCTCCATGGGCAGGGAGTTACCTGGGCTGGGAACTGCAGCGCTGCACGAGCACGGAAGGTGAGCAACATCTGCAGCTCAGCAAGCGGGGCCGTGGCCGACTCTGCTGGCAGTGCCTGCTGAAATAGGACTTTTGCATTTCTCCTCCACCTCCCAGCCTGATCCCTGTAAGGCTCCCCAGCCACCAGGCTGTACGGAGCTCCTCACAGATGCTCAGTGCTGACCACCAAGATACCCTGAGGACAGAAAGCAGCTGAACCCTGAGTGCTTCCAGCCTTCTTGGGCATGCAGGTGACCGCTAGACAAAAGCCACCTGAGAAGGCAAAAGAACAGGTAAAATTCACCGACACATTCTGATGCCTCCCTTGGTGGAGAAGCTCTCAGTTTTGATGACTGTGAATTCACCAGGCTGTTTAAACCGGAGTTATTTTTCACATGGGTCCAGATTCAGGGGATTTCCAGAGCGTTTCAACCGGGGCTTCTCTAAGCAGGAGAGGGGAAGCTGTGCAAGCTCCTCCCGTCCCTGCCAGAGGCACACTGCATGCACAGCGGTGCTCTGCAGGCAGCGAGCAGGATCCACACCAGAAGGGTTATTTCAGCCTCTGCTCCAGTTTCGGGGCAGCTGAGGAGCTTGTAGTTACCCAAGTGACAAGACTTGGGTCTTCCCTCCCCCAGCACACCACAAATCGCTCAGCATGAGGCCCCTGGGAAGCAGCCGCCGTGCAGAAGCGACCGCATCCTGGCCGTGCTGCAACAACAGGAAGGGACCGGGGGCACAGGGAAACCCCCCCCCCAAACGCTGCGGGATGGGGTGAGGAGAGAAAGGGCAGCCACAAGAAGAATCCCCAAAGCCCCTCCGAGGAAACACAGCCCTTCGGGGGCCTTTTGACCCCAGCACTGGGCAAGCAGCATGAGCAGACGCGGAGCAGCCGTCACCAGCTCGATGCCCTCGTGCAATCGGACGTGCAAAGTTTGTGCCCACGGATAGGGCTCAGGTCCTCCTGCAGGCAAAACCCGAGCAGAGCAAACCTGCACCTCCACCTGCGACTCCCATCCCTGCTGCACTTCATCACCCAACAGAAAGGAACCCGTATTTTTTTGGAAACTGAATTACGCTTTCTGGAATATTAAGATAACAAAGTTGTTCCCCTCACCGAGCCACATGAATAATGTCTGCTCCCTCCCCATGAGCTGTAAAACACGAGCTGTATTTTCTTGTGATTTTCAGTTAAGACTCAAGGTGTTGGTCTCACTGTGAGAGGCTGCTGGAGGAGCTTACAGCAAGCACCAGAGAGGAGGCACCCACGGCACGTGGAAAGCAGCAGGCGTTTAGGGGACAGACAGAGGCAGGACAGGAACCGACAAACATCTTCTGAACCACCAGCACCTTGTACCCAAGGACTCTGAGCATCATTTTAACTTTTAAACAAACACAACTGAGGGAAAAAGCCCCATCTTCCCAACGGCATTCCAAGTTTTTAGCTAGAGAGGTGAAGGATCGTAGTCTCAGCTTACTGCAGGAACTGTCAGCAGGCAGCCAGCACGAAGCTCGTGATGCCAAAGGCACATTTCCTGCAACAACACCAAGGTTTGGATCCTTCCCTCCAGCACAGCCCCATTCCACAGCTCCTATGCCTCTGCCACCTGATAGAGTGGGCAACTCACCAAGCCTCCTCCGGGCCCCGGGGCCCCAGACAGAGGTCCTGATCTTTTACTTACTTATTTTCCTCAGGCCCCAGTTTCTTAAATCACGACTTTCATTAAGCCCCAGCACGGCGTGGCTCACAGCCGTAATTCTTTTCTCCCACCTTCCCACCACAAATCCATTCAAAGTGAGTGACATTTGCAAAGTGTATTTTCACGGCCCTCCGTAATCCCTTCAGAATATTAAGACTGCATTACTTTGTCTTTGGTTACATTAACTTCAATTTTCCTTATGAGTAAGTATTTGGCTAAAAATTAATATAGTGAAGTTGAAAAGAATCTTATGATAGGAAAAAGACTAATTTCATCTCTGGCTGCTCAGATACCAGAGTACACTGGGGTTAATGTAATTAACTTACAATTTTAGCCTAGGTTGTGTACATACACTGAATCTCCCTGCTGGAAACAAGATTAGATTTTATTACACTATATATCCTGGTTATCTTCACCATGCCTCCAATATTACTTCCCTCAATGACTTCAAGGCTCTCTGCTGCAATGAAAATGCAGAACCATCTGGTATTGAGCCCATGCAGTTTATTTAAGGATTTAATTAAATGCTCTAAATGGAGAGCTTCTTTGAATTAACATTTTAAATGTGACTTATTGCAGGTTTAATATTGTCTTAATGCCAACCTGGGAAACTCCATAGCCAAGTTGTTGACGTTTAAATTGAATTCATTTGGGTGGCTCCAGGGGGACTCATTAATTAATCTAAACAACTAATGGGGATTGGTTCTGACTTTTGATGAAGATTATTTACAGAGACAATTTGCAGTGAATAAAGAGTCACAGTAGGCAAATGTTTAATTGAATTTAAAAAAAAAAAAAGGACATCTCATTGTGTTCAATATCAAGGATGCATCTTGCAAGGAAGCTTTGAAATACCAAGAAAGGGCCGATAGCTTGAAGCTTCCTCGCTGCACACTAATAACAAAGGGAATGGGTAATTACATTTGCCTGCGTAATTTGCAGCTTGTAAGAGGACAACAGGTCTGTCTGGCTCACAGTACACACAGAAAGACCTGAGCACGAAGTATCCTGTGATTCAAAGACAAAGTTGCCCCGCTCACTTTTACTTACTGGAAAAAAAGACATTTTCCAGCCAACCATCAGCTGGAGAGACAGAGCCGAGTCCTCTCGGTTACATTTGCAAACACCCTGGACAACTGCAATGAGTTCAGCAGAGCTGCTTTAATTTACAGCAACTTAAACCTCTCACATCCAATCTTCTCTCACTCTTTGATTATATCAACTTTGGAATCAGATATTTGCACCTCTGAGCGCACCACGAGCCCTGCACGCACTAAATCTACTTCTGTGGTTGGTTTCCTGTGAGCCGCAGCAGCAGAACAGCACCTGCCTCCTCGTGCATCTGTCCTCGTTAAGGCACATCACCCTTCAGCATTTTTCACCACCTCCATTACCATGTCTCGTCTTGAACCCTCCGGTTACCACCGCAGCAAGGCAACTTGGGGCACCGAGCACACATTCCCATTCCCAGGGAAATGCTGCTCCTGAGGGCACAAACAGCCCTAAATACCTGAGACTTCAAGCACGAGTTCTTCAGGACCACTTCTGTGTTTAACACGAGCCACAAGTGCTCCTGGCCAGCAGCCCAAGGAAGCAGAGCAGAGCACGGGGTGAGGGGAGCCAAGGATCTCAGCTGCACGTCAGGGCTCCACGGCCCAGTGACCGTCTCCTAAGGGACTTTTACTCTTTTGTTCCGCGTTTTCCTTAACCTAAACCCAAACCAATTTCATATTTAAAAGCGCAGCATTGACGAAGGGCAGGAGAGGTGGAGGACAAAAGGAAGAAAAAAGACATTAAGAAAAAAAAAAAAAAAAAAAAAACAACTACAAAACCAATCAAATCCTACAAGTGCTGCACTTTCATAGCACGGTCATTAATTATGCAGAGAGGCTTGATGAAGAAATCATTCAGCATTTTAAACACTCACGCAGCCAGGAAACTGCCAGAGATGCCCAGCAGAGCCCGAGCAGCACCCGGCTGCTTACACCACCCTGGGGACCCCCATCAGACCAGAAAAAAAACAAAAACCACCACAGCATCACTTCTGCCCAGAGGCGAGGCTGAGCCCAGCCCAGCACCCTCTGCCCCAACCCGTCTCAGATCCCTGCTTTATTTCCAGTAACACCGAACCTCGCCTAGTCTGAAAGGAAGAGGCTCCAAACTTCTTTTCTTTCCAGGGCTGGACACATCCTGAATGCTAATTTAGGAGGCAATTGAGGGGGAGGGTACATTAAGAAAATGCACATAACCATTAAGCCAGGGAGACTAAAGCATCCTGCCTGGATCAGCGCTGCTGGATACTGTCTAGAGCATCGCCAGCTGCTCTCAGATACCTATAGTGGAGCTCTTTTATGCAAACACCTCCAGTAACAGCTTTTGTGGATCTGACAGACAGAGTGGTTAAAAATTAGGCATTCAGTGGGTATCCAGTGGAGAGACATTGTACAGCACATCTGAAGAGGGGAGTCAGCCTCGGAGAGGGAATTCTGAATTGCCTGGAGGGGAAAGGCTGCTCCGGCAGGGAGCGAGGCTGTGCTGGGAGCATCGTGGCGTCCCTCCCATCTCCTGGGGTCACTGGGGGGCTGCAGAATTGGGATTGACAGACAGCAGAGGGTCACATCCCCCCCAGAAAGCTGCAGATGTGGGTCACGCTGCAAATGGTAGGATTGTGGTGCTTTTCCATCAGATCCCAACATCTCCTATAGGACCTTATCAGCACAGGACACAGCCGAAACCATTTCCCTATCCAAGCCCAGTAATAAAACAGTTTTTTAGCAGCACCAATGCACCTCAACTCTTCCCACAGACAAGAGCTACACCAGCAGTCTTCAGCTCAGTCAACAGGTTTTGACTTGATCCCAGATAGGAAGAGCAAGGAATGGTGGAGGGGTCACCTACCCTTGTAGGACAAGAGGGAATGGCCTCAAATTGTGCTGGGGAGATTCAGGGTGGCAATGAGGAGATATTTCTGCTCAGAAAGAGTGGTCAGGCATTGGGACGGGTTGCCCAGGGAGGTGGTGGCATCACTGTCCCTGGGGGTGTTCAAGGAAAGGTTGGACGTGGTGCTTGGGGACGTGGTTCAGTGGGTGATAGGGCGATGGTTGGACCAGGTGATCCCGGAGGGCTTTCCCAACTTTCAGGATTCTACAATTCTATACCTGGCTTGAGCCGCCAGCTATAGGGGTCAGATAACCAGAGTGCAGTGAACATTATCTGAGCACTTCAAAAAAAAAAAAAATTAAAAAAGCCACCTCTGGGGCAGTCCTCATTCCAGTAATAATTTCTTGTGTTTGCTGCCTTTTCTTTTTAAACACCTTATTGCTGTAGGGAATACCAGCTGCTCTGGCTATGCTACAATTGCTTAGGGATGGCCTTTAGAAGCTTTGTTTGATTTTTCTACTTCATTTAACATCAAGTCTGTGAAGTATTCCTAAACTTCAAGGGACTCCTGAAGGTTCTGGCACCAACCACTAAGAGCATCTGCTAAGGGGTAACCACACAGCTCCTGCCAAGGGCAGGAACCAAGAGTCAGGCTGGAGAGCTGGCAGATTTGGGACCACCATTTAGGTTACTGCAAAACACGTTTCTAAATGGCACACGCATAGATTTTGTATATACACACACATATAGAAATGTATCAACAATACACACGTATGTAAACTGAACCCAACGTGGAAGGGGTCTGATAGAAACCGGCACGTGAAAATGCAATTTCTTTCCTATTCTCATTTACACTGTTTGGATTAAAATGCATCTTTCCACATCCCACATGCAAATGGAATATAAACAGTAAAAGCGGAACATTTAAACAAATATTTGCAAGAGGGTTTTGTTTGTTTTTAAATACTTGGCCTCCTCCAGAACGAATCCACAGACCACACAGAGTTTCATGAAACACCTCTTCTTTGTTCCCTTATAAAAAGGAAGCAGGGACATCTATGTGACCAGGCAAGATCTGGACGAGCACAGATCTTCAGGTCCATAGGCAAGATTTACACCCTGAGCCGCACACAAACCAACGAGCATGTATCTGTCCTTGCATCTCTCACCAAACAGGTACACAGAGAGCTTGTGGCAATCCCGAACCCGAGCTCCAAGTAAATCTGAGCCTGGGTTCTGTGTTTAGGACTGCTGTCAGCAACATCACCCCCATCCAGCAATGGCAAAGACTAATTTTTGCAAAGCAGAGCACTTATCTTTCTTCTGCAACTCACAAGACATCGACGCAGTCAGCATGAAGAATCACAACAAACTTTTTGATTAAGAAAAAAAAATACAGAGGCACTGACCTGTCTGTCACTGAGATCTCGACTGTCTTTGGATTTAAATTCACCGCCAGAAGCTTCCATGTCCTGAAAAATAAAAAATAATAAAACTGAATTGGTGTTATTCTCATGTTTTACACCCATGTAAAATACAACAGGGGCTGCACCACACAGCACACAGAAAGATGGCTTCAGCTTTGTGCTCAGTGTTTCTGCTGGTTCAAGTGCAGGAGGGACCAGAAATGAAATGAAAATCTCCAGTTTCTCATTGTACACCTGAATCAGTGATGAGAGACAAACTCTTGGTGGACAAAGCTATTGGAAACCCAAACATAAAGCCTAATATGTGAAAAAATATTGCCTTTAAAAAAAAACACAAACACAAACACCTGAAAACATTGAGATATCTGCTACCTTCTGTGGTAAGAAGAGGGAAATAGGGACTTTTTTTTTTTTTCTTAAAGTAAAAGAAAAACTGTCAAGTTCTAACATTTCATCAAAACTTGGCTGGCTGATGATGGCTGAGAACACTCTGCAGTTCTGCAACCTCATCTCCTTCAGAAAAGGGAAGGTGTAGGGAATTGAGGCCGCCCTAACAACATCATCCCTGTCAATTGTTCTCCTGGTAGAGAGCCAGGCCGGTGCTAAAAACCACGGAGTTTTCCACTGTTACCTAGAGCATGAAATAACGTCCCCACCGAGGGCTGCAGGCTCATAAAGCATAACGGAGAGTCATGAACGGGATTTCCAAAGGTACCCGAACGTGTTTCACTAAGGCTGCACACCTAAATTATTGAGGCACTTTAGAAAAATCCCACTTCATTGAAGTAAATCCACAAGGTATCAGCGTCCCCATCAGCCCTGGTGGACTTTGCAGTTAGGGAACAAACACCCTGACAAAACCTCAGCTGTGAGCTATCGCGTGGCTGCTGAGGATGTTTCCAGGAGGGTGGTCAGGCTTTCCTCACTTAATTTTTCATTTTGCCTTTGAAAACATCCCCAGGCGCGGTCTGGAGCCAGCCTAACTTCCCTAAAACTTGTCGTGTTTGTTGGACGCGTTCCTCAGGCACAGCAAGGAGAGGTCCTAAGAGAACACGAGGCGGGCTCTCAAAAACAACGAGCCTGGCACTAACGACATAGAAATCTGCTGTTTCCTTTTATCGTGCACGTGGACGGCCAGGACGCTGCAGACAGGCTGCACAAACCACAGGGGGAGGCACCCACGCGCATGCAGGGGCTGTGGGGAGGATTTCCCTTTGCTCTCCTGGCAAAGGAAATGTAACAGGACAGCAGATAATCTGCTGCCTGCCTTTATTTGGAATCCACAGCAGCGAGAGAATTACTACATGCCAATTGAGCTACTTAAATAGCAGCTTGGCACACAAACAACAGCCCTGGATTAGATGCTGGGGTGTAAGACACAGGCAGGGCTGGCTCAGCCCCGGCTTGGCCAGAAGCTGGGAAATCCAGACTCAAAATCCTGGCCCCACACACACAGGAACCCATCACATCGGCCCCTAGTTATTATTATTAACTAACTAAACTCCTGCAGGCTCCCTTCTCAGCCTTCTGTGCTGAGCTACCAAGGACAACAGGGTAAGGGCTGGGGAACGCGCTGAGCAGAAGGGCTCGTGTCTGGGAAAGACAACTGAAGGACGGGAAGGTGGAGGTGGGAAGATGCAGCTGGAAAATCAAAGCGCACCAAGACAAATGGCCATTATCCAGCAAAGTGTGCTACTACTTTCTTAGCAACGCACATCACTTAGATTAATTTTCGGAGAGAAAACAGGCTGTCTCACCAGCAGCCTTATGGTCTTAGCAATTCGCTTTACAATTACTCACTAAACTACCTTGATTTAATTATTCGAGAAGAATCTCACCGCCACCGCTAACTACTTAATTAAAAACACAACTTTAGAGCAATAAGGGAGTCACATTATATTGTATTTGAAATAGATTTCATGCCAAAACCAGGCGCTGTTTACTTTAACCAGCTTAATGTGCCGATATATTCAGAGTTCCGAGGATTTTAAGAATGGCTCGAGCAGCAGCCATCATCCAGGGGCTGCAAACAACGCCCATAAGCTTGTTCTCCTTCAGAGCCTAGGCAGCTCCAGCAAAATCAAATTAAGAAAAGCATCACCACAACAGAACTAGTCCGGAAAATAAGCAAGCTTTACCCCCGGGGAAGTCAGAGGCTGAGAGGCCTGGACAAGCTCTTACCTTGCTGGTGCTCCCCAGGCGCTGGAGCATCCCCCACCTCCTGCCCCTTCTGCTGGTGCCAAATGCCCACAGGTGCAGGTGGGCACCCAAACTGGGGCTGCTCTTTGCATTTCCACCAAGGGCCTATCAGCAGGGGCAGATACACCAGGTCCCAGCTTGTGCTAATCGAGGTGACTGCACCTCCTGACCCACTCCTCCAGGCCAAAAAAGGGGAAACCTGTGCTCCGTTTGTACAAGCACCCTCAGCCCTGATGACTCTTTGCTACTCCCTTCAGCCCAAAGCATTGCAAAGCCCCGGGCAGCGAGGTCCAGGTTCCCCATCATCATCTTCCTCCTCATCATCTTCCTCACTGGGAGCTCCTGCTCACATGGGGGTCCCAGCCCCTCCATCTCTGCGTGGTGGCACGGCAGGAGCACCCCAAATGCTCCATGCTGGTGATCTCTGCCTGAGGGCAGTGACCTGAGACCAATTCCCTTTTTTTTTTTTTTTTTTAAATCAATCTTAGCATTTTAATGTGTGTCAAGCATGGGTATCACCTGATCCTTGAAGGAGTCAAGAGCGGTCTTCAATAATTTGTTGTTTTTTTAACCTGTGGCAGAAGGGGCTGTGAGTTAATTGGCTCAGTTGCTGCCGTGATGTGGGTGGAGAAGCCTTTTGGGGAAAAAGCAGTCAGATGCCTGTGGTGAGACAGCCCGTGGGCAAGCAGGGGTAGCTGCAGACACCAGCACGGCTCACACAACGCTTTTGGAGAGCACCGGTCAGATTTAGACTTTGCCAAGCAGTGTAGGAAAGGCCCCCAAATTACTACCGGGCCATTTCCCATTTAGTTACACCCCTCTCCTTCTCCAGGAGGCACTAACTACTTGGCGTTTCATACGTTTTCCATACAGCTAAAACTATACACGTATCCAGATACAAAAAATTAAATGCCTGCCTTCTTGAATATTATCTTCTTGGTTTATTGTGTGCCCTCACTCCCCTTCTCTTCCCGGAGAGACCAACCATCACATGAAAATGCTTTTCATCATCTGTAAAATTTGATGCCCAAAATAGCCCCACGGTTGCCCTAGCAACTAGCATTTATTCCCCCTCCCCCCAGCATCCCCCCCTTTGCATATTGCTGCATATTTCTATCATCTCTTTCCAGGCACAGTTCATAAACACGGCTGCATAATAAAGAATGTTATCACCAATGACTTACAGCCCAGCTGCTGCAAATAAGATATGAAGTGGCAGGGAAATACAATTTCATGCAGCTAGGACAACAGATTGATTGGGTGCCCTTCAAATTTGATGCCACTTCTTTAAGTCTGTCCAAATTCAAAAAAAAAAAAAAAAAGTTAGTTTCCCCACCTCCCCATCTTTCCGTGGTAGCAACAGACAATAAAAGTGGGAGATAATTCACTAGGACACTCATTATGTCTGCAGCAACCTTGCCCTGAGAGATTGACAATTTAAAGAGATGTGCTGCTTCCCTCCGCCACCTCCTCTACTTTTTCCCCAGCCACCCTCCTTCATCAGAAGTCTCATTCCTCCAGTTTGGTTGCCTGTTTAATTTAATTATCTTCCCTTTCAAATTATTATTTCCGTTCAGATTACTAGCCAGAAGGCTGTTATAGACAGAGACAAGCAAAGTCCTCAACATCATTACCGCCATCCCCAAAATTTTATCTTTGTTTTTATTTAGTTTTGGTAGAACAACGTGAAAAGCCTCCCCTAGCATCAGAGAACACCCCGACAAGGACGAAAGGAGGCGTGCTTCGAAATTCTTCTTTTCCCCTTGTCACTTCTGATGGGCTGACCTTCAAGGACACGGAGATCTGCTCCGGAGGCTGCTCGGAAGGCGCAGAGATCACCTTGTGGCACCAAAGTGCAACACAGCACAAGGAGCAGCTGCCTCCAGACGGGCTGTGCTGATGCTCTCACCGTGCTTCTGCTCGTAGCAAAGTCTCTGGGTGCGTGCAGAGACAGCCCCTGCACAGCAGGGTTTCTGTCCCCGTCCTCTCCTTGCTCACAGAGGTGCACTGGATTCTTCTCTGCCCCCTTGCACACTGCTCAGGGAAAGCTCGCAGCGCTGGCATCTCCAAGACGCTGCTCCTCCATCCCCCAGTTACCCCAGTTACAAGCTGCCTTCCCCGTGGGTTATTCCCTGGCACAGAAAGGATGCCTGGAGCAGGGCTGGCAAGGACGGGCCTCGTTCTGCACCAGGGATCCTGGCACTGGCCTAGCACCCCGCAGCTGTCAGAGCAAGGGTCAGGACGTGCAACGGGTGCACTGCTTGGAAATCTGCAGGGAAGGAAGGGAAGGAAAATCCAGTTTGTTTCCATTTCACAAGAAGAGAGGGATGAGCGTGCAGCCTCCCGTTCCAAATCTTGCCTGGCGTTACCGAGCACTCACCAACCAAAGCACCCAGCGGGAGGAAATCACTCCTCGCAGAAGCCTTTTGGGCATTAACTCAAAAGCAGCGCCAAAGCCACAACTCTCCCAAGGACTCTGGAACCAACTCTCGTGCATCTGGACACACCACAAGGACTGCCTTCCTCTCAGCACCTCCAGCAGCCCACAGCAGCCAGGCTGCTCGAGAACCAGCTCCTCCTGCCCAGGAGCCCGCAATGCCCACACGTTTCTTGCCTCTCAGTGCAGGAGATGCTGCCAGCTCTTAAAGCTTTCACCGCAATGACCTGCTCAGGTGCTAGGCTGTGGAGAGAACCCTTCCCAGCTGCTATCATGTTTTTTCATCACTCAAAACATTTAAGATAGGAATCTAGGTGGTTGGCTGCTGCTTTAACCAGTGAAGCACTGACTGGAAGGCAGAGCAGAGAACCCAGAGGTGTGGGGTTGAGCTAATCTCATAGGGCCTGGTCATATCCAGCGTGGGATCCTCAGTAAGATCCCCTGACCCCTCAGCTCCTCCTTCCCCACCTGTACACAGCAACAACAGATCTCCAAGGAGCTTTCAGACACGAGTAGCTCTGATTTGGGCAATGTTTAAGAACTGGAACTGAGTTTTGGGGGTTTGCACTCTGATCCTAGGACATTGTGATGCTTAAATGTGCAGGACGTTTGCCAGCTACTCAGATGGAAAGCATGAAAGCAGCTCAGAGCAAAATTACTATTATTAAGATGAGAGATGAGGTTTTAAACCCCAAGCTGCAGCTCAGGAAAGTTAAAACCACTTTCAGCATCCGTCTTGAGATACGTTCGGTGATCAAAAACTGAAGTCAGCTTTGAAGCAGCAGTCACAGGTCACAGGAGCGTTTAAGGGTAGGGTAGAAGGTGCCACAGAAAAGTTGGGGGATGTTTTTTTTTTTTTTTTGTGGTACTTTTAGTAGGAAAAATGTAGAGTTGAAGAGAAGCAGAAAACATGTAATATGCGAAAGGAAGATTTTTATTTTTTTATAACCAATTTCTACCACCTCCTTTGAGGCGTGAGCAGCTCTTTAATCTACAAAGGGTCATTTCTGTGTCATTTTTCTGTCCTAAGTGGAGGCCAAGTTCAAGAGGCGCTCCTTTTAATTTCCTCTGGATACAAGTACTTGGACACAGAATCCCATTTATCTTCCTCGCCTCAAGTAAATAAATTTTAAAAAGTTAGTGTGTCCTATAAATACTCCATAATATACAAGATCCAACATCACTTTTTTTTTTTTTGCACCTAAAACCTTAAACCCTACTGACACCATAAAGCATCAGTGCTCCACATCCCATGATTGTTTCCCATAATCTAGGGGAACATTAAAGAGAGAAAAATTGTGCTGAAAAATGACATCTTATCTATTTCCTTCCTCCCTAGCACCACTCCATGTTTTTGTCATCGCAGGTCAGACACCTGCTCCCCACGTTGTAATCTGGGGAAGTGATAAATGCTTGCAGGCAGTGATTACGAGCGGCCGCATTCACTCGGTGTCAATCTGGAAAGCAGCACGGCGACGCCGTTGCCATTCTTTGTCCTGCCAACAGGGCGAATTAAAGAGGGAGGAAGAAAAGCTTAAGGAAAAAAAAAAAAAAAGAACTGACAAAGGGAATTTTTCTCTTACCTCCTTCCCAGATGGGAAAGCTATTACCAGGTCCAGACTTTATATAAGCGCCCGTGTCAGGGAGGGGATGCTCCAGCTACAAGCACTCTTACAATCTCTTGAGAGACTGGGGGGTGAGGAGGATAATTTACATGATCTGGGTTCTCTTGGATTTGACCATGACCTCCACAAGACTACGGGTGTATTTAAAATGGCAAGACAGATGGGCAGCAAGCCAAATTGCAACACAACGCAACAAAACCTAGCAAAGCACAACTTAATCACTGCTGCGTCAGCCCCTGGGCAGCCCCTGAGTGACCCTTCCTGCTGTCGGGCTGGATCGTGCCCTCATCTGTGGGGCAGAACCGGTCAAGGGAGAGGAGCCTGGTTCATCACGTTCTGCATTTCAACCAAGAACCACTAAATTTACCCATTTTCCAGGATTTGGGGTGTGCTGCAGTTATCTGGGTGATAATGCAAAGTGTCACAGGCTGTGTCCAAAGCACGTGGCTTCCTAGGTGAGGTTGGAGGAGATCCTGTCATTCATCAGGAAAGCTACGTGTCACCTCATTACACCAGACGCTTTTGTGGCAGCAACCTACTCTCACAACAGCTTTAGGTAAGTGGGGAAAACCTGGAGCTGCATTTATGTCAAGAAACCCAACGGTATCTCCACGCCAAGGCACGCTTTCTGCAGGGCTTGAACAAACCCAGCACTGTGCACAGAAGGGCAGAGAAAGAAAATCAGTTTACCAAGATTAGAAATGAAGCATTTTAACTAGTCCTCAGTGAAAACACTGAAGCCCTGAGTGCAGAAGCTGCAGGCTCCCCAAGTCGCCCTGTCGTGCTGCAGGTAGGGAGGGCACGTCCCAGGAACTGGACTTCAACTCGTCAATTATGCTGTGGCTGCACAGTGCAATTATCCATAAATATTTATACACGCACGCACGCCCTTTGTTCTGCCTGCACGTGACATAGAGGAGAAGTTTGGCTCTGCTCTCTCTCCCTCACCTGGATTTGCTCTGCCCTTTCTGCTGGATACAAGGGATTTGATCGAATTAACTTAATTGGCAAATGTATTGTTCAGGCAGCTGTGACAGAAGTGACTTCGTGCATTAGTCCGAAGGTTAAGGAGCTCATGGCAGCTCCCAACACTTCCTGCTGCCAGACGCCTCTGTACCATCTGAATTGGGCTTTGGAGCAGGTTCAGGGGGGCGATGCCCCGTGCCGTACATTGTGTTCGGCTGCACAGAGGCAGCTTGGTCAGAAACGCCCACATCCCTGGCTCCTTGGTGTGCTCCCAGCCATTTGCCATGTCAAGGATATTGGAAATTGGATCTACACGGCATTATTGTTATTCCTTTTTTCCGAAAGAGGACAACAGAGCATCTGGAGAACAGCCCTGCCTTGCGAGCCAAAGCTTCTGCCCTGTCTCCACCCCAGCTGCCGTGGCTGGATGCCACCCGGCCTGCAGCTCTCACCGTGGGGGATGCTGTGTGGGGCTGTGCCCTGCTCCACAGAGCCAGGGCTTGGCTCCCAGGGCTTCCCTCCAGCTGCTGGTGCTCAGCAAGGCCAAGGCCCATGTCCTGCCACCACATCCCCGCTGCCCAAATTCCCCCCCGTGGCTTGACACTGGTGGGCCAGCAGCCACCCAGGTCCCCCTCCCTGGCTAACAGTAAGAGCACCTCCAGGTCTCCAGGTGGAGTAGCTCATTTTGGGGCAGATATTCCTCTTCCTCCCTCCCCTCTGACGCTCCTGTTGCTGACCTGATGACGAACATCACTTCAGTGCCTCAGCTGTGTGCCTAAAAGGGACTGCAGGATGGAAACCCACCACGTGCAGGTGGTTTCCCAGGGTGGTGTCAGTAATTTGGGCAGCCAGGTGAACCTCTTAGCTTACCTTCAGCAGCACAGGGAAGCAGTAGGGGAGCTGGGTGACCAGAGCTGCAGTGGGAGAGGCCAGGACACAAGGCTGGAGAGCACCTTCCCTCCTCATCCGAGGGGCTGTGTGGCTCTGGGCAGGGGCAGGCCCTGCCCTGTGATGGGGGCACGTGCTCACAAAGGCCGTGCATGGGGAAGCAGTCCCCAAACCTCCCTGCTGCACAGACATCAGTGACGGCGATCCTACAGAGCCCAAGGGACCCTACAGAGCCCGAGGGACCCTTCCAGCACACAGTAAGGCCAAGAGCCCCCCTGGATGGAGCTGCAGCCTGTACCACCACCAGGGAGCCACATGTCTCCTCTGCTCACAGCCGCACAGCTGGGGGCACAGAAATGTGGTGACAAACGGCACACAGCCAAGACCGAGCTGCCCTCGTGGAGGAGGTCACCTCTGGAGGACCAGCAAAGCAGGTGGTGGGAGCAGCTCGTGTTTATACCTCACCCCCTAAATGTCCTCTGGACCAAGAGGGCAGCCCACGGCCCCGGGCAGCCCTTCCCCAGCCCCACAGGCGCGTGGAGAACACAGTTCAGTCTTTTTCTTTGCACACACAGGCGTAGAGAGACGGGGAAATTTTCATAACCGTTTTGATTTCTACTAACTGAAGCCAGTGTAAATTTGTCTTCTATGAATCTCACTTACATTTCGTGCCTGACTTGTGCATAAAACTTCCCCAGATTTACACAAGCTAACTCCATAAGTCATCCCCTTCCCAACCGGGCCCTATATCTTGATGACCTTTTAGAAACCAATGACTGCTTTCCTGTTGTTATCCGTAATTGGAAAAGCACTGGAGATAAGAAAATTTATAGCAATGAGTGATCTACCTGCGAGAGACAATAAAGAATGCCGGGCGGTGAAAGAAGGGGGAAGAAAAAAATCCCCCACAGGGAGAGGTGTGCAGGCACGCGCTGCTCAGGTTGAACCTCCCCTGTCCTCCTAAATCTCTCTGAAGTCTCCCCCTTGAGCAGGACAAGTGTCCTCTGCAGGACGGGTGCCCTCCTGCCAGTCACCTGCTCTGACTGAAGACTGCTAGGAATTTATTTGCAAGACTTCAGTTTTTACAAGAAGGAAGCATGAGATGGGCAGGCAGGCGCAGCCCCTTTTTCCTTGCAGTCCCTGCCACAGCCCTCTGGAAAAGCGAAGTGGAGCTGATGGGGTTGAAACGTACACAGCACTGAGAGGGGCAGGGTAGATCTCAGATGGTTATGTACACACACACACTGCTTTGAGGTTAATCTCAACGACATTCATCACCCTATCACCCACGGCAATCTGCACCAGCAGGAATCATTGCACACGATGGGATCACTGAAGTGCTCCTGGACACCGTAAGAACCCTTCCCAGAGTGAATCTTGTTTTGTTTTGAAACAAAGGCAGAAGGTGTCACACTGCCACATCCCTTCTCTGGGACTGGGCCAACGGATTGGGGTGCACTGCTCCTGGGTTCAGGGAACAGGAGGTGTCAGGCAGCAGCCCTGATTTCACTTTTACCCAAGAAATTCAGGCTCGAGAAATGAAATGGTTCCACTCACACCTGCTAATCAAAGCAATCAAGATGACATTCTCATCTGTAGGAACCAAAGAGGTGCCAGAAGGAAAAAGAGAAAAAGCATGTCCTTGCCCAAGTGTAAGCAAGCACACACCAGCAGTATCAGCAAGGCTGGCTGAGGAGGGGACATCTGAGCTTTGCCGGTCTACACGGACATGATTTATGCTACTGTACAGCAGTGCTTGCTCACCCCCTTCCCAGGGTCTGACGGGGGGCAGCTGGGCTCCAGGAGCACCACGGGGAACAGCAGCAGGGACTGCTTTGCCAGACGTAGCACACATGCAATAACCCTCAGGAAATACCCCAGCCCTGACGGGGTGGCACACTTTCTGCTGAAACACGGCGATGAAGGAACCGAGCATTGCCCCCGTTGCCACAGCACTATCAGATAGCTGGAGCTGTGCCTGCAGCAAACAAAGTGGTTTCCAAAATCACTGTTCTCATTGGAGACAGCCGTGGCACACCTGCTCGGGTCACTGTACCAGTGTCTTCTGCACCTCTGAAGCCTGCTCTGACCTGAAAGGGATTCCAGCCCTCGGTCTGCACCTCAGCTCAGCTTTCCTATTTGCCATCAGAAGGATTATGCAGGACCATCTGCAACAATTAACTCCCAAGAGAGAAGTTAAAATAAAACCACTGAGAGGATGCTGAGAACCAGAAAAGATGACCACAAAACCCTGGCAGAGGCTGGGATGAGGAAAGGCAGGCAGCAAGGAGGGACTGTCACGAGGAACCCCCAGCAGCTCTCCTCCCACCATCTCTCACAGATAAAGATCTCCACAGCTTCAGCAAAGGTCACCAGGGCTTGTACTTGGGGGAAGACTGCTCCAGAGGTACTCAATTCACAGCTTTTGAACCAGCTCCTGGTAAGCTCTGCCCAAGTGGAAGGGAGGTGGAGGCATCTCAGCACCGAGCTCAGCACCCCACCTTGCTGGGGCCTCCTCCAGGCCTGCCGGGCTCGCTCTGTGCTGAAGACGTCTCCCTCAGACATCTGTATTTTCAGATTATTCATTATGAATTGATTAGTTCATCCCACAGTCACCCTGATCATATTCTTCCTATGTACTAACATCTCAATGAATGAGCAGTCAAGTAGAAAATGAATGCATTAGTGCCTGATTGTATTACTAAGCTCTTGTAAATGCTAACGAATGCAGCAGTGTTTAATTCAGCCAAATAAACAGGTAGTTACAGAGTTAAACAGCACTAGCTTCCAAACAGGAGCAAAACACCTAAAAATATCTTAATATCTTGCAGGTTTAGCATTGAAATTAGCTTTGGAAATGAGCATGCATTTGAGGAGAATTCTTTTGTCTGGTTATAAAGACGCGTTCAAGGCAGTATTTTCATGAGTATGACATGGAGCTAGCCACTTTCAGCCCTGCCAGGGCAGAACTGATTACAAGCCACCTAGGTAATTAGAACAATTTGCATTCAGACCTGCATTTTAGGAGAAACTAAGCTCGGAATAATTTTTTAACTCCCCTGGATTTGCTATTTGCAACTCAATATGCAAGACAAACTTTCCAGTTCTCTGCTGGGAACAGAGAAATGCAGTTTTTTATTATTAATTATTCACTATGAGATAATTTCCCATCTCCATCCACAAGCAACCACAACAGTATATACAAGAAGTCTCAAAGAAAGCATGCCACTCTCTGAATAGACACGGGTACATTTTTTCGGCAGGCTGGCAACTCAGAGCTGTGATAGAGAAGAGCAATTCTCTGGCTCACAAGGCATTCATCAAAACTTGATGAATGATAGATTAAAAAGACAGGGAAATTTCCACACAGACTAAGCCTCGCATTTGACTCCCTTGTTTATGATGGAGCAGCACTTCTGCACACACGAAGCCAAGCGGTGCAGGCACACGCTGCTGCAGCAGCCCATGGGCAGCGAGCACAGACCTACCCCCTCCTCACCTTTACAGGGTATTTGGGTATTTACTCAGTGAGCTTCTCGTAGGGACGGGCAGACAGGTTAAGGTTGTGCAGGCAGGCAGTGTCCTCGCAGGTCCAGGTTATACATCCGACCAGCTGCTTGCCATTAAAGTGTAACACAGCATTAAAAAAATACTGCACTTCCTTCTTGGCTGTATCAAAGACACCGTGGCAGCTTTTGGTGCATGCCGGGGCATCGTCCCCTTCCACAACACGAGCCTGGCCCCTTAGAGCCCATCACGGTGATGATCCAAAGAGCAATGTCTGCATCCAGCGTGGGCTGAGCACGGTGAGGTGCCTGTGCTGGGATGCTGGGTCTGGGGCAGCTTTGGATGCGGATAACCTCGCACAAAAATCCTGAGGAAATCCCTCCTGGATTTTACCCCTCTCAGCCTTTTTCCTAAAAAAGGGAAAATGTGCAGCAACAATGCAGGGAGGCCCGGAGCGGGGCCAGCTGCCACGTTACCTGATTGCAGCCCAGTGCTCTGCAGAGACCCCAGCTGCTCACGAGGCCAAAGCCGTCTGCGTGTTGGGTGGCTGAGCCGTGGTGCTGCAGCTGGGCCAGCAAACGGCCCTGCAGAGGAGATCCTGCCCAGCTCAGCCCCCATCCGCCTTGTACAAGGAGCTGAGCGTGGCACGAGCCTTGCAGGCACAGCGTTCCTCTGCCACTGATCCAATGTCAAATCCATTTCGAGACCAAAAGCCTCCACCGTGAGGAATTTGTCTGCCTTTGCCTCAAAGCTGGGCAGCTGTCCCAGAGGCTGGCTGAGGGAGATTTTAATTTCTCACTTCCACTAAACCTCTAATGGACTGGACTTGCTTTGGCTGCATAAAGATGGCCTGACCCTAAGGCTAACGACCTGTCGTACCCAGAACAGCAGGACAGCTGGGAACCGAGAGCTCGAATTCACTGAGCAGAGCCCAAATGAGAGCCTGCAAGAGGTGCCTGTAACAACCTGAGCAGAGAAGACTGACTCATCGCCTTGTTTTCCCCAAGCACAGACTGTATCTGTTTGGCAATAGACCAAGGAAAATGACAGTATAAACTGCCAGATCCCAGCAAATCTCTTCCTTGACTGCCTCTGCTGTTCATTGCCAAGAGACAGAGCTGGCTTTGCTGCTGTCCCACAGGACAAACCTCGTTCTCAGCTCCAAATCTGCCTCCCTCGTCTTCTTAAAGGGCAGAGTGACACAGGAGCTGGACTCGTACAACTCTATAAAACCTGTGAGAGTCAGGCAGCCCCCCACGTTCCTTTGGGGTCTCCTCTAGCAGTAGGAAAACAAATGGGCTCTGCGTCATCCTGCTGTGGATGTGAACGCAGCCAAGGATCAGTGGGGTTTTGCTGTAAGCCCCCCACCACCACCCAGGAGTCCTGCTGGCAGCACCCAGCGTGAAGGAAGGGTTGGCACTTCAGGTATTTCACAGAGTCCTAAGAAAGGCATTAGAGACAAAAGACTGCCAGAAATGCTGCGTTCATGGGAGATGTGCAGGTTTAAAAAAAATACAAAGTAAGAGACTGACTTCAGTGCAGATGAAAGCTTTGGGCTCTGGCTCCCAGGAGAGCCCCACAGGAGCAGCAAGTGCAGCCACAGCACCAGCTCCCCGAGGGGCTCCAGAGCTCAAACTGGAAGAGTTGCCTCTAGAAAGGGCTCTGGAGCCAGAGCTGCTGGCTCCTCAGTGCCTAGGGCACAGCTAGTCCTGGAAATGGGGTGTTAGTGCAGCCAGCAATGGAGTCAAAACCCCACCCTGAGCAGCATCTGCTAGTCCTGATGTGAGACCAGAAGAAATCTCAGGTTTGCGATTTGGGCATGTTTCCACTAAGAACCACAGTGAGACCATTCCCTCTTTTCATACAGCCCGCCAAAGAGCCGTTTAGTGATAATGACCAAACTTGGCTTCATCTTGAAAACCTTTAATAGACTCGTGTATATTATTGAGGCTTTAACAGAGCTGGTAGGGAAAACAGAAAAAGTAACGCATGACATGGAGAAGCTGGGTTTGGTTTTCTGTGTGCCGAATAAACCACGACTTTGAATGTTCCCTCTATTATTTATGCTTCCCCTCTCATTCAGGGAAGTTTGTAAGTTCAGATTGCCTACCACATCTTTTCTCTTTTCCTTCTTTTTTTCCCCTTTCTGTCTACAGCCATAAGAAAGGAAAAGGAAGAATACTAGAAAGGAAAACCAAGTGACAATGACCCCGTTAGCCATTCCCCCAGGAGCAGCTGCTTGCCACAAGTCTGCCCTCTTGCTCTTTCTCTGACAAGGCCAACGATCTCGAGGAGGCAGCACACCCGAGCCGTGCGACACGCGGTGACAGCACTGATGGGACACGACTGGGAGAAGGGCCTGGTCTTTGCAAAGCGAGGATTAGACTCTGGACGTGTCTAACTAGAGGTGGATCAGCAACCCAGCTCGTTCATCTTCCCTGGAGGGATGCTTTTTTCCCTTCCTGCCTGAGGAGGGCAATGAGAGAGGGGTCTTCAAGCCTCTGTGAGCGCTAACGGGCCCCAAGCAAGGAGGGGGCAGAGCCTCCAAATACGCAGCTGAAGGCAGCAGCAGTGGATTCGCCGTTTAAGAAATACTTTGCTTGCACTGAGACAAACAGTACCTACCTGGTAACTCTATAGTCCCAAGACTTGTCCTGTACAAACAGGATAAGCCTCTCCATAGAAATTATCTCCTCCACGGGAGGCGGGTATTCCCGAGCCAGAGGAACAAATTCCCCCGAGAGCAGCGATAAGACCTCTCCAGCAGCTGGGAACAGCCAGGTTATCAAATGTTTATGGTAATCAAAAGAGCAGGTGATTACAGTCAACCCCAATGGGTTAGCATGAATATCAAGCAACATGGGCACAAGCACTCGTGGTTATGAGCTCCTGGCTTAATGAAACAGATTAGATATAAACAGAGGCATCAGCAGCAAGTGAAACCAGGAGCTCTGTTCCCAAACAACTCTACCAGTTGAGTGAATTTCATCTAAAAGCTGGAAGAAGCGGGTTTCAACATCTAGCAGCACAGCTTTAAACAGACAAACATGCCTGGCAAACAGCTGACAGACACAAGGCTTACTCCACACGTGCAGCTGAAGGTCTCAACTTTCACCCCAGGCATGGAGAAGGGAGAGCCACGGCTTTTACTCTTGCCAGTGCAATGCTCAGTGTGGGAGGCCAACTGCCTCCGAGGAAACCCTCACAGCAGTGAGCAATGAGGTTTTGCACACAGCGAAGGTGTAGTTAGATGGACTATTCATAGCACATGGGCAGCCTGGGCTTGCTTCACTGGGGAACAAGGTACGTGAGCAAGATACCTTGTAAAATCTGCAGGAATTGCCCAAAGCAGTTCAGATAAGGGGTTAGAGCTGGTCCATGTCATCAGACTAAGAGATGGACCTTCGTATCAATATACTTAATACACTTAAAAAAAAGGTATCATGGCCTGAGAAACACGAGACTGCCCAACACTATTTGGTGAGAAGGGCTCAGGCCCAAGGACCCTGCCGCAGGCAGCACAGAAGCCCCACGGGGATGGCAGCAACAACAGGAGCGTGGGAAGCCCAAGAAGTGATGGGCACATGTTTGTGACAGCAGGGGAACGCTGCTCGGCCCCAATCAGATGGCCGTGGGTCCAAACAGCCAGGCAGTGCCACGCTCCCAGCTGGCACAGGAGCCATGCCCCAGCTCCTGGCCAAGCAGTCTGTGGCAGCAGCCTTCAAAGCACATCACTTCCCACTCCTCCTTGCACAAGAGCACGCCCAGACACCCTGCAAAAACACCACGGGAGCGGGGAAAAAGGGAACCAACCCCTCAGGGTGGAGGGAGGCAGGTTGTTGGGTTCCCTTTTTTTTTTTGAGGCTCCGCGGTGTCATCTTGTTTTATTTTTTGCCATCGCAGCCTGCTGGCAGGAGGACTCGGTTGCCAGGGAAACTGCTGTGAAGGTGCACGGGGCTGCTGCCCGCAGCCAGGCGGGGAAACGTCTGCTGGCAGCAGGGAGCAGTGCCCGCAGCAAGGCTGCCACTGCCCCCCCTGGGCCACCAGCCCCGTGCCCTGGTGGCAGCACCAAGCCACGGAGCTGCTCCTGCAGCAGCCAGATCAGGAGCTGAGGTTCCTGAACCAAGGCCACGAGGTTCAGACAGCTCTCAGCAAGGACAGGGTGGCACGCTGCCTGAAGGAGGCTCTGTTTTTTTTTTTTTTTTTCCCCTATTATTTTATTTTTAAATGAGTGCCATTAGTGGAATAATGGTTAGCAATTTGCAATAATCAATTTGAAATCAGGGTTTGATTAGTTAATGCACTTTCTGTTGGTCTCTCCTCCTAATTTGATCAGGAGGGGAGGGGAGAGGAGGGTTTGTGTCTGTGTTGCAGCTCTCCCAGTACCTGCAGGTGGCCCCACCATGCTGCAGCAGCCTTGCACACCCCGTTGTGTGCCCCAGCCAAGCCCAGGCTCCTATCTCCTGCTGTCCCCTGCCAGCCAAAAGGCCACCCCCTTCCCCACACACCCCTAGGGGTCAACAGCACCTTCTGCTGCTTCAGCTTTGTGTGAAGGGCTGCAGGCCGGTGAGTGGACAAGCAGGCTCCAGAGCATGACCAGGAGCTGACCACCTCCAAAATTATCCGTAACATCATCCAAAAAACAAACCCTGGACAGGTAAAACCCTCCACTAACCTTCACACTTCACAGAATGTTTGGCTGTCCTTAAAGTCCTCCATTCAGCACCTGCATGTTAGTGCCAGCAGGCATCAACAGACAGAGCAAGGAAGTCGGAGAAGCACTTGTGGGATGAGGGAAAAGGAAACAATTTCTCTTGCATAGTATATTCAGGCTCCAAATAGCCCTTTATAAGCTGCATTTTGCCCACAAAACATGCCCAGCCTGCCAGAGGGACACAGGAGTCTCCAACCAGTGCCCTGGTAGGTAAGCAATCGCTCAGACCTGGCAGGCTGCTGGTGCAGACCTCGCTGTGTCTGTGCTGCCGTCTCCTCTCCAGGGCTCATCGTCTCCTTCCCCTTACCCCAGACCAAGCTGGGCCTGAGCTCAGCTCCACGGCCCCAGCCCCAGCAGGATGACACCAGGGCCAGCTGAGGATACTGCAGTGCTATTTTCTCTCCCCATCACTCGTGCTGTCTCTTGTAATCTCCTCACTTCTGCTCCCCTCTTTCCCTCCCTGCTCACACTACTCTCATTCCTCCTCCACCCACCTCTCCCCATCCCCAGATCTCCGCATTTAATGCTCCGTTCCCGTCTCCTTGTTTATTCTCAGCACCATGTGCCAAAGACACGCCAGGCAGAAGGGCTGTGACCCTCTCCTCTGCTGCCCTAAGCGAGCAAGCCCACATATGCTGCATTCAAGGAGAAGAAAAAACAAGTCCATTTTTTTTAAAAGACTCCGTACATCCTGCCTGTCCGCAGAGCATCCTTGGGAGGGATCTGCATGGCTGTGACTGCCATTACCTGCTGCAGTAATTAGAAGCGGTATTTACAGCCATGATACCATTTTAATGCTGGTTTGCATCTGCTGTACTTCCACTTAGAGAGTAAATGTAGTGGGGAACAGCTGTTTGCTGCCGCTGCCTGATGCGACATTCCCCGGCCAGCGATTTCGCCCTCGTTACGGTGGGCTTTAATTGTTCCAATTACCATCAGAGGGAGAGGTCCCTGCAGCAACAGGTACAAATCCTGGCCCAGCTTTTCAAGCAGACGTTACCTAACGCCGGTCCTTTTCAATACACTCTTCTAACAGAGGGGAGAGATGCCAGTCTGGATGCAGATGTTGCCTCCATTTTGTGGAGAAGCCGTCATCAGCCAGCAGGAGAGGAAATCCAGCTGGGGAAAAGGGGCCACGAGCAAGAACTTGTCCCAGCAGATGATGGAAAGGGAGAAATGAGGGCTCCCTGTGAAAAGGCAGCAGCCCTGAGGTCTCCAGACCCACAGGCAGCTCCAGCACATCCCTGCCCCAGACACGGGGTGGTACCTGTGCACGGATCAGGCTGCTGGTCCCCAAAGCAGCCTGGGGTTGTGGCTGGCTGCCTTTGTTATGGCTCAGGGGATGCACAGCAAACCATGCTGCTTGGCCAGCATTTCCCTGTGGGAGCTCGTGTCCCCCAGCCAAGGGACTTCCAAGTGCATACACCTGAAGGGGGGAGGCTGCTGTGAGGTCTCAGGGTCACGCTGCACAGCTGATGTTCTCTGAACCCCTGCAGGGCATTTGCCTTAGCCCTGAGCACTCCCCCCTGTGCTCAGGTGACAGGTTATTAAGCAAATTCTAGCTCCAACCAAGCTCCTGTCACCAGACCACACCTGAAAAACAACCCAGAGCTCTCTATACGGGCAAAGTCACGAGTCAACCTGCACATCCCAGGCCAGCTCTGCTCTCACCACCCTCTTTCCCAGCATCTTTGATTAGTACAACCAGAACAGCACTGACTATGCTAAGAAAACCATCCGCAGGGCCCTGGGTAAGCATCCTGCAGCCTAGCTGCTCCCTTCCCACTCTGCTTGTGCAAGGTCACCTCAAACCTCCTCTCCCAGCTAGTCCTGAAGTGCACTGCCAATTCCTCAGCAGCGTTTGCTTTTCCACAAGCACAGCTTGTTTGCTGCTACTGCGTTACTCCAGAGCAGCGGGGCTTTGGAAACAGAAGATCTGTTCAGTTGGTGATTCCTGGACGCACAGGCATGTATTGAACTCGATTTCTCTTCTCTACCCACACGCCCAAGGCACCGGTACACGACCTCGGGCACGCTCAGCACTTGCCGCAAGAGGGCTCCTGCCTCTGCCGCCTCCTGCGAGTTGCCAAAGAGGAGAGGTTTGGCGGAAACCCGAAGTGTTTGTGAAGTGCCATACCCACACAGCTGTCCTGGATCTAGATCTGTGAGCTCCTTATTGTTCTGGTCTGAGTTTTTACCTGCTGGGAACGAATCATCTCACAAGGTGTAAAGCAGGGAAAAGCACACACAGAGCCCCCAGGGCTTGCACGAAGGAGCAGGCTGCCACAGCTCCTGCAGCAGAGGAGGGAAGTGGCTAACCCCTGGCCGACCAAGCTCCCGTGACAGGTTACCGGCAGGCTTGAGGTAAAAACAACAAGTTCTGCTGCTCCTGCCCAGCCCTGCAGCCTCTCCCAGGATCCGCAGGATGGCTGTGCCCTGCTGCTCATCCTCTCCTCTGTACTCAGCAGAAGAGCATCCCCCAGCCTAGACACGGGACTTGTCTAGATGAGACAATATCATGAGTGCAGCCAAAAAACATTTTAAATCACTGTGCTGACATAGATATGGACATAGCCCTACTCACCCTGCTTTTGGCTAGCACTGGTACAAGCACCTGCTCTTTGGCTTGCCCAGGGCAATCAGCGTTATGCCAGCAGAGCAGAACTGAGCTCCTCACAGCACAGCTCAGCACACGGGCAAGAGCTGGGCAGCACTCCTGGCCCGAGGCTGCTCTCCCAGAGCAGGCACAGAACAGTCAGCACAGATCTCCGAGGTCAGGCTAAGGCAGCAGGAGCAGGACCAGC